>NC_072829.1:2336666-2642500 GCF_027744805.1 Dunckerocampus dactyliophorus | reverse complement strand
CATTGGTTGCTTCATCCTAAGTGATGGGACGTACCGCAGCATCTGAAGTAACTTTTAGAAGCTTCTCTTCTCCTTGATGCCTCATTTCACACAAGGAATAAGAACCGGTACCTTTTATTTTTTAGTTTGTGTATTATTTGGACTAAACCCTAAAAAAAGTCCCTTTGTTTTTTTAAAAAAATGCTCCATTTTCATGAATAAATGTCTTATTTGTAACTAATATGAATTTATAAATGACATTTTTTATATTATTTCATCGATATTACATATTTTTGTAGATATATGTATAAATGTAGAATTTGTAAATGTATTTAAAAAATGTATTCATAAATAAATGATCATTTTATCCCAAAAAACGATACCATTTCATTTTATCCCCGTCAAAAAACTTTTTAAAATTACTTTTTATTTGTTTATTTATTCATGCAAGAAAAAAATGTTTGTTGTTACTTTACATTGCTTTAAATTACTTTTTAAAACATTAATTCATGTATTTATTTCATTCAGAAGAACATTTTGGGACATTTCGGAATCTTTTAATTATTATTTGAAAACTTTTTTTATACAAAATCCAAAGTTTGCTGAGTATAAAAAAACACAAAACCCACAGAATGTTCAACAAAAATAATGAAATACAACATTTCATATAAAAATTCTAGTCATTTTTTTTAGATTTTTGGATAAAACAAAAAAAGCAGACCTTTTCAGCAAATTCTTTCTAATCAGAAAAACAAATTTGGTTTTGCTTTTTAAATTATTTCTTATTTTTTCTTATAATTTTGGATAAAAAAAAGAAATGACATTTTTTTCATTTTATTAAAATCAGAAAAACAAAGTTGCTTTTGTTAGATTGTCTTATATTATTTCTTATTTTTTCTTATCATTTTGGATAAACCCCCCCCAAAAATCACACAAATTTCCTGTATTCCTTTAATCAGAAAAACAAAGTTGCTTTTGTTAGATTTTCTTACATATATATATATTTTTTTTAATATATTTTTATATATTTTTATATTTTTATATTTTTATATTTTTTTTTCTAATTTTGGTTTTTAAAAAATCTGAAATTTTCCACATTTTTTTAAATCAGAAAAACAAAATTGCTTATGTTGGACTTTTTAAATAAAAAAAAAAAAGTAAACAAAGCATTTTGAAAGATTTTGTTGCCGCTAACTCACAAAGAGCACCAAGAAGTTTTTACAGTAAAATTGCGTTCGTAGAAGACGTGCACGAACTTCCATCAGTGTTTCCCGTGCATTCCTTCATTTGCAGCCCGCCACAAATAAATTTGGACTGAAAAAAAAAATCAACAAAAAGCGACGAATCTAGTGGGGAGATGTTTGGAGAGTCGGACATGAAAGCGAGTATCGCTCTTCTCAACAAGTGGCCGGTGCTGCTATGCGCCCCTCCCCCATTTCAAAGCCCTCACAGACGGCTCCGTCTTGTTTGTGACACGCGTGCGCACACACACACACACATGCACACACACATGCACACGCACACATGCACACATTCACGCCATTTGTTAACCTCATCCCTGAGGTGACATCAAATACTGTAAGAAGTTTTTGGTATTTTTAACACTCGCATCCCTCATCTACGAGCCCAGTGACCCCCAGGAGGTAAAGGCAGGGGTGGGGGCTTGGGGAGTATTATTTAGGAGCAAGTTGGGAGCTGAGAGAAGATAGACTGGCACTGCCGCGGTGAGAGAGTCCATGTTATTCTATCAGCCTCCCCCCCCCCTTTTATTTTATGAGTTTTCCAGAAGGACCCCCCCCGGCCCCCACTCTCTCGCCTATGATTTAGCATGCTCACATCGCTTACACTGTGTGTACTGTGTTGTTGTCATGGTGTTGCCTTTCTTTTTCTTTTTTTTGCTAAAGTGCAGCTGCTTTCATTTTGAAGGAATACACCCCATGGACATAAGTATTGGGACACACCCACCGCAGGATGGGTGGCAGCTCGCTAACTAGCTTACTACAAAAGATGCTCTGGATGGCTAGCGTAACTTTATTGGTTGTTATGACGTGAAAAACAATAAATAAAAGTTGCGTAATGTTGCATCTCTACGCTACAAAAACGACATTATTTGTATTTTTTATTTATTGAGTTTATTCTTGTAAAATTGCAACTTTTTTTTCTCCTCAGAATATACTTTATTTTTTTTTATTTATATATTTTTTCTCTGATTATTTTGATTTTATTCTCATAAAATTACAGCTTTTTTTCTCCAGTTCTGCTGTTTGTTTTTTTGTTTCAACTTGTGGATTTCCTTCCCGTAATGTTAGGACTTTATTTCCGTCATATTATAACTTTTTCTGTAGCCTAATTCTCCAAAAATGACAGCTTCTTAAGAAAAACTTCTTTTTTTCTTTAATATTTCAACTCTACGCTTCCAAAATGACATTTTATTTCACAATATTACAAGTTTATTCTCGTAAAATTGGGACTTTTTTGTCTATTTGACTTTATTCTCATAAACTTACAGCTGCTTTGTTTTGCATTTCTATTTCAGCTTTTTTCATAATATAATGACTTTATTGCCATAATATTTGGACTTTATTCATCATTTTACAACTTTATAACATAATTTTCTCATAATATTCCAACTTCAAAAAACATATTTTGTCTTTTTGACCTGTATGCTACTAAAATGACGATGTTTTTCCTCACCGTGTCAGTTATTCTCGTAAAAACCACGACTTTTCCTATTTGTAGAACGTTCCGTGGGCCGCACTCTGAGCACCTCTGCAAAGAGCGTTCTTTTTTTTTTTTTTTTTTGAACGTGTCTCCCATTGAGATCAATGACTAACGTGAGGGAAATCGGCGAAACTCCAGATTCCCCTCAACTTTTTCCACGCGACGCCCGCCGCAGGACGAGGCGGCCATGATGGCCTCAGGCGTCGGTGGTGCCAGCTGTGCTCATATGGAAACACTTTCACCCCCCCATCCTCCACCGTACTGTCAAAACGAGCTGCATGCTTGCTGCTCTTGGGTCCCACCCCCACCGTCCCCGCCCCCCGCCTCCTTTGCCCCCGTGAGGCTCGGGTGATTAAGGGGGCAAACTGCTGAAATATGAAGTGGATGTGACGTCCTTAAAGCCGGCCGCCGCACATCTGCTAGTGTTTGGTGGCTTCGTCGGAACAATCCCAAGAATTTTTTTTTCACGCCACTCGCAGGCTGAAATATGCTCTTCTTGAGAGGAACGCCGCTATTTGTCTTTATTGATCGGAATGCATGTCGGTAAAAATAGCCGTCTGCTCGTATGCTTCCACTGTTGCTTTTCAGTCAGCGGCCGGGATCGTCTGTCAGTCAAGATAGCGGCTACATTGTCGCTGTCGTTTCGTAAATTCTTCGTCAATTTGCTGTGTTTGCTCCCAAGTACTTTAAAAAGGGAAGGCGCATTCTCAAATTTTACTATTTGCAAAAATAGTAGCATTTTTTTGCTATTTCCTGGTCGAAATTGTGTTTATTGTTCAGACTGTCAGGAGTGAACGATGCTGTTTGCGTTTTATTTTAATATGCAGCAATAAAAATTAAAATTTCATTTAAAAGAAGTAAAATTTAAAGATACTAGCTAGCTGAGCAAACTGGCCTCCTACAGTAGATACGCTAGGCCACTTGCGTAAATAGATAGATATGTTCTAAGATGTCATAATTAGCTGCAAAAATATGCACGCTCGATAAGTTTGACTCTTCGTGTTGTGGATATAAAGAAAGATAGGTGAGCACATTAGCTTGATAAAAAAAAATGCTAAGCTATGCCGCTAGTGTGTATAAATAGTCACATTTAAAGATAGGCTAACTAGCTATCTGAGCAAACTAGCCTTCTACAATAGATAAGGTACGTCACTAACATATATATAGATATGTGTGTTGAAAGATAAGCTAATTAGCAGCTAAAATACATACGCTAGATATGTTTGACTCTGCATTTGGTGGTGGGGGGGGGGGGAAATTTAAAAATGTAATACAAAATTTGACACTGAAATGTAGGCTAACTAGTTAAGTGAACACCTAGAACAAAAAGGTAAGCTTTAGCTAGCATAGTTAAATAGACAGGCTAAATAGCTAGCTGAGCAAACAAGCTTTCTAAAATAGATAAGCTAACTCGCAAACGTAGATAAATGCAGTATCTTGATAGATGGGACAATTACCTGCTAAAATAAATACGCTAGATATGTTTGACTCTTCATTTTCTGGGGGAAAAAAAAAAAAAAAAATGTAATACAAAATTTGACACTGAAATGTAGGCTAACTAGTTAGGTGAACACCTAGAACAAAAAGGTAAGCTACACGGCTAACATAGTTAAATAGATAGGCTAAGTAGCTAGCTGAGCAAACAAACTTTCTAAAATAGATAATCTAACTCGCAAACGTAGATAAATGCAGTATCTTGATAGATGGGACAATTACCTGCTAAAATAAATACGCTAGATATGTTTGACTCTTCATTTTGTGGAGAAAAAAGTCTGTAAAAATGGAAAACAAAAGTTGAACTTGAAAGATAGGCTAACTAGTTAGGTGAGCTCATTATTTTGATAAAAACAATGATAAGCTATGCCACTAGCGTAGATAAATAGTCAAATTTAAAGATTGGCGAACTCACTAGCTGAGCAAACTAGCCTCCTACAATAGATATGTTTAGTCATGTAGCTTGGATGGATTGATAGATTACTAGCTAACTAGCTTGCTGAGTAAACCAGCTTGCTAAAATAGATAAGCCAGATAATAATAATAAAAATGTATTTCCTTCCTTACCTCCTGAAGTGTAAAACAATCTAAATATGCTAATCGGATGAAACAAGTTCCTCGGGCACCAGTTAAGGACAATAACAATAATAATAAAAATAGAAATAACTCCTAAATCATCTTCACATCCAGACACCTCATTAGCGTTGCTTATTTAGCCAAAATATATTCCTAGCATGAGCATGCGTTCATTATGACATTGTTGATGTTGCTTGCATTCTCCACGATGCCTTTGATTCATTCTCTTGGTCAAATTAGCTGAGAAGTCCCGTGATGCTTCATTTAGGATGTTTATGATTCCGACCCGCTTGGAAGATCACAGGATGCTTCTATCGGGGATACCCCCCACACCCCTTTAACCCTGCTTCTCTCAGCCGGCTTATTTGGAGGTTATTATTTTCCATCATAACGCCTCCTACCAACCCCCCCAACCCCCCCGTGTGAACTTTGTGTGTCAGATGGAAATGAGGACTAGCCAAGTCTTTAGGGATCTTAGAGACCCCGTTCTCCCGTTCCCCTGTAGCCTATTTAGCAGAGATTACATCGCTTTGGTTGAAATTCAAATAAAAAATTCAGTGTAAACAACTCAAAGGCTCTTTTCAAAGGTGGCATTGTTGGATTACTGGATTGCTTTGTTGGGTTGTTTATCCCATTGTGCCATAATGGCGGAGACCCTGCTGTGGGACGGCATGCGATACATGCTCCATATGAATAGGGTGTCATTTCAAAGGGGGGGTATACCGTCTTTGAAAGCGTAATATCGGTATTGTCAAGATAAGACTATATGGTTGTCAGGTGGGGGGGTTCTGGGGGTGTTATGCTGTGGTCTTATTTGCATCATTGGCAATGACACATGATCATGTACTTTTATGGGAGCCAAAAAGTGAGAAAAAATGAATATATGAGAACCACCGTAACGTCCTGTTACATATTGTTATTGTTAGGCCTTCACATTCAGTCTATGAGCTCCGTGCATTTTCACAGAAGGCCGTCTTCACACACAGACACTCACATAGCACAATCAGAATTGCCAACACTTAAGATGTGGCTGACGGAAAAATACTGGGATGAGAGGCATACACAGAACACAAGCGTCGCTCTCACGCCCTCACACAAGCTGCACTTTCACTTTCACACAAGCTTAACTTCCACGTCCGCGCAAGTTTAACTTTCACTTTCTGGAGGAGCGCGAGATGCTAGATAGACTCTGCGTGCTTTCATTCGTTTTTGCTGTAGTTTTTTTTATTTATTTTCAAAATATGTTGATTTTCTTCATAAGTAATCTTTGTAAAGTTTCTTCTGTTAATATTTCATATCTTTAATGTTAACCTGACTTTCAAAAAATGTGTTTGTTATGCGTAATATTACAGCTAAAAATATAGATTTACAATGTAAACTCTCGTAAAATTGCAACTTTTTGTCTTGCTAGAGTACAACGTTTTTCTCCTACTATTTTGATTTTATGCTCGAAAAATTACAGCTTTTTAAAATTTCTGCTACTGCTACCGTTTTTTTTTTTTAATTTTCCAACTATTTCAACTTTCTTCTCGTAATTATGACTTCATTCATGTATTATTTTTACTTTATTCCCATAACATTACAACTTTTTCCCCAACCTAATTTTCCAAAAATGATAACTGCATTTTGGTTTGTTTGTTTCTCGTAATATTACAACTTAAAAGAAAAAAAAACATCTTTAATATTTCAACTCTGTGCAACTAACATTACTTTATTTTTACTTGTATTTTTCATCGTAACATAAGTTTATTCTTGTACTTTTTTTGTGTTGGAATACAACATTGTTTTGTTATTATTTGGACTTTATTTTTGTAAAATTCCAGCTGTTATTGCAAATTCTGCAGTTGCTTTTTTGTAATTTTCCCTTTTTTATTTCAGCTTCCTTCTTGTCAATTGTCTTCTTGTAGTTATGACTTTATTGCCATAATATTACAACTTTTCCCCAAACTATTTTTTCCAAAAATGACAACTGTATTTTATTTTGTTTCTCATAATTTTATGACCGTCAAAAAATGAGGTATTTTTTCTTTAATATTTCAACTCTGTCCTACAGAAATGACATGATTTTGCATCATAATATTATGAGTTTATACTCGTACAACTTTTGTTCTTGCTAGAATACAACTTTTTTCTGTTGATAGTTTGACGTATTCTCCTTTTTTATGTTTTCATGTGTTTATGTTTTATGGATTTACGTTTTTTATGTTTAATGCATTGCTGCAGTTTAAAATTTTTTTTTTGACCATTTCAGTTTTCTTTTTGTAAATTGTTTTCTCGTGGTTATGATTTTATTCCCAAAAGACTTTATTCTCGTAACTTTTTCTGCAACCTAATTTTCCAGAAATTACATCGGTCGTCGTTTTGTTTGTTTTTCGTAATATTACAAAAGAAATAACGTCTGTCTTTGATATTTCAACGCTGTACTACTAAAATAATATTACGATGTTATTCTCGTAAAATTACTATTTTTTTATATTGTGACTTTATTCTTGTAAAATTACTGCTGATTTTTCTATTTTTGCTGTTTTTTTTAGCTTTCTTGTTAAATTATATTTTTAGAATGTGCTGCGGGCCAATTAAATAACAAGCGTGGGCCCACGGCCGCACTTTGGACACCCCTGTTTGAAATAGCGTGATCATGTACTTGTTGTCCGACAGCTGTGCGGCCCAAAGACCCGAGAAGAAAAGCTAAAGAAAAGATCTAAGATCTTCTTAAAGTTTTATTACGACGCTTTGCAACCCGAACACCGTCCAGCGCTGCATTCCAGCACTTGGAATATTTCTGGTATTCATTTTTTCCTCCGTTCTGATTGTGCAAGGAGACGTCAACACGGCTTTTCAAAGTAATGCTCTTAACAGGTCATTAAGCGTGGCTCTCTTATTTTTGCTCGCACAACACTAAGACCTTGTGTCTTTCACTTCTGATTAGTGACACTTTAATAAAGTCGTTTAAAGTTCAGTCGAGTGAATTTTCCACCTTTTGGAGTGTTTCTATGGACACGGGGGGTGGGGGGACGAGTCGCATTCAGGCCATCTTTTAAATGCAAATGCCGGAAAAAGTAACGGTGTAATTCCCGTCTATGGGGGCTCTCCCGACTTGGCTGCGAGAGAAAGTGTTTTTGTTTTTTTGTCGCCATAAAGGCGACCACGGCTGTTTTTCTTTCTGTCTTCCTGATCTGACAGCAGTCGACTGAGGCGCTCCTCCAGGCGTGACAAAAGCTTGGCAAAATCTTTACATTGCTTTTCCTCCCTTTTTTCCCGGACTTTTCTTGGGCGGGCCAAGATGGACAAAGCCTGTCTTCTCTTCCACTTGATTGGGTCAGAAGGCTGCCGTTAAATGTCGACTTCCGAATTCCCAGCGTGAAGGTTTTCCCCTCCTAAAAGCAATGTCCAGTTGGCCACCATCACATCCTTTTCTGCGAGGATGCAGTCACATCTCCTCTTCATTACCTTCCTCGTCTTCCTTTTTGGACTTCTAGCTGTCACCGCCTTCCCAGGTCAGCGATTTGATGTTCATGGGAATGCTGATTGGGCCATTCAGCCTCTGATAGGTGCTGTATTGACAGGGGAGGGGGCTTGCAGGCGAAAAACAAGAGCGTTCCCGGGAGACAAAGACCTGAATGGGAACAGTAGCCCCTGTGTGTCCCCCTCCCCACCCCTCGGTGGCTGACTGATGCTGGGAGGCTTGTGTCCTCCATTGGGGGAGACTCAAGTACTGTTCCCACCCTCTTTCAAACACCCCCCGCTCCAGTCTCTTGCTTTTTCTTTCTGTCAAGTGGCTGCAGAGGTGTTGCTGTTTCATTCTTTGACCCCCTGACACCCCTCACTCAGACACGGACTCCCCCTTGCCTCTCAGCGTCCCATCACGTTTGAGTGCAGGGCTTGTTTGTCATCTTCATTTGCAGACGAGTGCTCTTCACTTGCATCAGCACACACGCACGCCTCACTAGTGACTACTAGTGGCCTTTCACTGTCATTGTTCACCTTTAAAAAAACAACAGTTTCTTACAATAACAATTTCTATGGTGGACCAAAGCTGAAAATGCACTCCAAACACTCCAAAACCAAAAACACACAAAAACGGCATTAAACACATGCAATGAACGCTGCAGGATCAAAACCAAAAAGAAGTTAGCAAGGCTACCAAGAAATAAGACAGTCTACCACGAAGTTAGCATAGCTGCCAGAAAGTTAGCCAGGCTGCCAGGAAGCTAGCCGGAGTATCAAGTAGTTAGCCAGACTATCAGGAAGTGAGGCAGGCTGCCAAGAAGTTAGCCAGAAAACCAGAAATGTCGCCAGGCTACCAGGAAGTAAGACAGGCTGCCAGGAAGTTAGTCATGCTACCAGGAAGTGAGACAAGCTGCCAGGAAGTTAGCCAGGCTATCAGGAAGTTAGCCAGACCACCAATAATTTAGCCAGGCTGCCAGGGAGTTAGCCAGGCCACTAAGAAGTTAGCCAGAGTACCAGAAAGTTAGCATAGCTGCCAAGAAGTTAGCCAGGCTGCCAGGAAGTTAGCTGTGCTACCAGTAAGTTAGCCAAACTACCAAGAAGTTAGCCAGGCTGCCAGAAAGTTAGCAAGGCTACCAAGACGTTAGCCAGGCTACGAAGAAGTTAGCCAGCGCTGCCAGGAAGTTAGCCAGGCTACCACGGGCACCCGACCTTAGGCATATCCATCAGATGCAATCATCAAATTTGCATAATTGGCCATAACATGCTAACAAAAAGTGAGTAAAAATGCTGAAAATGAAAACAAATAAGTCTAGACCTACAGATGAACGTTGTTCTGTTGCTTCCTTTTGTCATTTTTTAGGTCAAACAAGACATGAGTGCTTTTAGATGGGTTAGGAGCCCACAGCGGCACCCGCTGCTTATTGCAAAGAGGGACACGTGCTTTCATGTCAAAGTCTCTTCGCTAGATTTGCTGCAAGTCATTTTTTGAAAATGAGTATCTAGAGGGCTCTGTTTACCCACTAAATATTGTTACAAAGTCGCTAAGTGGGCAGCACCATCTTCTTATCCTCTGGCAGACCAGGTGAATACATGCAAAACCATAGCACTGAAAATATAGAGCATTTTTATTACTAGCTGATTTTAATTAAAAACTTACGGTACAAGTAGTACAAATGTTACAAACTTTGATTTTTGACGCATGAAATTGACGGATTTTGAAGTGAAATGGTATAAATTCAATGCACAGACATAAGTGACCTTTCTAAATCACACTGACATCACCATCGCTCTTCGTTATTTGTTGTCACAAGTTCAATCCGACTTGTCGTCTCACTCAAAGGTTATCTGGCCACTCTTATCGAGGTCTTTTCTTTGATGGCGGGGCCCCTGGCTCTGTTAGCCTCCTGATAAGTACTGTATGTTGACTGCAGACTTCCAGCGTGTGCCATGAATAGCGACTTGTATGCTGACAAGGATTTGCCAGAAATACTCCCAAACTTGATTCAGTGGCCCAAAATGCATTGCAGCAGTCACTCAAGCAAATCATCTTGGCCCATGCAGCCAATCTATGGTCTTGAAGACAGATTAAGTAGACTTATAAATGATTTATGGATACTTTCTGTGGTGTTAGTTTGTTGCAAAAGAAGAAGGAGGAGGAGGGTGGGGCGGTGGTGGGGGGTGTTTGGGGGTGGTGTGTGAAACCCTGAAGGTTTTACGACCAGGAAAAAGAATTACAACTTTGGAGGCTGCACTTTAACCCTCCCGACTTGCCGTCTAACCTTTGAGAGAACTTTTTTGACCCCTAACCCAGGAAATTGCTGGGCCCCCACCCCAGCCCTCTCCAAGCACCCTAGCATCATCCTGGTAATGAGATCACAATGGAGAGTTGAGCACTCTTAGATCATGGTAATTTTTTTTAAGGATGCTCTATACTGGCTTTTTTCCACAAATATTTAATATAGATATTGTCCAATACCGATATCAACCGATACCGATACTGGCAACAACTTTTCCCTCAAACTAACGTCAGGTCACATCATGTGTAATGAATGCTCTTCTACTATCAACAAGCAAGACATAAATTACTGATAAATTACTTCATACATTGAATGAATTCAGAATGTTTCACAACTCTGGTTGTGCTACGTGAGTGTGTGTTTGAAGAAGGCCTTCTCTAAGAATCTCATTTTTATGCCAGTATCGGTCGGTGATGTTGGTAAGGGTGATCTGCTTACTGGTTACCATTAGGATGTTTCAGACTGGGGGGGCTCCGAAGACTGCAAAAGACTTTAGCGCCTTGCTTTCTCTCGCATTTTTCCTCTTGGGGACCAAAGTACTTACTTTGCGGAGCGACTCTATCCTCATCCCGCACTCCCCCCTCCCGTCTTTCACTCTAATACCGCCTTCTTTTGATGTGTGGATTTTCTGGAGAAGTGCTCCTTCCCCCCCTCTCTCAGCAGCCCACACCGAAATCTGTCTATTGATGTATCAGGACCCTCCACTTTCAAGCGGAGGGAGAGAAATGGACCCTCCATTTTGTTGGGTGAGCTCTTTAGGGTAATGTACTGTATCAGGGAGTGCTTCTCTCCTGGTATGTGGGGATTGAAAGGCACGGTCATGTGCTGAACTGATTAAGAACTTGGTGGTGACCCGAGGTTAAACCTCACCACAGAAGAAGGGAGGTGGAGTAAAAATACCAAAAAAGCGGCCGTACGCCGGGTAAAATGGGTCACAGGAAAGTTAGCAGTAATATATAATACCTCATCCCCGGCTCAAGAAGTGAAACTTGCCAGAAAGCGAGGTCAAGGATCAAGCTCACCCGCTTCTGCCGGGGAAGGCGTCCTCCCTGAGAAAGTTGAGATAACCCAATTAAAAAGAACCTTCTCTCAATTGTCACCCAAGCTTAGCTGGAGGAGAGACCTGTCTTTTTATCAGCTTCCATTCATCAAGGATGACCTCACGCTGGTCTGTGGACCTGCCTCATCATCCAAGACCATGCCTTTGGAGGCGGCTGGTCCGGTTGATATGCAAGGATGGAGGAATCTTACAACTTATTTTTGTAAGATATTTTTATGACACCCTTATTTTGTTTACACAATTAGACAAATGCGGCCAACAGCGCTCTTATTTTGAAGGCCGGAACTCTGTTGTGTGTGCTGAGAACATCAATTGATGGTTAATCCGAGCTGGAATAAACGTGCCTTTCGTCTTTTGTTCACTCAGAACCTGCACATCATCAGCAGGCGTTGTAAAATGGTCCTTACATTGAAGCGATTCTGTTAACGCGGAAATCATAGGGTCCGACCCTACGGAGGAAAGTAATTTCAGCCGCTTGTACCCGCGATCTTGTCCTTTCGGTCACTACCCAAAGCTCATGACCATAAGTGAGGGTAGGAATGTAGATTAACTGGTAAATTGAGAGCTTTGCCTTTCGGCTCAGCTCAACGGGCAGATACAGAATCCGCATCACTGCAGACGCCGCACCAGTCCGCCTGTCGATCCGACCCCGAGGTACATAAACTCCTCCACTCGGGACTGGATCTCATCCCCGACCAAGCGCAGAATGCCATCCAGAAACAATTGTTTATCGTATTTTCTGGACTTTACGTCGCACTTTTTTCATAGTTTGGCTGGTCCTGCAGATTATAGTCAGGTGCGATTTACAGTATACAGGTGGATATCGATATACAGTTTACAGTATGTATATAATTGAACAGGGCACTCGAGGTTAGAGACACAGAGGATGAAGAATTGAATAGATTCAGTGATGTGGAAAGAGATCGGGAACTTGGTGAAGTTGCTTACCGATGATGGCTTGTTATGTTAATTTAGCCTATTCAGCCTCTCAGGTATCTATTTGTAAATAGATGCGACTTATAATCCAGTGTGACTTCTATATATTTTTTTCCTCTTCATGATGGGTTTTTTAACTGATCTGCAGGTTTTTAACCGTTTTATGCCAGGAATCCTCTGTCCTGGGAGCAGACCACACAAACTTTCCACCTTGGCGGAGGTCTCCATTCTGCCTTTCTAGTTGCGTCTGCCGTTTTCCGTCCCGTGGTTGTCTGATGAGGATCTGACTGGTCCACCGCCGTCATGCTTATAGCAGCACAGCCTGGGACTGCTGAGATTACGTGCTACCATGCCGAGATGTCACCGTCCCACTGGGGGCTTTTGTTGCCTTCAAAGGATGCCTAGCCAGTCTTTTCCGCCAGCACTTATCGCCGTGACTCAGATGAAACAGCGCAGAGCACAAGCAGGAGGAAAGAGGCATGACGTGCTCCGTATCTCCCCCAGCCAAAATGTTTTTCCATACCGTTTGACTTCATGCAGGAGTTTGACAATTAATTGAGGCTTGCTCTCCTTCCTGGCAAGACGTTGCTGTAAAAAAGCTTTGACCCATTTTGATGGCGAAGCCTCAGCAATGAGACGTAACGGCACATTGCGTTGAAATAAAAGTCTGTTAAAGTAGCCTTTCAGACTAAGGATGTCTGGATCGGAAAGTTTCCTCTCGCCAAGGCGGCGGTCACACTGCTAGCGTGACAACAGTCTTATCTAGCCTAAATGATTCTTGCCACACAAGCGAAGATGTCTCAATGCCGCTTTTGTTGGAGGCTCTGTCAGTCAGTCAGTGCTTCCTGAAAACCGTGCAAAATGCAGCTAAGTCGAATTAATGAGCAAATTTTGCCCCCGAGGGCCTTTCCTGGCTCGGCCATTTGTTTGCTGAAGGGAGAGTTTTCACTGAAGCCCTTTTGGCCTGGCATGGGGCTTGCCAAGATCTCTCGGGTCCAACAGGTAATTCCCAGGCATTTCCCCTTGTTTGGCTAAGGGGGGAAAAGGAGAGGCCGGCCTTTCTACCCATCCATGTATGTTAAAGTCATCAGGCAGCGAGAAAGGCTGGAAAAAATACTGGGGTGTTGCGTTAGCATTGAATTTGGAGCGTCTGCTAGCGTTAGCGAGCATGTTTGCACCCAGGAATGTATTTCAGCTTGAGTGGTAGCTTTAGATTTCAACACGACACCGCGACCACAAGTGACAGCAAACTAAACCAGTTTTCCAACGATTCAAGCAATCTGTGCTCTGATTGTATCTTCCTGTCACAGACGCCTGATCAATGACACCTTGTGTTAACCTTTCCGCTGGTGCAGCTGCCTCTTTGGCTCCTGTAAGGACATCCTAACATCCTAACATCCTTGCAGAGTGTTTCTACTGCTACTTAAAGGTCCCCCGTTAAGCAAAAGTGAATTTTTATTGTTGTAACAGTAATATTGATAAAAATCGATCATCTCCCTCACTTGTTGTTTTGATATTTTACATGAGATCCCAACATGGACCAAAAATGTTGTCTCTTTCTTCCATTTTGATAAAATGATGACATTTTCAACCCCATAGGTTCAAAAGAATCTTCCTTAAATGGTCCCCTATGATGCAAAAGTGACTTTTTAATGGTGTTGTAACAGTAACAGTAATATTTCACCTCCGTCACGCGCTCAAACCGTCGCCTTTGAAGGAAAAACCTCTTTCCCGGACATGATACCAGCTCTGACCCGCCCCTAGCTGGATGAGCTTGCCCCGGGTTAACGCCTAGAACTTAGTAAAGAAGCAGGCCTCACTACACATCTTAAAATGTAGCTTTGCCAACTACCTGTCAGCTGTAGCTGTGGGAGCCCTAAGTTTGACCATGTTGTTTTCTTCAGCACATAGGTTAACCTAGCATGATGTTAATATGTGATTGTACTGTTAGCACTTTAGCATCATGTAGCTACACTAGTGTTGCTAACGTTTGTGTCCTCCTGTCCCACTCCTTAGTGCCACGTTGTAGTATGTGATATATGGCCTCCATTATGTTGGATTAAGTGTATAAGTACATTTTACAGTGCTTCTTGTAGACACACACCTCATTAGTATTTAAGCTATACTTGTAAACCGTCTACAGGCTAACACACTTCCCATACACTATTGTGACACCTTAACATTATTACATTATTTCAAATTGGTCACCAATACTTTAATATGGGACATTTCCGACATGTATTTGGGGTTGTGCATTGGTTATGATCCCGTTGTCTTTGGTGTCGCGTGTAGCCAAGTTATTTGCTAACATTTAAGAGAAAGTTCATCATAAACACACCAGAAATATACTTTTGTGTGCTAGTATGTAAGTGTGTGTGTGTGTGTGTGTGTGTGTGTGTGTGTGTGTGTGTGTGTGTACCTGAGGTTCCGTCTTTTGTGGGCCATGGTGGGGATCCTCCAGGGCCCCGATGAGAAGACCATGAAAGCCTTGTGTGACACTGAAAAAGTAGCCTTTTGAGGATTTCTCCAGACCCTGACAGGCAACTGTGATAATTCCATGACCGTGCTACCACGGTGGTCCCCCATTAGCATCCCTTAATAACTATATCAGTAATTAAGAGGCACACATTGTCCAATGGGACGACTTAATGGGGTGTAAGAAGACTTTTTCTTTGAGCGACATTCATTACAGTCCCACCGTAGCAGATAATGCCGCTTGACAATATAACACCATGTGACGTGTTTATTTTCAGTCGTCGCCCAAGATAATAAACATGCAGCTGGAGGTGGAGGCTATAGATATGGGAATTTAGGCTCCATTTCAACACCTTTGGACACGCTGAGTAATATGAGGCCCAGCCTGGCCCGGGGATCTCTTATAAGGGATTCCTTCTCTCAGACATCAGGCATTAACGCAATTTAATTTGGACGTATTCAGCCCGAGGATAACCTCGGCTTTGCTTCCACAATCACAGCACACCTCACACGTGCGGGTCTCGCCGGGGTTACGTTACAAGTCTCGGAGCCTCACTGATCTGTCAGCTTAGGGCCTTATTGGGATCCCCCCGCGGGCTTCTTTTCACGTCTGGCTAAAGCTGCTAGCGGATAAAATAAAACATAAAACACACATTTGGACAATATTGTGCAGAGAGCTGCCGTTAGGGCGGAGTTGCATCCTTTTTAGATAAGAATGTTTGAAAGTCACAAGAATCATTTAATGAGATCCAGTTGTTTTGTGCAAAAACATTACAACAGTTGAAAGAATTTGAAAGAAAATCCATGAAGAATTATGACCATTAAATGAGTCATAAACTTTGTGTCCCCCAATCATTGACCATTTCCATAAAAGGAAGTCAGTCGTACCCTGCAACCTATCATTTTGCATGTTCATGAGGTTGTACGACTTCGAATTCTTGCAAGATTTCAGCTCAGTGGCATTTTGTGTGCGTGTTTTTAAGTTTTTATACCACAACAACTGTACCGGTGATGGCAAATCGGAAAAGGTGTGAATGTGAAAAGGGTAAGCTTTGATTCTTAATTTGGATAAATTCATTGTGATCAAAATGAGTGGTTCCAATGTATTAATCTGAATTCTGATATGGCGTTCCTGAGTTAGGACCTTCTTGCCAACATCCAACAAACCCAGTGGTTTGCTAACATTTTTAAATAAAATGGAATGGAATAGAATGAAATTTTGTTTTACTTAAATATTCTCATTTAAATTCATTTTATTTAATTTGATTTTAAAACTTTAATCATGTTATTTTATTTTATATTTATTTATTTAAACATTTTTTTGGGATGTACACACTGATGCATCTGATGTTCCCCCCCCCCGCTCTATTCTACTTGGCCCTAATAGGAAATGTGGAGGTTCATCCTCCTGCCCACCCCACAGAGGCCCCCCGACTGGGACTGTGTATGGTGGGTCGGAACCAGGGATGACAAATAAAGGCTGAACCCGTGAATGGCGAGGTTCTGCTTCCCGTGGCTCTGTTTGCAGCGGCGACCCCGGAGGCCGCAGCCCCTCCGCCCGGGGGGTTGTCAGTTACGGATGGCGCTGTTGTTGCTTTGGGGGGGCCGAAGAAGGCCCACCACAATCCCGCTTGTTAAATAGCGTGAATTAATGAAGTGGCGGCGCTGGGAACTTCCTCGCCCTTAGCGACTGGCAACTTCCTTTGCATTTGTATGGACCCCAACTTCTTTTATCCCGACCCCCCCACCCTCGATCTCCCGATTCCTCATCCAGCCAGTCGCCGAGACCCGCAAAAAAAGTCGTTAATACTTGGGATGTGAGCGGGGAATAGCGCCTGATAAACGGTGTGAATGGAGAATGGGAGATGGGAATGCACGCAGGAAGGTTGAGATTAACGAAAGTGGGAATGTTTGTGATTTCCATCCTGTGACTTTTCTCTACTGTTTCACTCAATATCCTTTACCAACCTCGCCGCTTGAAGTCTTTAAATAGCTTCTTTTTTTTTTCCTCGTCTCAGCGGCAGGACAGCGTCCCCCCACCGTGCGCCAGGCTCCGCTTTTACTGCCGGTCGGTATTTATGAAAGCGTCTCAGATTTAGCTGCTGGCTTATTAGTTTTACTTTACTTACGACGTCTGTCTTCTGCCGAGCTGATTTAGAGACGGGCAGAGACGGGGTAACACTTTTATAGAATTGTAAAGTGCCGTGGCCGCACTGATGGATGCTCATGCGTCTGGGGTTGCACGCAGGGGTCAAATCCAAAGCCTCCATCAGCCCCAAAATTTATCCTCCCGTCAGGTGAGCTTTGAAAAATGTGCTCTTTGTGCAGTTTCTCGCTAGAAGCGAGTGAGAACACATCTTTATTAGCTCTCCCAAGCGCAAACGCTTTCAGGTGACGGTATTGTTAGTCAGTTTGCAGTATTATTCAAAAACTTCAGCGCAGATTTCCGTGGAACCTTGTAGATAGGTGGTGCATGTGCACAGCAAGAACCTCCCATCCGTTTTCTATGCCGCTTATCCTAATTAGGGTCGTAGAGATATGCTGGAGCCCATCCCACCTGACGTCGGGCGAGACAGGACAGGCCAGGACTTATGCACGAGCACCTATCCTGGATGTGTTGTATACATGCTGTATAATAGGAGTAGTATAACCAGAATGACTCGAAATAATACACATATTCATAGCACTGGCTCATGCATGAGCACTCGCATGGCTGCACAATGAAGATGTGTTGCTTAATCAGTGCGATCTCTCCTCTTGCCAGTTATCTATGATGACCACCAGAATGACTTGACATAATGCACAAAGTCAAAGCACTAGCATTTGATTCAGAAAATATCGACTCCCGTTGCACAAAATCATTGAAATTGCCAGAAAAGCGCACACACTGCCATAATCCTGCATATGACAATAAAAACTCTTGAATCTTGAATCTTGAATAATCTTTACTACCATGAACATACGGAAATGTGTGTGACGTCGTGCTTTGCGCATGCACGTCACTTCCCGGACGCTTTGCGTTCACACTGACAAGATTTTTGGTAATGTGAGTGACCACATAAAAAATCGGATTTTAACAAAAAAATTGAATTGGGCATCATACCTTGCAGTGTGAACGTAGCCAATGCGACCTCTCCACCTGCCGGTTATTCATGATTACAGCAACAATGGAAAAAACAGAAGGTTTTGAAATAATACAAAAAAGCAAAGGACTTGCTCATGCACGAGCACTCGCATGGTCGCCTGACGTAAATGTGTTGCATAATCAATGCAATCGCTCCTCTTGCCAGTTATCAATGATAACCGCCAGAATGACTCAAAATAATACAGAGTCAAAGCACTAGCTCATGGCCCATGGCCGCACAGTGCACATTTCGGATAGTCAATGTGATCTCTCCTCCTGCAGCAACAATGAAAATAACCAATGTAAAATAAACAATCCAAAAAGGCAAAACACTGTTGCCCAACGTAGATGTGTTCCATAATCAATGCGATCGCTCCTCTTGACATTTATTAATGATAATCACACACAATGGAAATGAGCTGAAAGACTCAAAATAATACAAAAAAGAAAAGAACTTTCTCATGCACGCACACACCCAACGTAGATGCATCGCATAATCAATGTGATCTCTTTTCTTGACGGTTATTATTAATAATAACCAGAATGACCTGAAATAATACAAAAAAGAAAAAAACCCTGTGCTGATGCATGAATACTCACATGGGCGCCCAATGTAGATGCGTTGCATAATCAATGCAGTTTCTCCTCTTGCCAGTTATCAATTACCACCGCCATGTTGGACAGTAGAAAAAAACAGAAGGATTCGAAATAAGCCACAAAGTCAAAGCACAGGGTACGCTCGGTCCTGCACCCTCATGGGCGTGCAGGGCTCTTCCTGCCAGATATTCATGATAACCCTCACATTGCATGGTAGAAATAACCAGAATGACATGTAATAATACACAAAGTTAGGCTTTTTTTCCCCAAGCATGTTGGACTAATACTTTATTGCCGTCAAAGAGTCCATCCATTTTTCTCCTTGTGAGAAGATTGTCATGGTTCCAAACATGCTGACACGCCAGCTTTCATTTCCAGCCATTTTTATGGAGACGGATTGGCCTTTAGGCGGGGGGTGGTGGGGGGGTGGTGGGAGGGTGGCGCACCTAGACCTGTCTCATCTCAAGGCCCCCCCGCCGCCTCCCCGTCGTGAATCACTCAGACGGGGTTCGCTTTGCAGATAGCGCTTTGAGGCCAAAGCTGCTGGGCCGCCAGCTCCCTAATGGGGAGAGTGTTTATGCTCGGCTTTTTATCGACTCTGAAGGCCCCAATTCTAGCCGAATTCCAACCTTACGCTCTTCATATGATACACTCTTCATACCAGTGCTGGGACAGTGCAGGGACGGGGTCAAGGTGGGTGGAAAGGCGGCGGGACGCTTGTCACATGTCACGCAAACCCTGGTGATGGTATCTTCCCAAGGCCCACTTTGGCTCCGTTCTTAGCAGCAAACACAAGAAAAGCTCTGATGCCGAACTGATAGAGAACTTTCCGTCATACCTTTTTTGTTTTTTCCCACGACAGGATCATTTGCGTGGCGACTGCTTTGGTCCTCGGTAACTGATGGAGACTTTTTTCACGTCTGCCTGCAACCATTTAAACATCAGCCGTGTAAGCGTGATTATATTTGGAACACATTCTCGTTCGTGAAGCTGGTTTTTCCAAAAGGAAATCATGGAAATAGAAAAACATCAGTTCCGGGGTCAAACCGTGGCCATTTACTAACTGGACACAGCAGTGTTTTAAGTTTTACCATTCTTAACGGTCATACACGCGTAAAAATAAATGACTGTGATACTGTACTGAGCAGCCGGACATGGACAGTAATCACGTTCTAGTTAGGGTTCTATGGTTATCATCATGCTTATCCACTTTGCCATCCCTGCCCCCCTTCTGTGGTGGCACTGAAATCCAAACATACATTTATGTAATTTAAATAAATTTAAAAAAAAGCAATAAAATAGTGCAATAAATTCAACCATATTGTACTGAGCAGCCAGGGCAGGGATATATTTAAATTAAATACATTAAAAGTAAAAATAAAAAAAAAATTCCTGCACAAATCATATCTTAGCATATTAAATTGAATTAATACAGTTTTTTTTAATTTTTTAATGTTTTTTATTCATCAATACATGTAGCCATATTGTATTAAACAACAGTATATGTCTATATATAAATATAGGTGTCAATTAAATGCATTAAAAATTCTAATTAAAAAATGAGATTTCCCTGTACATCACATTTTAGTACATTATAAGAAATTAAATTAATTGATTGTGCTATTTATTTGATTATTTTATGTTTTTAATTCATGAGTACATATAGCCATATTGTACTAAGCAGCCAGGACAAGGATATATTGAAATTAAATACATAAAAAAATACATTTTTTTTTTATTTTTCTGCACAAATAATATTTTATAATAAAATAAATAAATGCTGTTTATGTTTAATTGTTTTATGTTTTTTAATTTATGAATACATCCAGCCATGTTGTACTCAGCAGCCAGAACAGGGATATTTTTTTTAAATTAAATTAAACATTAAAAATAAAACAAAGGGATTTCCCTGTACAACATATTTTAGTACAGTATAATAAATAAAAAAAACATAAATGAAATTAATAATCAATTTAATTAATACTGTTTCTTATTTTATTTCCTTTGTCATCACTTCTTCACAAAAAAGCCAAAGAAAAAGCACTTCCACAGTTCTTTCGATGTGCTGTGAAGTCTGACATTTACTGACTTCATGCTGCAGTATTAGTGTGAAGTTGTGTCTGACCTTTTAAGCAT
Source organism: Dunckerocampus dactyliophorus (assembly GCF_027744805.1). Lineage (NCBI taxonomy): Eukaryota > Metazoa > Chordata > Actinopteri > Syngnathiformes > Syngnathidae > Dunckerocampus > Dunckerocampus dactyliophorus. Next base: position 2,621,655 of record NC_072829.1, on the reverse strand, counting down.
ATTATAATATACGTTTTAATACTTATTCATTTTAAATATATCGGCAGTACTTCTGCCAGGAAACCAGCACTGTGTGCAAAAACAAAACAAAACATGACAACATGACACTTTACACAGTGCAGTGGTTTTTTTCCTTCATGAAATTTGGTGTAGATTGTCATGCAGCCTCTCCAAAGCAAGAACCACTCCCAAGTGGAGCGACACTACATATGGAAAAACCTCTCATGGAAACTTGGGGAAGCAATGTCCTGGACAGAGCCTTTTATTGCTCGTGTAGTTCCAAGACGAGGGAGCTTCAGTTTCATACTGAAGAAAATATGAAATATGGTCAGGCAGTTGGCAAAACGACGATTAACTATTTTCTGCTAGAGGAGTTTTTTGGGGAATGAAATGAATTACAAAATTGCTTTTAGTTGCTGAGGTAAAGCACACCTTTAAAAGTTCTCTGTGATGCAAAAATGACTCTTTAAAGATGTAGTATGAGTAATACTAATACAGCCATGTGTTTACCAAACGTGATAAAAATCTATCAACTTCCTCACTTGTTTGCTTTACTTTTGAGAGAAGAAACGCTCATTTTAACTTTTTCTGGCGTCGTGAAGGAAAAAGCTTCTTCCTCGTGCACATGATGCCACCTCTGACCCGCCCCTACTACTTGGAAAAATCCCCCCACCAAAAACAGGCTTTGCTACACATCTTAAAGAGAATCCTGGAGCTCTGTCAACTATCCGTGGTTTGCTCATGTTTTTCTTCAGCGGACAGGCTAACCTAGCATGATAAGAAGCTGAAAACCTCCCTCCTATCAGACCCGCCACTAGCTGGATGAGCCCACCCCATGTTTCAGCCCAGCACTTTGTAAAAAAGCAGGCTTCACTACACATCTTAAAATGAAGCTGTGTGAACTATCTGCCTGTCATCTATAGACGTGGGAGCTCTAAGTTTGATCGTGTTGTTTTTCTTCAGCGAATAGGCCAACCTCGCATGATGAGAAGCTTTCTTAAGGTCCCCTGTGATGCAAAAGTGACTTTGTACTGATGATGGTTCAGTAGTATGTCTTTATGAGCACCAAACATGATCAAAATCTATCATCTCACTCACTTGTGTGCTTTGTTTTTGAGAGAAGAGGTGCTCAAATGCTCGCCTTTGAAAAACCTTGCTTATGGATGTGATACCATCGCTGACCCGCCCCTCGCTGGATGAGCCTACCCCATGTATACGCCCAGGGGTAAAAAAGCAGGCTTCACTACAGATCTTAAAATGCAGCTCTGACGTGGGACGTGGGAGCTCTATGTTTGATCATGTTGCTTTTCTTCAGCGAACAGGCTAACCTAGCATAAAGATGATGTTAAAATGCAAGTGGAATGTTAGCACTTTAGTATCACATAGGTACAGTACACTATTCTTGCTAATGTTTTTTTGCTTAATGTTGCGTTGTTGTATGTGATATATGGCATATATTAGTGCATATATTAGTGCAGGGTTACAGTGTATCCGTCAAAAGTGGATCAAGTACACAATAGCGTTTCTTATGTTAGCGTTAGAGCTACACACTAATACACAATAGTGTTTCTTATGTTAGCGTTAGAGCTTCACACTAATACACAATAGCGTTTCTTATGTTAGTGTTAGAGCTACACACTAATACACAATAGTGTTTCTTATGTTAGCGTTAGAGCTACACACTAATACACAATAGCGTTTCTTATGTTAGCGTTAGAGCTACACACTAATACACAATAGCGTTTCTTATGTTAGCGTTAGAGCTACACGCTAATACACAATAGCGTTTCTTATGTTAGTGTTAGAGCTACACACTAATACACAATAGCGTTTCTTATGTTAGAGTTAGAGCTACACACTAATACACAATAGCGTTTCTTATGTTAGCGTTAGAGCTACACGCTAATACACAATAGCGTTTCTTATGTTAGTGTTAGAGCTACACACTAATACACAATAGCGTTTCTTATGTTAGCGTTAGAGCTACACACTAATACACAATAGTGTTTCTTATGTTAGTGTTGGAGCTACACACTAATACACAATAGCGTTTCTTATGTTAGCGTTAGAGCTACACACTAATACACACACACAGTAGGGTTTACTAAAAGCACTTTTAAAATGTCTCAATTCCAGCATCAAGGCTAGATTTTGGACAGCTCACCTGAGACTAGTTTAAAAATGTCGAACACTACTACAGTATGGGAACTTTGATTACTAATTTGTGCAATGTTGTCACTTGTTATGCTATGATATCACATCAATGCAATAAGGAGCGAACAAAACAGTGGGAAGTGTCATTTCCAAGCCGCTCGTCTCACAGCCCATTATCCCCCCCCGGATTCTTCCTCCCTATTTGGGAACAAAGACGTGGGAAGCTGCAGGTATAGCGATGCTAAAACCAGCTAGGGCCCCAGCTAGCGCCCCCCTTTATGAAATTAAGCAATTAGGCCCTGCCAGCCTTGTGAGATAGAGACAAGAAAGGCCTTCTCTTTTTTCCTCCCTCGCCTGTTTTCCATATAGACGCACGCTGCCTGCGCTCCCAAAGCCCAGCATGGATTAATCACGGCGTCTGGACGAATGAATGGCCGCCTCACATGGCCGAGGCCTGTTAGTCACTATTAACTAGTTAGACAATAAAACTCACGCCGCACAGTCTGGACACTTTGTCCTCGCTCTTTTGGGCTTTTCTTGCGCCTTCCTTTGACCTCTTGGAGTATTTCTGTGCTTATCTCTCTCGGTCTTATGACGCTGACACTTTCCGTTTTATTTAAATTCTGAACGCTAATGCTGCTTTTCTCCTGCACAGTACCAGCTTGGCTCCACTCACCTCGGTTTGCCATCATCAGGTTTACACTTACTGCAGAAAATGAAAAAAATAATGTCTCCTAGTTTTAGTAGTTTGAGTTTTGTCTCTCTATTCGTAACCCGCCTGGTCTGCCACTGTGCACCGCTGGGGCTGCAATCAGGGTCCGCACAACGCGAGTCGAGAGTGCAAGCCCGGACTTTCAACTCGATGTCCGGCGCAATTCCTAAGGTGTCAGGGAATACGTTTTACCAACATACTTTCACACTGGCACCCCCCTAAACCTCACACTCATCTGGATTAATATAACCCGCGTGGGATCCAACCAGGGTCCACAGAATGAGAGTCGAGAAGGCGAGCCATCAAGCTGTCTACTCGGTCTAGCACAAGGGAATGAGGTGTACCAACGTACCAACGCACAACCGCACCAACTGTAACTCGCTTGGTCCAGCCAGCTCCCCATTCCGCCTGAACCCCAACCAGGGTACACAGAATGGGAGTTGAGAGCGCAAGCCCGGACTTTCAACTGAATGTCTAGCGCAACTCTAAAGGTGTCAGGTAGGACAACAATGCAACCCGCCTGGACCCCAACCAGGGTACACAGAATGAGAGTGGAGAGTGCGAGCCATCAAGCTAAACTTTTGTCATTGTTTCTGCAGGTGTTGTTTGTTCTTAAATCGGCTCTCTGACAGTAAACTATGTTCCTTTTCTATCCTGTGTCTCTTTTCTTGGGTTCTGTCTGCTGCTCGAGCTGCAGCAGCAGAACCAGATAATGAGCCATAAGAAGAAAGGTTGCGGACCATTAGAGCCCGATTGTAGATTCTGCTGTTTTTGGAAGCGGTTGAGTCAAATGCTTTTGCTGGCCAACGCAATCTGTAGCAGACGCAGAGAGAACAATGTGTTTGTGTGTTGTCGTCGCAAAGCTGCAACGCAGACGTCCAACGGCTTTTAGAGCCACTCGCTTTTGCTGCCTGCAACTTCCAGCCTCAAAGCCAGCAAATTGTTTCTATAGAAAACTTTGTTTGCCTTCCCCGACTGTCTCTGCGGCGACAACACAAACAAAAAAAAAGGTGTTTGGCAAAAAAAAACTAGCAAAGAAGCTTCATTTGAATGTCCATAGTGAAGACGTTTTCATGCTGCACGCAGCAGAAATATGTACAGTAGTAGTAGTCCAAGTCTTCAAAACGACCATAAGAACTTGCTTTTCGGTCTTTCCCATACGTTTAGTTTTCGATTTGGCGCTATCCGGCGCTATCTATAAACACTTTATGACGGGACTTTTTGAGAATGTAGCTTGTCATTCCAATGCCGTACAGCAGATGCATCAGAATTTAGCTCTTTAACACACCTCATACACATACAGAGAAGAAGAAGATGTAGCAGGAAGGATCAGTGTTGCCAACTTAGCGACTTCCTTGCTACATTAGCAAGTATTCAGACCCCTTTTCATACTTTTTATTGGTTTAGCAACTTTTCTGGTCTTATTGGACACTTTTGAAGACTCAAACATAAAAGCACATACTACTCCTCTCAACGAGCAGCAGGTCCTATTGTGCCAACCCCATCTGAAAGCACTCACAGGCAGCTCAGTCTTGCTTCTGACATGAAAAGAAGCGACTGCACAGTTCATTCGTATTTCAAAAAATATTTATTTTGCTTTTCTTTTTTTTTTTGCTCACTTTTTGTTTCTCCTTGCATCCATAAAAAATACATTTATGAAAATTTGACTACGACCCCGCCCCCACCACTCACCAACACAAGTAGATTGCCCTCCTGTGCCTTTTAAACACCATAAAGTCGACAAGAAATCAGTCCAGTAAACCGCTCTTAGTATGAAAAAGAGTTTATGTTAACTTTGCTAACGAGTGAGGACTCTTCTTCTCCCAAGTCAAAGAAAAAGCTAAGGTTGGTGCTTTGATGTTTGCCTACGTAATACAGTAAATGGCACAAAACAACGAGTAATTGAGACGCCCAAAAATGTTATGCCCATGTAAGACACACCATGTAACTGCAGCACTCCCCCAACAGAAAGTTACCCAGCATGCCTTGTGGTGATATATGAGTATAAAACATATATCAATGTGTAAATGGAGATTATAAGCCCCAAATGCAGAGTTTTCCCACAAGGTTTTATTAAAAATTGTGATGCTGAATCGGGATCCATTGTATAGCTACACCTCATGACTTTATGAGGTTTTGTGCGACTTTTGAAGTGTATTCTTTGCTAAATTCGAGTCAAATGTATGATAAAACATGAGGGCTTGTAACTTAAGTGGTTGCACTCTAAATGCTTTTTTCCCTTTGGGTTTTTGTTCACTTTTCCAGCCTCAGCTGGTCTTTGTCTCCTGCCTGCTGCACTGTTTACCCTAACCCAGCGTTAATACGATGCCATCTCAGATCTTCCTACCTCGTGTACTCCTCGTCCAAGTTCTTTGCTAAAAGCTTTCTTCATCCTTTTGAGCAAATCTTGTTTTGAAATGGAGAGAAAAAAAAACACTGGTCCTGATGACTGCTGACATCATGGCGTACACTGATGAGCCAGCGGCTTAATTTGTCGAGTAAAAACAGAAAGAGAAGCGAGCCAGATGTTCTTCTCTCGGCGAAAACCTCCTCAAACGTAAGTGTTGTGGCGTTTATGGATTCCACACGTGCAGGAGAGAATATAACTGGCAGTGTTGTAACGTCGCTCAGGTTGTAAATCCCCTCCCGGCGAGTTGTCAAGCCGATTCATGGCCATGCGCTCGCTTCTGGTTCAGCTCGCTCGCTCTTCTAAATTTGGAGGGAAGGTTTAATTACTGTCAATTGCGGTTTAATTATGTCGCTCATTTTTCAAACTGAACATTAGTGCTACACACAAATGTGTGTGTGGAATGTGGTGAAAGACAAAGAGCCAACAGTGTGAGGTTGGTACATTCATGCGCTTCAATATATCTTGAAACTTGGCTATGCTTTCGAGTAGTCAGTGTACAGCTTGTATAGCAGAATAGATGTAGTGTACACTGAAAATAAGTCAACACACAGTAAGTAAATATCTGGCAACACAAGTGAGCAGCAAGATAAATGTGTCTTGCTTACAGTCAAGCACGGTGGTGGTGGCGTGCATGAGTGCTGCCAGCACTGGGGAGCTGTGCTTCATTGAGAGGAAAGATGTAATGTAACATTGTGAAGCTGAGCACCATCCCCTCCCTTTTTCTTCCTGAGTTTAATGAGGCATAACAGCATGCAGCATATCATGCATTGTCTTCCTGATAGGAACATCATCAGCATTCATGCATCAAACACACTTTGTTCGAAGATCTTGGCGACTTAAATTGTCAATAGCGATGGTCTTGTAAGGGTTTTTGGTGAGTAATTGTGCCTTGCCTACAGTCAAGCATGGTGGTGGTAGCGTGCACGAGTGCTGCCAACACTGGAGAGCGGCAGTTAATTGCGGGGAAAGATGAATTCCAACATGTGCTGTGACATTGTGTAGCAAAACTGGGTTGCAGTCAAGCCTGGTGGTCATAGCGTGCACGAGTGCTGCCTGCACGGGGGAGCTGCGGTTCATTGAGGGGAAAGATGAAATCCAACACGTACCGTGACATTCCAACATGATTAGGCGCCCAAACACACCTTCAAGTGTCTTGCTGTGGAAAATGAAGGTGACCGCTCCTCCTTGCCTGAACCCAGTTGAGCACCTGTGGGGCACCCTTGGGGTGTGTAGCGTCCACCAGCTCCACTAGTGATGTCGTCATGGAGGAATGGAAGAGGATTCCAACCTGTGCTCACGTCCGTGTCCAAGAGTATTAAGGCCATGCTAGACAAAAATGGCTCAATTTACTTGGCCACTCCATCAGCTTCAGCAAGACACTTGGAGGTGTGTTTGGACTCCTTATCATGCTGAAATTCATCTTTCCCCTCAATGAACCGCAGCTTCCCCGGTCCCGGCAGCAACTCGTGCCTCTTCTGACCACCAGCCAAGGGAGTAGATCTCCTGGAATGTCACAGTAGATGTTGAAATTCATGTTTCCTTCGGTGAACCACAGCTCCCCCAGTGTTGGAAGCGCTCGAGGCATGACACAATTAACAAGCTACTCACTTGCGTTGCCAGCTCTTTAGACAATAATGACTGGATGTGAACTCCTTTTCAGTGGATAGTAAAGCTGTACGGCTATACAAGCTGCACACTGAGTAAGGCTGTGTGGTCGTGTTGTCTCCTTGGACAAGATAGAATATAATGCTTGCTGAAATGCCAGGGCTTGCTTTTGAGAGATACTATATTTACTCCAGTGCCATCACCAGTCTTTGTCAGCGATCTTTCCTCCATATTTGACGTCAGACCCAGTAGACACAGACTTCACAGACATCACATTATGCCAAGCCTTCCTTTGCTATTTGTGTCCCTCCACTTTGTGCCCTTCAAAACTTCTCCCATGCAGACGTTTGCCTTCCCGGTGACAGCCTCAATTCATTAGCGTCCAAATATTTGTCAGCTTTTCCCACAAACACGCAACCCTGGCGAGCGTCTTAATGGCCTCCCCAGCTGTTGATGCACTGATTGCGGAGGCTTTAAGGTGGTGACGGACATCAGAGGGCAACTTGCGGATGATGCTCCTATGAATTGAGGTCAGATAAATATATTCTGTCTTCCAAACAAAGCTGCGAAAGGTAAAGTGGTCTTCTTTGTGGCTTGGTGTGTTAATTGGAAGCAGGTGATAACTGCTTGCTAGGATTGTCTGCCCGAGGCTTGAGGCCTTTTGTCGCCAAACAAGTCCTCCACATGCTTATCACCTTATTCAAATAGCCTTGGGTGTCTAAGCATGTGAAACCTGTCCTTCATCATCTCTGCCCCTCATAGGAGGAGGAGATCACCCTAAATACAAAACATAGCTCTCTTTGACACTTGCTCATTCATGAACAAGTATATTGCACAACGCATCAGCAACAGAACCAATGTTGTAAAAGCAGTAACGTACGGGTGTCGCAATACAACTTTTTCCCTTCTGATACGATACCGATATTGAAGCCTTGACTACTGCCTGATACCGATATCAAGCTGATATCGGAGTGTGATAATATCGGAGATTTTAGATGCAGGCCGATGTAATCCAATACTTGTGTTCTAATATCGGATCTGGACATCCCTCGTAGCACGCATGACTTTGACACCGACAGCTGAGTCGAAACATTTAAAGCATATGCAGAGCTAGATGCCATTTGTGGCTGGTGGCTGTTTTTTTTGTTGGCCCGCGACACATTCTAAAAATAAAAGTTGATAAGAACACTAAAAAAAGGAGACAACAACAGCAAAATATGAAAAAAAAAATATTTTTTTAAGAATACAAGAAAAAGAAAAAGAAAAGTTGTAATATTTTGAGGAAAAGTAACATCTATTTTAAAATGCGCAGAGCATCTTTTTAAAATCTTGTCATATTCAGAGAAACAAACAAAACAATGAGTAAAGTTGTAATTTTTGGAAAATTAGGTTGGGGAAAAGTTATCATATGATGGGAATAAAGTAAAGATATTATGGGAACAAAGTCATAATATTAGAAAATTTATAATCATTTATAATAATAATGATTAGTTCAGAAGAAAGTTGAAATATTTGGAAAGTAAAAAGCAAACCAGATAAAAATAGGAAAAAAACAGCAAAGAGTGAAGTTGACATTAACGCATTCAATACCAAAGACGTAGTTATACGTTTTTATAAATCCGAACGCCCGATCCCAACAACACATTTATACGTCTTTTACGTTGTTGTTTTTTTTGCACGAGAGGCAAAAAGAGGTGTTGACGCAACTTCCCACTAATGGATTTCACTTCAGAGCAATTTTAAGCCATAAAAATGGCCACATTTGATAAGAGGTCGGCAGAGATCATGTGGACGGAAAAAACACACATGACAGGAAGGAGGACGTGAGAGAGCGTGGAGGAGTGTAGCATGCAGGAGGTTACGCATTGTAGGGACATTTTAATGCGTGCACGCGCGCACACTCATGCACACATAATTCAGTTCCAAATGGCAGAATTGTAAATATTTAATGGTGTTATATTTGTACACAAATTCTTATTTCAATGTAAAACAACCCCTTTTTGTGTTATTTACTGTATGTTGGTATAGTTGTTTAGATATTTGAGCTGCCACAAAAGCAAAAAATATTTGTGTCAAAGTGAAAGTTATGCTTGAGCTGGTTTTCTCCCTTTTCTAGTCGGGAACTGATATTTTCCTGAAACTTACATATTTTCCTGAAACTTACCTTTGTTCTACTGCTGATTACTGAAGAACAGAAAAGGTAGAAGCAAACTTTTTTTCTGATGAAAGGCAGCAGGCTAATCTTTCTTTGGTAGGTTCCATGTTTAGATGTTTAATAGCCATAGAACACAACACGCTGTGTGCCTTGAAAGACTCGTCCAAATCGTCTAAAAAGGCCGCTACTGAAGGGGTTGTCTTTTGAAAAATGGCTGGTATTGAATAAGTTAATAATAGGCTTTTTCACCTGTAAGACAAAGCTGAGATGCAGTTTTTTGCTAAAATATAAAGTATATGACTTCTTAGCATATCTTACAAAATGTCGAAGTGGAAAAGATGCATCCTTTCATTTTTCACTACTTGGAAAAAGTTTGGCCACCCCTGCTTTTTAAGCATAGCCACATTGTGACACGCTATGATATTTACATTCATTACTAAAATCCTACATAGGTATCTTTTAGAGTAACTTGGACAAATTGTAGACCTCAATTAAAAGAAACGACTGAGGGATCTGCCTGACTGCATCCATCTTTCTACCCATCTGTTATCTCCTCTGTGCGGGCGTGCCTCCACATTGTTTAGGAACGCCGTCGCCCAAAAACTTCCAAAAAAGTGACTCTACGAGGCCGCAAGCTTCGGCCGTGACGCCAGAGGCCTCAGTTCCCATGCATGAAACCCCAAAGTTGGATGCTTTCTTTCTGTTTTTTTTTTTTTTTTGCAGCCTCGCTGAAACACGAGCAGGATTGAAACTGAATGGTCTGATGTTTAATTACGCCACAGGCTGTAAATCCCGGGAAAGAAAATCAACTAATCCAGATTAAGGTCAGACAGACGGAGAATGGGGCGGTCAAATGCGCTGCGTCGGGGCTGGCGGGCAACTCCTTTTTTTAAAAATGTAAGACGCCTAGAAAGAAAATGCTCATGTGAAACAAACACTAGACGGACTGTTGGTTGGGGGGTTTGTGAGAAGATTTTGTCATAATCTCACACCAATGATTAGCTTGTTTGTTTGCGTTCTGCCTCGTAAGCATCCTGTGTGGGAAAACTGATCCGCGGGTGGAATTTTAACGAGTTATTAAAAGAAGGTGAGCTTCCCCAATCTGATTGGACACGATTATTATGAGCTGCCAAAAACGCCATCCCATTCACTCGCGTCTTATTATAAAGTCTGTACGCCGTCCGTCGGTTGCCACGGTGACAATCCCGTTTGGGGCGAATGCCGTCAATGCAACAGCGGGACATTTGGTGCGTCTCACTCCACCTGAATGCTGATAATGCGTTTGAATACGCGTGGAGAGTGTTTATCATGTGCTGAAAGGAAGCCATTTTGTCATGTGGCTCAATGAACGCTCATATGGAATCTTATGTATTTATTGTGGAAGGGCAGCTAAATTATCGCATCCCCTCTTACTCCAGCATTTACACATGAATAACCGCGGGGGGGGGGGGTTATTGTCGTTCAGCCCATAAATCACACACGTTGGCCGCCGTTTGTGAAGGTCCCGCCGCAATGCGAGGTGGACTTTGCGGATTAGTCAAACAAACGGCATCAAAAGCGGATGCAAATTCCTTTGGCTATTAGCACATACCACGGAGGACGGATAAGTACGCGTATGAGAAGGTGACTGCAACATACAACCAAACACGCAAGCCGACGTTCAGTTTCAGAAGGCTGCAAACAAAGTAGCGGAGAGCAGAGCATTTTTGCAAAGGCCACAGACAGCAGTCATGGTGGCGGAGCATGGCCCGGCGAGGGCCACATAGTGAAAAATGGAAGGATGCAACTTTGCCACTTTGGTGTTTTGTAAAACACCACATGTAGACATGCTAACAAGTTATACAGTGGTGTGAAAAAGTGTTTGCCCCCCTCTGATTTCTTGTTTTTTTGGTCACACTTAAATGTTTCAGATCATCAAACTAATTTAAATATTAGTCAATGACAACACAACTGAACACGAAATGCTGTTTTTAAATGATTTTTTTGTTATTATTAAGGGAGAAAAAAAAATCCAACCCTACATGGCCCTGTGTGAAAAAGTAATTGCCCCCCCGTTAAAACATAACTGAGATTAATTGAGATCTATCAGTGTGGAAAGCATTACAAAGCCATTTCTAAAGCTTTGGGACTCCAGCCAACCACAGTGAGAGCCATTATCCACAAATGGTGAAAACATGGAACAGTGTTGAACCTTCCCAGGAGTGGCCGGCCAACCAAAATAACCCTAAGAGCAGAGCGATGACTCATCCGAGAGGTCACAAAAGACCCCACAACAACATCCAAAGACACTGGGCAAAAACGGCCTGCAGAGTTCCAAGACCAAAAGCACTGCTGAACAAAAAGAACATTAAGGCGTGACTCAATTTTGCCAGAAAACATCTTGATGATCCCCAAGACCTACTTAGTATTACTAATACTATACTAATACTAATACTACTACTAATAATAATATTACTATACTAATACTCTGTGGTCTGACGAGACAAAACCTTTTTGGAAGGTGTGTGTCCCATTACATCTGGCGTAAAAATAACAACACATTTCAGAATAGAACATCATAGCAACAGTAAAACATGGTAGTGCAACTACTTTATTTTGTTGTGTTTTTCATAATATTGCAGCTTAAAAAAACGTTCTCTAATATTTCATTTCTATGCTACTAAATTGACATTATTTTTCCTCGTAATATTCCAAGTTTATTCAATCCATTTTTTTTTTTTATATTTTGCCTTTATTCTTGTAAATTTACATCTTATAGCTTAGATTTTGATTTTGATTTAGATTTGTAATGTTTTTCTAATACTTGTTTCGACCCACCCACAATGGATCCGCAACCCACTTTTGGGTCCAGACCCACAAGTTGAGAATCCCTGGTTTCAAGTGTAAAAGTTCATGAATGGATACAAGGCACTTTTTGATGACTTTTGATTGCTTGTAATGAAACCAAGCAACCTGCGGGAAGTTCATGCAGTTCAAAACGATGCGCAGAGCAGCCGAGTGTGAGTGAGTGAGCGAGTATTGTTCCTGCTCAGGGAAAATCCACAGTTTGAGCCCCAATCCGGCTGGGAAAACACACCTCCTCGATAAATAACACAGAGGCAGCCCTTGTGAAAAGCACTTTAGCGCTCAGTCACACCGCAACTCAAATCAAATCATAATAAAGCGCCTCGCCAGCCACGCCGGCAAAATAAAGTAGTGCGGAAAGATGAGAATGGAGATGATGTGGCTGTGATGACTTATTCAATCAAGAATATAAAGCCTAAAACTTTACATTGACTAAAAACTAGGCAGTGTCATTTACAGTCATGTGAAAAAACACCGTGGGGGTGTCGTTATATTGTGCAAGATGAGCGCGGTGGTCCTTGAAAGATCACTGGAGAACTGATTGCTTCCTGAATGTGATACATTTCCTGTTCAAACAGGAAGTGCATGAGCAGGAACGCAAGACGATGATGCACTACGTTATCACAAGTATTTCTAGCTAATAAACAGAAGTAGGAAAATTCAGCTGAAATTTTGAATGGGCCTGCCCCTTGCTTACCTCCGGCGCGGCGTTGTATCCTTGCAGGCTGTGTGTTGTATCTTCTATGGACGGTGTGGCCTGAAGCGTGGGTTCCTGCATTAGCTGCAGCAGAATCCAATGAGAAATAAAGCGTATGAGGAATAACATGAGGAATAACAGGATGCGCTCAGCAGGTCCATAATTCATGGAAATAAGTCACAGGAAAGTTGCAGTCATATGAGTGATTTGTACATAAAAGTCATGCACAAATGCTGCAGTGCTGTGTGAGTGCCCCCTTGCAGAGCATCTTTTCAGTCCAAGATCCTTAATGACCTTTCCTAAACTCAGTCTTGGAGCTTGGAATTGTTTTCTTGTAGCGCATTCGGGATTCTCTCCTCTTTTGTTCATGAGACTTAACCAAAAACACGGACAAAGAATTCTCCTGAGTTTGTTTTCGCTTGTGAAAATAACCACTTGGCCCGCTTGCATCTTTTTAGTTACCAATACCTGAGGATGTATTTTTTGAGACAGACATGATGGCAATTTCCTTTTCAAACAGGAAATGCAGGAGCAGTAATGCAAAACAGTGAATGAAACAATGAAGAGTGAACTACGTTATATCAAGTATTTCTAGTAACATAGAAGTCATACTATGGCGCTCTTCCTGCTCCTCCTGCCAGTTATTCATGATAGATGCCATCTGGCTCAATATAAATAAAAAACAGAAGTAGAAAACAATCTGTGGAAATCTTAGAATGGGCCTGCCTGTTGCTTACCTCTGGTGCGTCGTTGTATCCTTGCAGGTTGCTAGCAGGTTATGTGGACGGTATGGCCTGAAGGGTGGGTTCCTTCATTAGTTGTGGCAGAATATGGTATAATGATAAATAATAAGTATGAGGAATAATAGGGTGGGCTGGACAGGCCCATAATTAGTGGAAATAAGCCACAATGTCTGGAACGTTGCGGTCATAAAAGTGATTTGTACATAAAAGTGATGCACAAATGCTGCAGAGCAGTGTGAGTGCCCCTTTGCAGACCATCTTCTCAGTCCAAAAGATACAATGACCTTCCCGAAACTCAACCCTGGAGCTTGGAATTGTCTTCTGGCGGCGCATTAAGGATGCCGTCCTCTTCTGATTTTGCGAGACTAAACAAAAACGGACAAAGAATTCTGCAAGGCCTGCGCAGGTCTTTTTAGTTACCAATCTGAGGATTTATTTTTTGAGACAGAAGTGGTGGTAATGAAGAGCAGAAGCCCCCTTCCTATACCTCCCATTGTCCTCTTCTGGTCCATAAAATTATGTCAGCAGAGGTCAGCTGACAAACCACAGCCTTGTGTTCAAGTGGGCTTTCGACCCCAAAGACTCAAAAAGCTCCCACAAAGCGAGCGCTCCGCAGAATGAATCCTCACCTTCTGACCCGAGGGCGCCACCCCCTTGAAACCCTGGGGGGAGTCGACCCGAAGGTGTTATGGATGAGCGTGGAGACAGACACACAAGAGAGGAGACGCTTGGTTGCGTGGAAGCGTCCACGGGCCTTTAAGGACTTTTTAGGACAATTAATCGCCTCCTCTGCGGACGATTAAGACAGATCGTCTCTTGGCTATTGGGCTGCGTTCAAGCGTGCCGACAGAAAGAAGACAAAAAAAGCAGTTGAGGCTGTTTTGAAACATCTCCCTCTCTCACACACACTCTTGAAAGCAAAGGTTGAAGTTTGAAATCAATGCAACATCATTTGGATTTTCTATTAAAGGAACATCATGTCCGCATCACCTACTTTGCTGTTCTATTGTTGTGTTAGCGTCCAACATTACTGCTCACACACTCAATAATTCAATGATTACACAATGCAAGTACAGCATGAGGTGTTTGTGTAAGGAACTCTTCTACTCCCGAAGCGTTGCACACAAAAGCGTGAAAATTTGTCAAAACAAGCACCCCTACTGTGGTGCCTGTGCTATTATTTATCTGACAAATACACCATATGGTGGCGCTGTTTTTTTTTTTTGTCCTGTCCAGCCGTTAGGGCAGATAGTATTGTTGATCTAAATGGTGGCGCTGTTAAAGCCCAAAGTCCGATTGACTTAAAATTTCTCACACCGTTCAATGCGCTCTACATAAACACCCATAACTTTAGTGTGTTTAGTCAAAGCACCTTGAAATGTGCTCTTCACTTTAACTGCCTTGATACTAAAGAAAGCTCACAGTTGATGTCTGAGTCAGAAGCACTGATGCACCGATGTCACGGCCGGTGGCTGTAAATCTCCAAGAGACTGCACCGAATGATGTGGAACTCCAAAGGAATCTAAAGCAAATCTCCATGAAGAAGGTTTTGGATCCTTCCAATGCAAAAGCTGGGAATGAACAGCAGGACATAATAAAAAGCGGGGGTCATTGATGTTCGTTTTGTTTTTTTTCTAATCCGCTAATGAAGTCTCGGAGGCCTGGAATTTGTCTTCCTTCCCATGCTATGTTGTCTCGGAGGGTTGAAGGGCATACAAATGGTCCGCTAATTAAGATGGATGCTCCTTCCAAAAAGGGCCATCTTGATGATAATGAACATGTGTAAGGCGTCCTGGTCATGGGGACGGAAGTCCATAGAAGAAGACGCGTGAGGTATGACGATGGGGTGAGGGTTGGCTTCTTTGTCACACATGTATGAATGAGTGAGTGTGGTCTGGCTTTTCATGGCTATGAAAGGCAGCTCAAACAGTCGGAAACTCATTGGGAAGCAAACTGACACAAGTTCTTCCGAGTCTTCGTTTTGTTGTTTTTTTCCATCCAAATATTTTTGGCTTGAGGGAAAAATGTCTTCACTTTGGGCTAATAAAGATAATAATAATAATAATAATAATAATAATAATAATAATAAAATGTTTGTCCACAGGAAAACACACCAGTTGTGGTAAGATGCTATGTAAATTTCTCTTGGAGATCAATAAAGTATCTTTAGCTTGAAAAAGCAATAGCAGCTGTCGTAATTGGACATTATTTTCATGTATTTCCATTCCATTTTCCTCCGCTTATCCGGGCCCGAGTCGCGGGGGCAGCACTCTCAGTAGGGAAGCCCAGACTTCCCGGTCCCAGGCCACCTCCTCCAGCTCCACCGGGTGGACACCAAGGCGTTCCCAGGCCTACTAGGTCTGCCCCGGGGCTTTCTCCCGGCTGGGCATGCCCGGAACACCTCACCTGGGAGCCGTCCGGGAGGCATCCGGACTAGATGCCCGAGCCACCTCAACTGGCTCCTCTCGATGTGAAGGATCAACGCCTCTACTTTGAGCTCCTCCCGGATAACCGAGCTCCTCACCCTATCTCTTAGGGTGAGTCCAGCTAGCCTACGGAGGAAACTCATTTCGTCCACTTGTATCCGCGATCTCGTTCTTTCGGTCACGACCCAAAGTTCATGACCATAGGTGAGGGTGGGAACATAGATCGATCGGTAAATTAAGAGCTTTGCCTTCCGGCTCAGCTCTCTCTTCACCACGACGGTCCAGTACAGCGACCGCATTACTGCAGACGCTGCGCCGATACGCCTATCGACCTCACGCTCCAACCTTCCCTCACTCGTGAACAAGACCCCGAGATACTTGAACTCCTCCACCTGGGGCAGGACCTCATTCCCAACCCGGAGGGAGCAATCCACCCTTGTCCCACTGAGAACCATGGCCTCAGATTTGGAGGTGCTGAGTCTCATCCCAGAAGCTTCACACTCAGATGCAAACCGTCCCAGTAAACGCTGCAGGTCACAGCCGGATGAGGCCATCAGGACCACATCGTCTGCAAATAGCAGAGACGAGATTCATGTATTTCTAGGCATTTATATACTAAATGTCCTTGAATGAAATTGATCCACATCAATGCTAACAACAAACAGTATAGTCAAACCTCGGTTTTCCAACGCTTCTGCAGAAAATTCAGCGGCCATTTTTGAATGGGCCTGCCTGTTACCCTACCTCATACCTCTGGCCCGGCGTTGTATTGTTTTAGGTGTGGCCTGAAGGGTGTTTTCTTAATAAAGTGGCCATTTTCATCTTTGCAGGTTGCTTTGCAGGCCAATAATTAGTGGAAATAAGCCACGAAGTCAGGAAAGTTACAATCTTAAAAGTGATTTGTACATAGAAGTGTACGTAAAAGTGTTATATGGACCGTGTGGCCTGAAGGGTGGGTTCCTTCATCAGTTAAGTCAGAATAAGACATAATGATAAATAATAACTATGAGGAATAAAAGGATGGGCTGCGCAGGCTCATAATTAGTGGAAATAAGCCACAAAGGAAAGTTGCAGTCATAAAAGTGATTTGTACATAAAAGTGATGCGCAAATCCTGCAGAGCAGTGTGAGTGTCCCATTCTGAGTGTCTTTTCAGTCCAAAAGACACAATGAACTTGCCGAAACTAAATCTTGGAGCTTGGAATTGTTTTCTCGCCGAGCATTCGAGTTGCTCTCATCTTTTGATTTTGTGAGACCAAATAAAAACTCGGACAAAACCACTTTGGGCTAATAAAGATCTATTGTACATCCAAAATGCTGGTCCACATGAAATGCACCAGCTCTGCTAAAGTGCTGTTTAGCTTGAAAAAGCAATAGCAGCTGCCTCTTGTATTTTACCTTTGATACGTTGATAGCATCGCTTGTCGATTCAGCCATCTTGGCACAAATTGTCAAGTCGACTTAGTACCCTCATTCTGTGTCTGTGTCTTTCACACAGAACAGCTTTTGAGGGCAGGGTGAAAGCTGCTCAGAAACATGAAAAATGTTGCCTTTAGTGACTTTAATAGGCTGTATTTGTAGGTTTTTAAATGCAAACATCAATTGTCCGATGGATGTCCGTGTGCTGGGGTGGTGGGGGTTCACATAAACATGGGCTACAGGGGTGTGTGTGTGCCGAGAGCTTCTCAACAAACAATCCAAGTCCTGTTTTGGATTAACGCTCGCCACACACACACACGCACACACACACACACACACACGCATGCACGCATAGTAATACACAAGCGGTAACGTATTGCATTACATTCTGGACACGCTGCTCTTTAATCTATATTACTTAGGAATGAAGTCAGACTGTTGCTGTTTTAAAATTCTCAGCTTTTGTTTGACTTTCGAGCATGGGTGTCCATAGTATGACCCGGGGGCCATTTACGGCCCGCAGTACATTCGAAAAATATAATTTTACAAGAAAATTAACAACAAAAAAATACAAGAATAAAGTCAAAATATTAAGTTGTAATTTTATGAGAATAACGTCATAATATTATGAGGAAAAATAATAACGTAATTTTAGTAGCATAAAGTTGAAACATTAAAAAATACATTGTTTGAAAGTGGTGATATTATGAGAAAAAGGGATAATATTACGAGAATAACGTTAAAATATTGTGGGAATAAAGTCATACTTTTGAGAAGACAGAAGACAGTACTAGAAGACAATTGAAATAGTTTGAAAATAAATCTAAAAAAACAATAGCAGAAATGGAAAAAAAACAGCTGTAATTTTCCAAGAATAAAGTCAGAATAAAAAGTCACAATTTTACGAGAATAAACTTTGGTTAAGAAGAAGGAGAATAAGGTTTGGTAGAAAAATAATCAATAATCATTTTAGAAGCATTGTGTTGAAATATCAAATAAAAATATTTTATTTTTTTTAAGTCATAATATTACGAGAAACGAAAAACAAAATCAGCAAAAATGGTAAAATCATCAGTAATTTCACAAGAATAAAGTCAAACTATTAAGAGAAAATTGTTTTAATCAACCAAGAAAAATGTGTAATTTTATGTCATTTTAGTAGCATAATGTGGAAGCATTAAAGAGAAAAAACATTTTTAAAAGTGGTTACAAGCAAAACAACGACTGAAGTTATAATTTTTGGAAAAATAGGCTGGGGAAAAAGTTTTTTCAAAGAGTCCTCGCAATCTTTTCGATCATTTTCCTGCTTATTATGTCTGTGAAGTTTCACTGGCGCAACTGCGGATAATTACGTGGAAAGTGGGGTAACAATGTGCTCAGTGGCACCAGCGCGCTCCTCAACAAAGACAGACAGCCAATAAGTGTTTTAGGTGACGTCTTCAAAGCCTACTTTGCACAAATTGCTTAATTATTTTGGCTGTTTTTGTCTTTCATCACAGAAGAAGATCCTTGAACCTCGCGCCTCACCTTTTGGGTTATTTTACTGATGGTTTTGAATTGGTGCTGCAGTTTTAGAGCGCTTTCCTCTCATGTTCCTCTTGTCTAATTAAATTTCCATCTAACTCACAAAGGCGGGCGTAATAGAAATGGACGCAAAGAAGAATCACGACGACACACAGCGTAATCCATCAATGTTTGAGTCCAGAAACAGTGCAGTGGTCCGGATAGCCTTGTTGGTGATTTGTTATGTTGGATTATGGACCCAAAAATGCTCCGCAGGGACCTGGCTTGGCAAAGGTTTGCATGGTGCTCCGAGGGGGCGCCTGCTGCAGATGAACAATCTTTGAACAGGTGGTGAAGTGGTCCACTGAGAGGATAGTGATCCCCTTTTATTAGAACCACTTGTCCGACAATGTCCTGATACTCCCTTAGACGTCCCCCTACCTCCTTCTTGTTGGTTACATAAGGCCAACGTGCTTTGTGATCCAGTGCAGACTCTCCGCTTTTGTTTGTCTGTAGAAAATTTGAGGGTGGGGAGGAGGGGGACCTGAGGGGAACATGATCGTATCCTGACTTTCTCTCTTGCGCAGGATTGAGGTTTGGCCGGTGTCCAGCTTTGTCTGTGTGCACATTCCCATCTCCGGCATGCTCAAGTGGCCGAGCTCTGATGACTGTGGTCGCCTGATGAATCGCACCGCAGGCCTACGTTTGACAGATCGAGCCGGTCGTGTTGAAAAAGCTTGACGGAAGAGATTTTGAACTGTCTTGAGCAATCTGTTGTCCAACCAGTCCATCTTTTTGGAGTGGCTTGTAAACCACAAGGATTGTCATATCCAGAAATCAGGACGGTGTCAAGAGTTGGACTTCAATTTCATGAAACGTCGTCTTCATAGTGTTCTTCATACGGCTTTGAGATTTAGAAAGGCAAACGTAGAAGGAAAGCAACAGCTAAATGATCTATCGCATCAGACAGTGGAGAGGACTCTTCAGGAGAGCAGGGACTTTTGGAGGAGAGAATGTTTTTAATGCGAGTTTGATGGATGGCAAAACAAGTTGTGGGAATCGGTTTTAGAATCTGGGTGTGGTTCGTAAATGGTTGATGGTTGGATTAAGCGTAACTGGAATTTGAGCTGAACTGGAACCTTCAAGGATATCTGTGTCTGCTTGGTTCCCCAGTTAGCTCAGGGACCCAACTGATTTTACGATGCACTCGCGCTGCTCTACAGCTTCAAGCTTTGACGGGTTTTTGTGTGACTTCACGTCATGACACAGTGCCAGGACTGTAATTTTGTTCGTTGCAATCTTGAAAAGTCTTACATTTCTTTTGGTGAATCCTACAGAGACCCCGTTTTCTGACTTGGTGGACTGTTTTGAGGTCTTGGTGGCTCTTATCATTAATAACTGACGAGAGGTCAAATCCGGACTCTGTATCGGTCCGTTGTGGTGAAGAAGGAGCTGAGCCAAAAGACAAAACTCGGCCTATGGTCTATTTACCGTACGTTCCTACCCTCACCTATGGTCATGAGCTTTAGATGGTGACTGAAAGGACAAGATGGCGGGTATTAGTGGGCAAAATGAGTATTCTTCGTAGGGTGCCTGGGCTGGCCCTTAGAGATAAGGTGAAAATCACTGTTATCCGGGAGAACCTCGGAGTAGAACTGTTGCTCGTCCACATTGAGAGCAGCCGGATGAGGTGGCTGAGGCATTGGACAGGTTGCCTCCCGGACGCCTCCCTGAGGAGGTGTTCCACCAGGGAGACGGAAGTCTGGGCTTCCCTGCTTAGGCTACTGCCCCTGCGATCCCAACCTCAAATAAGCGGAAGAAGGTGGATGGATGGATGGATGGATGGATGAAAGGTGGCGGTCATCATTAATAACTGGTGAGAGGAGCAATCACATTCATTATTTGAAGGTTGGTTCCCTCTTTACTCAAATGTTCAGTGAAGTCACTTGTTTTCAAAGTTAAGGTAAGGAAATCCGAACAAATTGGAGGGCCCGTCGCCAACCCTCGAGTTCCCCGATAAAGGTTCTACTGTATTTCACTTATCACTTCTTTGCATGCTAGACAACTACTTTATCATTTTTTGAGGAGGGGTAAACCTGGAGGTCACATAACTGGAGGGGCTCAGGGAGGACTTGACCCGGGAATTGTTCATCCTAGCCCATAAATATTACAATACAGTCTGGCAGATGGTTGCAACTTGAAACAGGGCTTGTGAAACACAATTGTTTAGCGCGTCAACTCATATGTTTTACCTACCATGCTACGGTGAACAGGTGATATCATCTTGACCTCACTTTCTCTCCCATTGACACATTTTTGTACTTTGAAATATTCCTCCCCTGTGGGGAGGCGGGTGAGGGGCAATGCAAACTGCAAGCGTAATTATTTCTCCAAAGCCTCCACTTCTAGCCTAATTAGCGCGCTCCTCACAAGTGGGCCTTGCATTATTTACACATCAAGGGGGGACACACAGGGCGGGAAATAAATATTCATTGTTTGTTGACTTCGCCCCGGTCCCCGGGCTCGGGCGCCGTCGCTTGTTTGGCTTGTTTGTGCGACTTCTGGGCCACCAGGCCTCTCATTCTTCTGCAATTAAGAGAGCACTGACCTCGGAGTTGGTTTAATAAGTGGACAACGATGTCGGGAACGTTCAAGCAGATCAGATGGACAAGTTGTCACTGATGTGATTGGTTGTGTGTGTGGACTCAAGTAGATGGTGGCATACTGATAAAACAGCTTGATGCAACTTTTTTTCAACTTATATGCACATTTTTAGTCCTGGGAAAGGTAAATTATTCCAGTCTCTTGTAGTTCAGTGCAGCCTACTTGAAATCTACTTTCTGACACTGGCAAAAACAATAATAACGCACCTCATCGCTTAGCACGTTTTAAATTGAAAAAAGATCATTTTTATTTTGTTTTCATTTCTCTTTAGTTTTTTTTTTTCTTCTTAAGGTGCTGCGCCTTCCGCTGAAGTCCTCTGGCCTACCTGGCAACTTTATTCATTGTTTTGTTTCTCATAATATTATGACTTTTGTAAAAAAATAACATTTTTTACTTTAATATTTTAACTCGATGCCACTAAAATGACATTATTTTTCATCATAGTAGTTTATTAACTTTATTCTCATGAAGTTAACATTTTTTTCTTTTTAGATTACAACTTTTTTCTGTTAATAGTTAGATAGCCTAGTTAATAGACTTTATTCTTGTAAAATTACTGCTGATTTTTTCATTTTTTCTGTTTTGTTTATTTGTCTTTCATAATATTACGACTTTGAAAACTAACGTATTTTTCTTTTATATTTAATCTCTATGCTGCTAAAATGACATTAATTTTCCTCATAATATTATGAGTTAATTCTTGTAAGATGGCAACTTTTTCTCTTGTACGAATATGACTTTTTTCTGAGAATATTTGAACTTATTCTTGTAAAATTACAGCTCTTTCTTCCATTTCTGCTCTTGTTTTTTTTCCCAACTAATTCAACTTTCTTGTAATTATGACTTTATTCTCATCATATTTTTACTTAATCCTCATAACATTATAACTTTTTTCACAACCCAATTTTCCAAAAATGACAGCTTTATTTGTTTCTCATAATAATACCACTTTAAAACAAATAACATATTTTTCAACGCTGTGCTACTAAAATTACATTATTTTTCCTCATAGTATTCCAAATTTATTCAAAATTACAGCTGTTTTTTCCCATTTTTGCTGTTTGTTTTACATTTTCCAACTATTTCAACTTTCTTCTTGTAAATTTTCTTCTCGTAATTATAACTTTATTCCCAAAATATTATAACTTTTGTCCCCAACCTAATTTTACGCTATTTACTTGTGTTTCTTTACCACATTACCACTTTAAAAAATTGCATCTATTTTTGATGATATTTCAATTTTATATTACTAAAATGACGTAATTTTTGTTGTTATTCTCATTAAATTACGACTTTTTCCGGTTAGATTATAAATTATTTTTCTTAACATTTTTTTAAACTTTATTCCTGTAAAATTACTGCTGATTTTTCCATTTTTGCTGTTGCTTTTGAGTTGTCTTGTTAAATTCTTCTTTTAATATGTGCCGCAGGCCAATAAGAAAACAGTCATGAGCACTTTGGACACCCGCCGCTGTAAGAATTCCACTCAGTCAGTCGTATTTTCTAGTATTTTTTGCGTGGTCAGCCACAGTTTTGTGTTCTTTGTGAGACAGTTGTAGTTGCAGGTCATCTTTCAGGGAACCCGTGGCAGCTGTTAGGAACACGTCCCTGCCATTGTTGTAGCAAAGCAGATATGTGTGACACTCAGAATGAAGTGTAGTATTCCTGGCAATAGCTGGGTATGTACAACCACTAACAACCCCCCCCCTTCCTCATTCATGGCCTTGGGACTCATTGTTTGCTTGCAGCATGCAGCGTGGGGATGGGGGGTGGGGTGTCACCCATTGTTGACATTCGAGGACCTCTCTTTACTCATTTCCTACACATGCTTCCATCCGCATGCATCTGAAAGAATGAAAAAGAAGCCAAGATAATTATAATAATCACCCATCCTTTCGCTGGAGAAGTCGTTCCAAAAATGTCTGTTAGCATTCAAAGGCCAAAAGATGTGTTTACTGACTTTGAAATGCATATTGGGGTTAGCGGATGCTGCGGGGGGGTTGTTTTGGGGGGTCACGGTTTAAGTTGCGGAGTGGAAATGTAATACGGCCACAAGAGAATGCACAACATCTGAAACCATAAACGCCTCGCTCGCATCGTCTCCGGGGTTTTCGACATTAGCATAATTTAGCTTGAGTAAGATCTTTTGTTGTTGAGCTCTTTCCAGTTGAGGTCACGTAAGACACGAGCCCCACTTTTCAATCGGAGTGCAAAATTGGGTGGCAAGATTTGAAGTGTTCATTCTTTCGGCCACAATGTTCCACGTGGTGATTCTCTTAAAACAGTGCTTTGCAAATAGTGGGACATGCCCCCCTTTGGGGCCGCAGGGGGGGGCTTTCAGTCTCAATGTTCTGCTCCCGCTAACATTTGGTGTGTACTTGCTAGCTCAGCAGACAGATACCAGGTTCTCATGAAAGGTTCCATTTACCTTGAAGCACTGTAAAAGTGCTTGATGCTTATTTACAATGGAAATCCCATTTAGGCACTAGCGATTAGCATTTGTGATTTATGTGGCGATTTTGAACCAAGCATGACAATAACATAACACACTTGCAGGCAAACATGTCCTACGGCTCAACAAGAGAAGGGCCGCCACATTCATGGCCCAATGGCAGTGGCTGCTTTCTGACTGTGGCAACACCCGGAAGACAAACTGAAAGTAAAAGCAAATGAGACTCATATAGTAGAAGCAATATTGCTGCACATTTTGCACCAAAAAAAACTTGTGAAAGGAATAATCTGTTTTTTAAATTCTATTTTCTTCTTAAATAATTTTCCTAAATGTACTTTGCGTAATATTATGACTTCATTCCGATAATAGTTTGACTTTATTCACATATTGCTATAACATTTTCCCAAACCCAATTTTCCAAAATTTCCAGCTTTATTTAGTCTCGTTTGTTTCTCATATTTCAACTTTGAAGGAATAACACATTTTGCCTCTAGTATTTCAACTCTCTGCTACTAAAATGACTATTTCAGTAAAAACAAATTTGTTGTTTTTCCTCATAATATTACAAGTTTATTCTCGGAAAATTGCGACTTTTTTTTCCTCTTTTTCAATAATAATTTCAACTTTCTTTTAAATAATGATTGGAAATTGTCTTTTTGGAATATTTTGACATTATTCCCATAATATTATGACATTCTCCATAATTTAGTTTTCCAAAAATTTGTTTTTTGTTTTGTTTGTTTCTCAAAATTTTATGTTTAAAAATAACCTATTTTTTGTAATGTTTCAACTCTGTGCTACTGAAGAGATGATTTTTCCTCATCATATTATGAGTTTATTCCCGTAAAATTGCGACTTTTTTCTCCTTAGAATACGCCTTTTGTCCTCTTAATATTTTGACTTTATTCTGGTAAAATTGTGCAGTTTTTTTTTCCGTTTGTTTTTGTGTTCCCACTATTTCAACTTCTCGTAATTATGACTTTATCCCCATAATATTTTGACTTTATTCTTGTGACATTATAGCTTTTTGTGTCACCTAATTTTCCAAAAATGCCAACTTTGTTGTTTAGTTTGTTTCTCATCGTATTACAACTTTTACATCTAAAAGTCTATTTCTTTAATATATCAACTTTATGTCACTAAAATGAGGTCCGTTTTTCCTCATAATATTACGATGCAATTATGACTTTTTGTCATTAGATTAAAATTTGTTTCTCTTAATATTTTTACTTTATTCTTGTAAAATTACTGCTGATTTTTGCTGTTGTTGTTTACTTTTTTATAAGTTTTCTTGTTAAATTATATTTTTAGAATGTGGGCCAATAAAAAAACAGCCGCGAGCCGCAAATGGCCGTTAGGCCGCACTTTGGACACCCTGCTGAACTAGATGAAGCAATTTCAGTAGAAATTGCGTGTGAATGTTGAAAGTCTGAAGGCTGAACTGAAATGTAGAATGAAAGTTGACATAACCTAGAAATGTGTTGATTCACCACCTGAGGATGGAATCAGCAACCGTCAGGTTGGGAGACGACCTCTTTGTCACCTTGTAGAATAAGCTTCTCAGCATTCACACACAAAAATCGACTCAAGTGTCAAAGTATGGAAATGGGCATCCAGTTACGTTTGGTCTTGCATGAAATGTGAAGAATATGCGAGTCTCAATTGCATCATTTCAACAAACATCCCATTAAATCTGCATGATCCCAACACGTTTCAGCATATGGCACAAGGTTTACACACCTGGGGGGGTCCTGCGGTCGGCGGTAGTGTGTGTTTATTTTGGTTTCTTCCGCGGCTGCAGCTCTTTGCTTTGCTGGAACTGTAATTCATGCAATCTATGCAGCGCTGCGGGGCGCGTGAGGTCCGTCACTGACCGACATTGCGGTTGTCTAAGTATCCGTTTAAGACGGTCCAATGGGGTTAGCCTATCAGGAGTAGTAATAATTGCTTACAAAGACGGGAAGCTTGACTACTAATCATGCGGTATCACGAGCTCATTATGTGGCCCGTCACAAGTACATTTGATTTAAGTGCAGGAAACGTTGGAGGAAACCGAGACTCGGCCGTGTCCAGTTTGGCATGAACTCATTCGAAACCAGAGACGTATTTATACGTTTTTATAAACCCGAACGCCCGATCCCGTATTTACCATATGTCTTTTACGTTTTTTGTGCGGGAGGCAGAAAGAGGTGATGACGCAGGTGCACACTAATAGAGGTCACTTTTCAAGCAGTTTTCAGCTACAAAAAGGGCCACAAGGCGGCAGAAGAGCATTTGATAAGAGCTCAGCATGGATCACTTTCATGTATGAACACAGTCGACAGCAAGGAGGAAGCGGAAGACCACGGAGGAGTGCAGCGTGCAGAAGGTTACGCACTGTAGGGAAATGTTCACGTGTGCACGCACACACACGAGTGTTTAGTTCCAAATGTGAACATTGTAAATAGTTCATGGTGTTATATTTGGAAATGCATGCTTATTTGGATGTAAAACAACCATTTTTGTATTGTTGATGTTGGTATAGTTGTTGTCCCTTTTCTTGTTGGGAACTGATATTTTCCTGAAACTTTTTTTTCTGATTAAAGACAAGAGTCTAATCCTTCTTTTGGTGTGGTTCCATGTTTATAGAGCCATCGTTGTCTTTTGAAAAGTGGTTGGGATTGAATGAGTTAACAGAAACCACGGTGCTACTTCTTCCCGCTCAGGTGGAGATCACGCTGCAGGACGTCAACGACAACCCGCCCGTCTTCCCCAACGATATCCTGGACGTGACCATCGAGGAGAACGTCGGGGACGGCTTCAAGATTATGCAACTGACGGCCACGGATGCCGACGAGGTAATGTTAGCGTTTCTGCACACCACTGCCTTCTGGCTACAGCATGCGATCATTTGATGATATAATACACGATATATTTATGATATAATATATAGGAAATAATATAGATAATATAGGAAGTCAACTTGGATTTACTTTAGAGGAGTCAGTGTACAGCTTTCATAGCAGTAAACTGTAGATGTGCTATCAGCGTGAACGTAAAGACATAATAACGTAATCATGACGCATTTGCAAGAAGTGAGTTTGCTGGAGCGCTGCGAATGGGCCCGCTGCTCGTTGAGAGGAGCGATACGTGCTTTCATGTCGGTCACCAACAGTCCCCACAAGACTAGTCGATTTTTTCAAAAAGAGTATCTAGTGGGGTCTGATTACCTGCTAAATATAGCAACAATGTTGGCAAGGCCGACCCCCCCACCAGGTGTTATTCTCTGGCAGACCCGGTGTGTCGGAATGTCTTTACTGTATAAGCGAGGGCAAAGAGGTGGTGTCAAATCTTTTTGCAACGTCCAAATTGTAATGTATTTGCATAAATTTGATAAATAAAGACATTGATTTGTTCATAGATTTATTTGAATACATTTAATAAATACATATGATGTAGAAATGTATTTGCATAAATGTAATAAATAAATATGTTTATCCATTTATTTTATCCATTTTATGTACAAATGTATACATTTCATTAGTATATACATAAATATATATAAATATATACATGTAATGAATATATAAACATTTATTTATACATTTATTTGCAGAAATTCATTAAATAGGTATTTTTAAATAAATGCTTTTGTATACATTGAATAAATAAACAAATTAATGTACAAATTTATTTGAATGAATGGATTAATTAATAAATACATAGATTTATTTATACATGAATTTGTATTAATTCAATAAATAAATACATTTATTTTAAAATTTGTTTGTATAAGTTAGATTTTAAAAAACCTGTAATTGTATAATTCATCTGTGAATTTATAAATGGAATATTTTCCAAGTTCCAGCATAGAAAACCTGTATACAACCTTCTAAATACGGTTTTTAACATTACTAGAGCCCTCTAGACATTAAATAACGCCCCTATAGTCACCCATACGCTCAATTTATTACTCAATTTAGTAGACATATAAAACATACATTTATTAAATAAATGCATTTGTATAAATGTATCATTTAATTCTATTTGTGGTGGTCCAAATTGTCTGAAAATGTAACACTGACTTACTTGTGTTTCCATCTATTTAGACACTAAAGGCTGTGTGTTGACTCATTTTCAGTGTATGGTAAATCTACACTGCCATACAAGCTGTACAATGACGACTCTAAAGCATATCCAAGCTTCATTTCTATTGTATTGTCCCTTGACCAGATGTACTGTAAAAAAATGCAGACTTGGTATATAAATACAGTATAAGGTCTGGTACTTGCTTTACAGTAGTATAGTATTAATGGCAGACAGGGCGTATGGCAGTGACATCTTTGCCGTTGATGCCACTTGAGGAACAAAGTGGGATTACCGGGCGTGACACCTCTCCTAAATTTAGCCCTTGACCTTTGTCACACCTGGCCGAGGCAGATTACAACTCTTGTTTGCTGTGGCATACCAACACATTTACCCACTGCACATAATCCCCCCCTGCAAGACACACAGCGACACATACGCACCATACACACTGGGGACATTGCTAACATGTCTGTCACGTTTGGACGTTATCCGAGATGCCAACAATCCCAGAGGAAGAGAGCAAGTGTGTCCCACCCTCATGCTGATCCCCTCCTTTCCAAAGTTTGGCTTACATCACCCCCCACCCCCGATCTGCCATCGCAGGCGCTTTGGTCAGAATATGAAGCAAGATCAAGCTGAAACGACGAAGCCCACGCAACTTTGAACCTGCAGCTGTCGCCTCGCCCCCGTCGTCCTCTTTCCCTGCGCGTGAGAAAAGTCATAAAGTGGCGCTTATGGGCATTTTTCTGGAACACTATATGGACTGTAAATCTCTGCGTGGATTTTCGGGGCACGATTTGGTTGTTTTAGTTAATAGCTTTTTCCTTTTTAATGGGGGACTGCAGTCCACAAGGAAAACCAAGCTGAAATTAAAAAAAGTAAAGCACAAAGATACAAAAATAAACAAACAGATTCTGGGGATGTTTACCCTGAAGTCAGCCTTTGCCCGCGTCCTAACATAGGAAACTTCCTGCACGTTGCGCGTGTGCACGAGGCCAAGATGTTGACCATCTGACAGCCTCAATTCAGACATCAACCGCTCTTCTAACGGTGTGACACGTGGGAAGTAAAATGCTATCTCTCAGCATCTGTTTAACCCCCCCTTCCCTCATAAAGCTGCTTTAAACGTCTTTGATTCTCACCTCACTGAGAGGCTTTCAGTGTTATTTCTTTATTACCGTTCTGTACTCCTGTGGAAAATGTGCAGCTTTAATGAGGAAAATGGCATCAACAGGTGCTCCAACATCAAAATGAACATTTTGAAGCTGTTTTTCTTTTTTTCACCGCGTGGATGCAGCTGGTTCGTCCATTTGTTGTACTTTCAAGGCTTTCTGACTGACTCCCGCTCAAGGAAATGTGCTCTTATTATGAAAATACCAGCATGCTAATTCGTACTTCATCATGCATGAGCATGAATTGATGCACCTTGACAGAAAACATCTTTTTACTATTTGGGGAAATGAAAAATGCTCTTCAGTAATCCCTTGTTTACCGCGGTTAATCGCTTCCAGACACAACCGTGGTAAGAAAATAGGATTCCTCATGTATAAATTGAATATTTAGGTAGTTAGAACATAGAAAACCTGTAGACATGAAATAACACTCCTACAGTATAGTCACCTTTACACTCCTATTACCCAATATAGTTCACATACTAAGAGAAAATTGGACATATAAGACATAATATAGACTCACACATGTTAGCATTGGGAGACTTCCTTGTTGTGGTTCTTCCGGACAACAACCATGAGCTCTCCCAATGCTAACATGTGTGAATGTCTACTATAGTGGGCAATAGGAGTGTAAAGGTGACTATAGGGGTGTTATTTCATATTTAGAGGGGTCTGTTAATGTTACAACCATATTTAGAGGGTGGTAAACAGGTTTTCAGCGAAGAGGGTTAACCCCTTAACACACACACTCACTCTCTCACACACACACCTCAAAAATGCATTTCACACCGCAGACATTCTGTCATGTCCGCAGAACATGAAGGCGGAATTCATCAAGTTATAATCGATTTAATCAGCATCAATTAGAGCTCAAATCAGCCGACTGCTTTCATCCCAGCTCCATGACTCTGCCGTCCATGCGGTGTTGGTTCTGGTTCTGAGAGGGATTCCCCGCCGGCCTCGTCTGTCTTTAAACAGTGACTTGACTACGCTAAAACCAACAGCTTACTTTATCAAGAGTATACACAAAGACACACATACACAGACCGGGGGTGTCCAGATTTTTTCCACTGAGGGCCGCATACAGACAAATGAAATGATGCGGATTGCCATTTTTATACATTTTGTGCATCTATGCTACCAAAATATTTAATTTATCAATAAGGAATCCTATGAATTCACTTACCACGATCAGGCCTGGAACCAATTAACCGTGATAAACGAGGGTTAGACATGTGTTTTTCTTAACTGCCACCTGGATCCACCTTTGTAAGCTCCATGAGTGACATGCTGGAACCTCTCAGTCAGCTCAAATGCAGCATTAACCAACATGGCTGCCATCTTGGCTCTCATATAGGACAGAGCCTGGAAAAAAAACTCAAGCAAAAGCTGGCTCTGCCTCCTTTTTCCTGGAGATGATGCGTGCGTAAAATAGAAAGCCTGCACAGAAACAGGTGATGGGTGTCAGCAGGTACTTTTTCAAAAAATGCCTGCGTTGCTGTCTGCTAAATGAGTTTCCTTCTGCTGCTGCTCCTCGTTTCTGCTGTTTAATTGGTTAACCCCCCCGCCCCCCTTCCTGACGTCTTCAGAGAGCCATAAAGTAGTCAAGGTCAAGAAAAAGACCACTGTTAGCGTGTAAGATCTTAATCACATACTTTGGCAAAAAGATTAGTTTTAGGAGTCAATGCGTTTTTTTTTTGTTTTTTTTTTATGAGCCCAAACCTCGTTTGTCCTCTCCCACCTGCCTCGCTACGAGCACAATTTAATTGGCAACGCGCGTTTGAGCGAGAGCTTCCGGCCTGCAGCCCAGGTGGCTGATGGGATTGCCAGAGCTGGACTCGCTGATTGATGACAGCAGGGTCTGGAGATGAGGACGGCCTCGCGCCGTCTGGACCTCAGAAGTCATCTCTGGTAATGCAATGAGACGAGCGCAAGCAGAGGCAAGCTGTCAATGAACAAAAAGTCAGCAGGAAACAGATAACGCTTCTAACTTTATTATATGGTGGGACTGTAGGACACAAACGTTAGCAACACTAGCATAGCCACGTATATGATGCTAATGTGCTAACATTTTACTCACATTTTAGCAGCATCATGCTAGTAGTTATAGTAGTTGGCAGGGCTCCAGGTGACATTTTATGAGGTGTTTGTCAAGAATGGTGGGTTCATACGCCGGGTGGGCTCATCTAGCTAGAGACGGGTCAGAGGTGGTATCATGTCCATGAAGGAGTTTTTTCATTCAGGACGTCCTGAAAAGACTACACAAGTCTGTCAAATCCATCCATGGGTGGTGGTCGAGGGCGGGTGCCTGCGCAACCTGGTCTTCGTCACTTTGTTACAAACAAGTCACTTTTGCTTAATGGTGGACCTTTAAGAGTTGGGTCGTCGTTAGTGTATTTTCCATTGGCATAGCAGGCAGTATTTCTAGTAGCTGCTAGCCAGTAGTACCATGGCTAGAAATAACAAAAAAACCCACATATGCTAAAGTTAGGGCCGCACAGGGACCTAGAGGTTAGCATGTTGGCCACACAGGAGATATGGAAGATCTGGGTTTGAATCTCCGCTGGGCACCTATGTGAGGAGTCTGCATATTCTCCCTGTGCGTGGGTTTTCTCCGGGTACTTCGGTTTCCTCCCACATGACAAAAATATGCAAGTTAGGTTAATTGGAAACTTTAAATTGTCCGTATGTATGAATGTGAGTGTGAATTGTTGTCTATATGTGCCTGCAACTGGCTGGCGACCAGTCCAGTTTGTACCGTGCCTCCCGTCCAAGCCAGGCTCCAGCACACCCCCGCCATCCTAGTAGGGGCAAGCGGCGTAGAAAATGAATTCATGCTTTAAGCTTGCGCCTTTGCCTTGCTACTGTACACTGCAGTATTGAACGATTACAAGATCGTTATTCTGCATTATTGTTTTGAAGACTGTTTTAAAGCAGTTTTCCCCGCAACTACCGATGCCGTTTATTCAGACATGGTATTTGCCCGTGCTGTGGACAACATTCTGATCTAATCAGGTGATGTCCTACCAAGATTACAAAGTTAGCTCAATGTTAGAATCAACACCTTTTGAACCAATTTTCTTTGTTTATCCTGAGGTAGCATAACTCAAAGTTCCTACGCTAAGGAGGACTTTGTGGTACTTTCATGACATTCTTCTAACAAAACAAGGGTGTTGCATATGCATAGGTTAGATCGATTTAGCTTAACACACACACTTGCTCATTTGGCTCCACCAGTCCATGCTAACCGTTAGCACAAGAGTTGATGTTTAAAAGTGA
Organism: Dunckerocampus dactyliophorus; assembly: GCF_027744805.1. Classification (NCBI taxonomy): domain Eukaryota; kingdom Metazoa; phylum Chordata; class Actinopteri; order Syngnathiformes; family Syngnathidae; genus Dunckerocampus; species Dunckerocampus dactyliophorus. Next base: position 2,589,353 of record NC_072829.1, on the reverse strand, counting down.
AACTGAAGACCTTTACGTCCAAACGTCAGGCTAGCAACTGGCCCCTATCCTAACACTGGGATGTCGGCACATACCTTCAGCCCAGGGTCGCTACGATGAGACCACCATGTCATGTGAGTGCAATTGTCAACTGCACCAGGCAGTAAATACGCTAATACACTTATCCTGATATAAGCCTTCCCATTGTGTTCGGGCCAAGATCAAAAGCGTCCCTATAGACACGACTGAAAGGGTCCCTTTTAGCTTAGCTGTAACCAGAGCCCTCGCCTGAATGGCAGCCGCTTTTTGATGTGTTTTTTTATTCTTTTACACATAAAACACAGGGTGAGACTGTTGTCTGATCTCCTTTGTCGCAGACACACCAGCTAAATGTCAGGGTTCTGTCATCGGGCTCTTTCAGGCGTCCTCTCCAGTTCCAAAGCGATAGTAGTCACGTGCTCGTACCCCAGGAGCCAGTGGCTGTTCTATAAGAACTTGATGAACCTCGAGAGTGAGAGTCTCCAAGTCCTGAATGAAGATGTTTTTCTAGGAGTCAAGCCATGTCAGCTGCAAAGTAAAACCCTAACAAAAAGTCAGTGAAAGTTGGGACTTTGAACGGGAGTGTGCTTCAATAATCTGATTTCCTTCCAGATAGGAAGGCTTTCATCGCCAATCAATCAATCAGACGTAGCTTTTTACCCCTCAGTGGCCTGAGAGCTCACACCGGAGGAGTTCACCGTGGGTCATCTCTACAGCGCAGATAATTGTTTCATGATGGACTGCATCCTGATAAGATGCTAACAGTGATGGATTATGCTGATGAAATAACGCTAACATTGATCATTCTCACTACCTCAAGGGCCCGAACGCTCTCGTGACCTACACCATCATCAGCGGCGCCGACGATAGTTTCCGCATCGACCCGGAATCCGGAGACCTGATGGCTACCAAGAAGCTGGACCGAGAACGGCGCTCCAAGTACTCCCTGCTGGTGCGAGCCGATGACGGGAAGCAGTCGTCCGACATGAGGCTGAACATCACCGTCAAGGATGTCAATGACCACACGCCCAAGTTCTCGCGCCCGATGTACTCCTTCGACATCCCGGAGGACACGGCGCCAGGTATGGACTCTTCTTGGTCTCGCTTTACTACTCCCACATTTCTCATCCCATTCAAGCTTTTTAAATGTTAGACATGCTAGCTACTTAATATTTTGAGTTCACATGAGCTTTCTTTTGGCACGTTCCAAAGAGTCCTTCTTTTCTCGTTTCTCGTTTCCACATTTCTCAGCCCATTCAAATCATTTAAACGTAAAAATGTTTAGCTCATTTGGGAAATCCAAAATTTTCAGAAAATTCCAAATTTTTCTGTAATTCACATTTTTTATAACAAAAAATCTGACGGAAATGAAGTATTTCCAGGTTCTACGTTCATCAAACAATTCAACGCATTCCTATGTCACAATTTTTAGCTCATTTGTAACATGAAGACTATGTCTTGCCATGTCCATGTTTTTTTGTCTTGTTCCATTTTCCATGACAAACTTCCCATTGAAGTGAAGAATTGTGACTTGTTACATGTTTGTTACATTCCAACCTCCAAATGTTCAGCTCATTTGGGAAATCCAAAGTTTCTATTTCTTGCATTTGAGAAATGTATCATTTTCCCGTAACAAAACATTTTTCTTGACAAAAATTGTCCTTGAAAGGAAGTATTATTACTACTTACACATTTCGCAACCGATTCAGCCCATTCCTTTGTCACAATTTTTAGCTCAATTTTGAAACATGGGCTATCTTTTGGGCTGTTCCAAAAACTCCTACTTTTTGCGTAATGTTACATTTTCCATGTTAAAATTCTCATTGGATGAAGAATTGTGAGATGTTACATGTTTCTCAACCGATTCAAGCCATTCTAACCTCAAAATGTTCAGCTTATTCAGGAAATGCGAGTTTTCCCATTTTTGTCTTGTTATTTCGTAATTCTACAATTTAATGACAAAAATTCCCATTGAAGAATTGTTACTCCTTTCTCGTTTCTTTACCAATCCAAATCATTCCAACGACAAAATGTTCAGCTCATTAAGGAAATCCAAAGTTTCTGTTTTTCGCATTTGAGAAATGAATCATTTTCCTGTAAATCAACATTTTCTTGATAAAAATTCCAATTGAGGCGAAGAATTGTTGCTACTTCCACATTTTGCAACTGATTCAGCCCATTCCTTTCTTGCTATCTTTTGGCATGTTCCAAAAATTGTTACATTTTTCCGTAATTTCACATTTTCTATGACAAAATTGAAGTGAAAATTGTTCGTCCTTTCACGTTTCTCAACCGAATCAAATCTTTCCAACGGCAAACTGTTGAGCTCATTTGGTAAATCTGAGTTTCTATTTTCCTCATTTGAAAAATTCCCAATTTGAATGCCAACATTTTTACCTTGTCGGGGAAATGCAGGCCAACTCGTGGCACATTCCCACCATTTTCTGTAACTCTACATTTTAATGGAAGCCAGTTAAAAGCCCAAGTGTTATCTACATTAGAGTCAAGCACTCAAACATGGATGCACGTATTAAGCAATGTCATGAACGATTGGCTGTTTTATTAAACAGCACCCTTATTGCTCTGGAGCAACGAATGAGTCACAGCTATGAATAAGACAGTGATAACGTCCTGCTGATATAATAAAGTTAATTACTTGTGTTGGCAAGCAAAATCAAAGCCATGAACGTTTGTGTGTCCCAACCCAGGCTCCATCGTGGCGGCCATCCTGGCCAGCGACTCTGACTCAGGGGTGAACGGCGAGGTCACCTACTCGCTGGAGGACGAGGACGAGGACGAGACCTTCCTGCTGAACCCGGTCACCGGTGTCTTCAACGTGACGCGGACGCTGGACTACGAGAGGCAGCGGTACTACATCCTGACGGCCAAGGCGCTGGACGGCGGGGGTCAGGCCAGCACGGTCAGGGTGTACTTCAACGTGCTGGATGTCAACGACAACCCGCCCACCTTCAACACCAGCGTCTACAGCACCTCGGTGACGGAGAGTCTGCCGCCAGGATCCGCTATCATCACTGTGGGGGCCAGCGATGCCGACGATGGTGAGACATGTCACATCACTAATGACGTCATCGTCTAAACACGAAAATAGTGACAATGCAAACAGCACACGTAAACTAGGAATAGATTTTATTGTACAGAATAGTATAGTATAGTATATACAAGTAGTATAGAATAGTATAATAGTATAGAATAGTATTTATTGTAGAAAGTAGCAAGTAGCAGAGACATTGATACGGCCACAAATATGTCTATTTTTGACACACGGCTCGCTCCTGCCCCTCCAAACTCTCCTGCTAGCTTGACGTTGATGTTCTATGATTGTGGATCAGAATTTGCAATAAAAGTAACTGTTGTCAGCATGATTATTATTAGCGCTCCATGCAGGCCTAACGCGACCTACATTCCTGGCAAATGCGCCGTCCCACTCCTTTGTCGGCGTCATCGCCTCCTCGCCGCAGTCTCACCAACGTATCGCCGCTCGTTCCCACTGTCAAAATAAAACACGGCCATTGTTAGCACTTCCTAAGCCCTGCCCTTTGACCCCCTTCCCTGTTTGTCTGCGGACAGTCTGAACTTGGATGGAAGCAGCACTCATGCCTTTGATAAGGGATTACTTGGGTACTGTAAATACACCCCCCCCCCAACCCACCAAAGTGTGGGAAGGTGAGAATACTTCCCCCATGAAGTTCAACGTAAGATCACAGACTAAGAGCAGATATCAAGGTTAGCTCATATACGTAGAACCTTAAATAATGGTCGTATTGTGAAGTCCCCAAACTGCAAGACCATCGGTCTTGACGAGATTGCATCAGCAGCAGATACTCCAGCTGTGGCGCTCGCACAATTTGTGGAAATGGATGCCGATAATGCGTTTAAGCAACAATTTCAGACGCGTATCTGACACTGTCATCTGGAACAATGGATGCCAGGAAACCGTCACAATACCGCACAATCGTGCTTATTTTGAATGCAAGGTCATATTAATACACAAGAGGTTTATTTTTCTAGATGGTCTGACATTCACTGTGATTTACAAGCTCCAACGTCAACGGAGAAAGGAGGTCGGTATCTCCAAATTTAATTTAGCCACCAAGTGTAGTTGATTTCTCCAAATTGAGGCCTGGGAGCAAAGGAGAAACTCAATTTAAGATCGCAGGCTGGAAGCACTCATGTCCAGATGTGAAATATCTGTGTCAGGTCTTTCACATCAGACTATTAGGTGCTGGAGGTAGTGTGTTGTTACTGTTAAACAGGTGCTCTACCAGTCGGAACTACTGATTACTGATACATGTGCACCGGCATTGGCATGATTAAGAAACAAGGATCATATTATTGCATTATTCACCTATTTTAAATAAGCGTACAGTAGAAACCCCCATTTTTGTGGGCATTACATTCCGGGACCACTAGCAAATGACGAAAATGTCAATTTTTCACTCACAGCTCACTTCTCCCCCTCCAAAACCTCCTGCTAGCTTGACGTTGACGTTCTCCTCCAATTTTGGATCAATAAAAGTGAGAGTTGGAATGATTATATTAGATTCAGTTCCAGGACCCTCCTCTACTCTCTTCAATTGCCGTTGTTCACTTTTGACAGTGCTGTACATGCTTTATGTTGCACATTTGACATTTATTTATTATTTATCACATTTTTAGGAGAACTGGTTTATACACCCGAGGATCAGACCCTCAATGTCCCTGCTTTCGGGTGCCACCCGACTCACTCTGCACCCGACCCCTTTGGCCCCTCCTATAAGTAGTGAGCTCATTGGAGGGGGGACCCATGTTGCCACTTGGGCTGTGCCCGGCTGGGCCTCATGGCTCCAGAGGGGGGCCTCGGTAACCAGGCAAGGGAAACCTTGGTCCACATACACTACCGGTCAAAAGTAAAAAAAAAAACCACGATTTTTCCAGTTATTTATTGAAATTCAAGCCCTTCAAGTCCAGTGAATAACTTGAAATGGTACAACGGTAATTGGTGAAGAGGTTAAAAAAAGGGTAAGGTTACCTAAAACTGAAAAATCATGTGTATTTCAGAATTATGCAAAAATGCCTGTTTCAGATACCACAAAATGGGTCAAAAATTAAAAAAAATTTAAAATCCTGCAAAAATGGAGGTTGATCAAGCCTTGGCAGTTGGTGCGACTAACAGGTTTTCCAAGTTCTGGAGTACTTACTACCTCCTCTGTCTGCATAAAAAACAGTCTTCGGAACACACTGTGGTACTTTCCCCTCGTGAGCATCAGTTGAACAGCATTTTACTGGAGAATGTCATTTGTTGCTACAAAAATGGCAAAAAAAGGCAATATAACAATGGAAGACAGACAGATAATCTTAACAGTGAGAAATGTAGGTTTTTCCTCCAAGGAAATTGGAGTGTTCTAAAACGTTTGACCGGTAGTGTATGTTGCTCATCATATGACCACAGGTACAAGTGGCCAAAATGACTTTTCTCCGTAAGGTGGCTGGGCTCTCCCTTAGAGATAAGGTAAGAAGCACTGTCATCTGGGAGAAACTCGGAATAGAACCGCTGCTCCTCCGCAGATGAGGTGGCTCGGGCATCTGGTCAGGTTGCCTCTCGGACGCCTGCCGGGGGAAGTGTTCAGGGCACGTCCGACCAGTAGGAAGCCTTGGGAAGACCCAGGACACGTTGGAGAGACTGTGTCTCTCAACTGACCTGGGATCGCCTCCAAATGCGCCGGGAGGAGCTGGACGTAGTAGCCAGAGAGAGGGAAGTCTAGGTTTCCCTGCTTAGGCTGCTGCCCCCCCGACCCGACCTCAGATAAGTGGAAGAAGATGAGTTGACTTTTTGGACCACAAATTTGCAAATTTGCAGAGCTGTGAGTGCCGAATTGCAAATGTGCGGTGATCCACTGTACTGCTTAGACAGGGTAAAACTGCTTTTAGTAAACTCTAGTGTGTGTGTGTTTGCCTCCAAACAGAGATATGTTTTGCTTGAACCACTTTTTTACATATACACTAAAGTCGCACTTGTCCAACATAATGGATGCCATATATCACAAACAACGTAGCAACATCAAAGAGGGGGACAGGAGGACTAACGTTACCCTCCCATTTTAACAGCAACATCATGCCAGGTTAGCCTAATCGCTGAAGAAAAACTAAATGATCAAACCTACAGCTCCCACGTCTGTAGCTGACTGACATATCTGGCAGAGTTTTATTTTAAGATGTGTAGCAAAGCCTGCTTTTTTTTCATAGCTAGGTGCGGGTTAAAGGCCCTTCAGAGGCCTTTCCTTCACAGGGCCCTAAAAAGCTGCAAATTCAAAAGCCAGCGTTTGAGTGGCTCTTATCTCATAAGTGGAGCAAGCAAGAAAGGGAGATGATAGGTTTTTATCACGGTCAGTGCTCATAAACACATATTGCTGTTAGAACAGGGGTGGGGGGGCTGCATGGCTCAGGTGTTAGAGTGGTCATGTCCCAACCTGAAGGTTGCTGGTTCGATTTGCCGTCCTCCCGTGACAATGTCGAAGTATCACTTGGGAAGGTACTGAGCCACCGGTTGCTCGTGATGCTGCGTCACGAGTAGATAAATGTGCCAACAGGATCAAAGCACTTTGAGTACCTCGAAGGTATAAAAGCAGTATGTACAGTAAGTGAAAGTCCATTTACAATTACTTTTGCATAATAGGGGACCTGTAATAACAAACAGGAAGTTGATGTGAGATCAAAACTGTTACAAAAATGAATTTGCAAACAGGAAAAAACAGCTGCAAAGTCTGTCAAAAACAAGCTTGTCTCATGTCTGGACACAGAAAACAATCAGTGGTTTCCTGTCGGCTGTTTTTGGGGGGATGCAGACATCCACTTCCCATTCCAGCCCGTGCAGACTATTTCTTTGGTCATGCATTTGCCAAGCCAGCAGAATGTATTTCTGTCATTTTTAATAACCAACACAACCAAACTGTGATGTGTCTTTCAGGTCCCAATGCACAGCTTCTCTACAAAATAGCATCGGGTGATCCCCAGGACTACTTTGTCATATCCAAAGAGGGTGTCCTGCAAAGCAAGAAGGCCTTGGACAGAGAGACGCAGTCCTTCTACAACCTGGTTATCACGGTCAATGACTTAGCTCCGCCTCCTATGACCCGCTTCACCAGCACTGCCCAGGTGTCCATCATCCTCTTGGATGTCAACGATTGCCCACCGACCTTCACTTCCCAAAAGATGACGTATATCCAGGAGAACACGCCGGTGGACACTGTGGTCTTCACGGCCCAGGCCGCAGACGCTGACAGTGGGCCCAACAGTTACGTCGAGTACTCGCTCAAAGGACCCTTTGGCAACAAGTTCAGCATCGGTACCATCGACGGGGACGTCAGGTTGATTGGAGAACTGGACCGAGAGGAGCTCTCCAATTACACTCTGACGGTGGTCGCAACGGATAAAGGAGAGCCTTCTCTGTCGTCAACCATGGACGTCACCATGTTGGTGCTGGATGTCAATGACAACACGCCCAGCTTCTCGCAGAACATCTACGACATCGAGATCGAGGAGAACACCCTGACCGGGACTGACGTCATCCAGGTGTTTGCCAGCGACGCGGACGAAGGCACTAACGGACAGATACGGTTCTCCATCTTGGGGGGCAACACCAACGGAGATTTCAGGATAGATTCGGTGACCGGGTTGGTCTCGGTGGCCAAGCAGCTGGACCGCGAGGCCCAGTCGTCGTATTCGCTGACCGTCCAAGCTTCGGACCGCGGTAGCAGCCCGAGAGTGGACCGTGCGATCGTCAACGTCGTGTTGCTGGACGTCAATGACTGCTCGCCTGTGTTTGAGCTCTCTCCTTACACTGTGAACGTGCAGGAGAACCTGGAAGAGCTGCCAAGAAGCATCCTGCAGGTGAGTACAGTACATCGGCTTTTGTGGAGTGGTGAGGAAATAGCAAGCATTCAAAAACCAGGCTTTGAATGACAGCCGGACGACATCAAATGAGTTAAAGTCATTTCTGCTAATGCTAACTCAATAAGTGCAGGTATGAGAGCGCCATCGCACATCACTAGCATGATGGTGTTTTTTTAACTCCATGTCATGAGAAAAACACGACACAACCCATGATTTCATGATGGAAGACTGCAATTTGTTCCGCGCCATTACGACTCACCGAAATATGCAACTTGGCTTAGAAGTTGTGACGCTCATGACCACCACGGCGATTTCAATGAGCCGAGAGAGAGACTCATTTCCAGAGAGGTTTTGTTTTAATTCTTGCTTTTTTCTGTGACATGTACTTATTGCTGAGAAAATCCGATTGGACAAATTGATGTAATGATCTTCCTTCCCTCAACAATTACCGTCGTGGCGCTGCTGGGATGAAATTAACCCTTTACTGGCAAACTATGACGCTAGAATTTAGCATCACCCTCAACAGCAGCAACACAGCAACACAGTCGAACCTCGGTTTTTGTTATTAATTCTTTCCAAAAGGTTCAACGAAAATCAAAACATGCAAAAAACGAGGCATTTTTTTCCCAACAATGGGAAACAAAACCAACAATGTGATAAAAAAATACATAATATAAAGAATATTTGTAGCTTTTCATACACAAAACAATGTGAAATAATTACGATTCGGTTTTAGACTGACCCTCGGGAACGGATCAATAATAAAAACCGAGGTGCTACTGTGTAGCCAAGCTTACTTTGTATAGCAGGCGTGTCCAAATGTTCCCCAGCGAGGGCCACAAAGTGAAAAATGAAAGGATGCAACTTTGTCACGTTGATATTTTGTCAAGCAACACATGTTGATTTGCTAAAAATGTATATATACTTGAAGAAAAAAAATGCATCTCAACTTTGTGTGAGCATTTCAACTTTCTTCTTAAATAATCTTGGTGAATTTTTGTCATGTAATATTATCACTTTATTCCCACAATATTATAACTTTTTCCCCAACCCAATTTTCCAAAAATGACAACTTTATTTTGTTAAAACGTTGTTTAAAAATATTTCAACTCTATGCTACTAAAATGCAATTATTTTTTTCTCATTATAGTTTTTTTTCTCTTAATATTTTGACTTTATTCTTGTAAAATGACAGCTGTTTTTTTTTAATTTTCCAACTATTTCAACTTTCTTCTGGTAAATTTTCTTCTCGTAATCATGACTTTATTCCCATTATATTTTGGCTTTATTCTCATAACATAACTTTTTCCCCAACCTTATTTTCCGAAAATGATTATTGTTGTTTTGTTTGTTTCTCATAATATTACACCTTCAAAAAAATAACATCCTTTGTTCATGCATTCTTTTTCCTGTTCCAATGTGACTTTTTTTCTCTTAATATTTTGGCGTTATTCTTGTCAAATTACTGCTGATATTTGCATTTGTGCTTGCTTTTTTTCCCCAATTATTTCAACTTTCTTCTTATACATTTTCCTTGCGTAATTATGACATAATGTTTTGACTTTATGCTTGTAATATTATACGGTTTTCCTCAACCTGATTTTCCAAAAATGACAACTTTATTCATTGTTTTGTTTTCTGTCTCATAATGTTATGACTAAAAAAAAACATCTTGTTTCTTTAATATTTCAACTCTATGCTACTAAAATTACATTATTTTTCCTCATAATTTCATCAGTTTATTCTCATAAAACTCCCACTTTACAACTTCCTTCATTTACTTTATTATCATAGAATTACAGTTTTTTTTTTTCCATTTTTGCTGTTTTTTCTTTTTACCAACTATTTCAACTTTCTTCTTCTAAATGTTCCTTATTTACTTTATTTCCATAATAGTTTGACTTTAGTCTTGTAACATTATAACTTTTCCCCCCAACCTAATTTTCCAAAATATACAACCTTGTAAGTTGTCTTGTTTGTTTCTCATTATATTACTAAAATGAAGTTATTTTTCATTATAATATTACTTGAAAATTATGACTTTTTTTGTTATATTTTGACTTTATTCTTGTAAAATTATTGCAGATTTTTCTTTATTATTATTATATTTTTGGAATGTGCTGCTGGTCAATAAAAAAAAACAGCCGTGGGGCAGAATGCACCTCTGGTCATCCCTGTTCTAGTATTGGCGCTGATACTAAGATGGTTCGTTGGGTGCCAGTCTGTTGTGATCCAGAAGAGGGTTCTTCTGCATCAGCACATAGCTAACTCTTTTGCGTTGGTTCCAGGTGGTTGCCAGAGACGACGACCAAGGCGCCAACGGTCAGCTAAGCTACATGCTCAGCGGCGGCAATGACGAGGGCGCTTTCAGCTTGTCGTCCAGCGGTCAGCTGAGTCTGACTCAGACTCTGGACCGCGAGGCTCAAGGGAAGTACGTCCTGCTGATCACAGCCACCGACTCGGGTAAGGCGGAATTTGGACCTTCTCAGCTATGAGAGCTGGCGTGGTTTGTCTCGGAATGCATGCAGTATCGCATTTCAGGGCAGATGATTGATGATTCATCGGCGCAGTTTATCATGCGTGATCTGGTTCATCTGGTTAGCGCCATCCCGGCATGGTTTTATTTGCAAACCATACGAGAAAACCAAACCGAACACGTTGAAATGTCGACAGATATTTATATTGTATGGTGTGCACGCTGCTTGTTTGGTGTGGCCCGTCAACCTACACATTGTGGCGTTTTTAGCTTGCAAACCAGCGTGTTCTTTACGACCTAAAAGTCCATGGAGCAGCTTGGCCTGGATGGCATCTCGGGTTTGTTTGGATACGGCGCTAGGGCTTGTTTGAGTCGGATAAAAGCTTAACTTGTTATTGCTTGGAGGGCAGCTAATGTGCAGTTGAATGAGTACATGCATATCCCCGTTGCAGCCAAATCACATGGTGTCCCAGCTAAGTATATGTTTCCACCCCCACCCCCACCCCCGGCGTAGTTGTCATGATCTATGGGTGGTTCTGCATCATTCCTGGACGTGGGCTGCATTTTGGACAACGCAGAGACGATGGTGAGAATTTCTGCTGTTGAGATTTGCATTGGACACTTGAATGAGGTCCAGATGACCGCCTGAAAAGGAGCAATAAATGTTTGGTTTCCGATCAAAGGCATCACTCAGGCTCTTGATGGACAGTTTTTGGGGGTCTTTTGAGCCGCATTGGGATGAATGTGACCAACATGAAAGGACTCTATTGTGAAAAGACATGATATGACATTTAAAAGAACAAAAGAAGATATTTTATTTTTAGCACTGAGAGGGTTTGGTTTCAGCTATGTTCTTTTCAGTTAGTTAAACCCATTATATATATATATATATATATATATACATTTGTGTGTGTATTGTTTGTTAGTAATTTGTTAATTTTTTATTTTTCATATTTTATTTATTTATTATTATTATTGGATATTTATTTCTTATTATTTTATGATTATTTCTTATTTTTAACTATTAAAAAATGATGCTAAATAATACTAAACACTAAATAATACAAAAAAAATGGAGACTAATTAAAAACAATAATACAGTCAACTTTAATGAAAAAAATGCTAAATACGAAAACAATATTAAATAATACTAAAAATAATAATCAGAAACACTACTAAAAATTACACTATTAGACTATTATAGTCTCAATTTTCTTGCAAGTGTCAAAAATAAGTTAAACTCTGTTAATGTTAAGAAGTAAAAACAATAATTCAGTCAACTTTAATGATTATGGAACATAAAAGTCATTTGTATTGCATATGTGCCTCGTAAATCTTATTTTCTTAATACTATAAAAAATAATAACACATGCTAATACTAAACACCAATACTAAATTAATACAAAAAATAAGAATAAAAAATAATACAAAAAATCAATTATCTTACAAGTGTAAAAATAAGTTCACCTCTGTTAATATTAAGAAGTAAAAACAATAACAAAGTCAATTTTAATGATGGAAGATAATTTGCGTCGCTAATGCGTCAATCTCATTTTTTAAGATCCTCATCTTAAAAGTGCAAAAACAAGTTAAGCACTTTTAACTCATTCAATCCCAGTCATTTTTCAAAAGACAACACCTTCAGTCCCGGACGTTTTGACTGACTTTTCAAGGCACACAGAATATTGTGTTCTATGGCTACATAAACATGGAACCTACCAAAAGAAAGATTAGAATCCCGTTTTTCATCAGAAAAAATGTTTTTTTCTACCTTTTTTCGTTCTTTAGTAATCAGCAGTAGAACATAGGTACGTTTCAGGAAAATATCAGTTCCCGACTAAAATGGAGAAAACAGCTTTTTGCGAAAAGATACATTTCAAGCATACCTTTCACTTTGACACTTTTTGTGTGTATTTTATTTATTTTTCTGCACGGCCATTGTTGGAGGTCTGCGTCTCTCCAGAGTTTCTTCATGTTATATTTAGACCTTCCTGCTTCACATTCTGCACAGAAGTTTTGTGCCACATGGACAGAGCTGCCTGAGCAGTGAACATACTAATTTAGGATTGGACGGCTTTTTCGCACTGTTCACATGGAGTCCATATTTAGCACCCTTCACGCCGCTTCCAAAATATTTTGACAAGACATTTCAGTACATTGTCGGTAAGAGGCAGCGAGGAGGATTGGGGTTAGAATATCCAAATATCAAAAACCCCATAATCAAGCCAACCCAGTCCAAATTATCCGGCAGTGTTTTTCTCACATTTTTGAGGCCTGGGCCGAGACGGCCGAGGAAATGCTTCTCCCAGGCACGATCTGGCAGCGCAGGGCTGAAAGGTAGACTGCAGACTTGGAAGACGTGTCTGCAGCCGAGCGCGGCCCGTGGACGACCGCAGGCGCTTCCTTTGACATTTCAAAGCCCGCCTTTATCTTTCCCCAACGGTCGCATCCTCGCCCCAAAGTCAGAAAAAGAGTGGCAGACTGTCCGAGCAGTTATTAGTGCTGACCTTTGAAGAAATGGACGCTTTCTTCCTGCACTACGAGTCCGATATTTCAAGGCTGTTGTGCCAATTTCAGGTTGTGACGCGGGAAAACAACACAAGTGACTTGTGGTACAAATGGCAAAAAACCCTAGTAGTTGACACGGCCATAAAAATGTCTTACTACGGTTGACGTTCTCCGGTTTTGGATCAACATTTGCAATAAAATTATTGACACAAATGGAATCGGAGTCTCTAAACTCCAATAGGAGGTTGCCTACAGGAGCCAATTTGACAAGAGCCAATCATGAGCTATGAAAAAACTCACAATGAGCTTGTCAACCCATTGGAAATCACTGGATGTCATTACTCAATATAACGGTCTGACTGATGGTATCATCTTACAAAGAACGCTCAACTCATTACACAGAAACTTAACACTCAAAAGGTATACATAATACCAATAATATAAATATTCAAACATGTACCAAAACGAGTTTAAAAAAAAGGTTTCCCATAAGGCATTTTGTCCAACCAAACATTTCATTGGACAAGCAGGATATAGGGAGCCCAGAGCCCAGAGGGAGGCTGATGTCAATGCAGTGCCCCAATGAATATGTTGCTCAGACGCAATGCATTATGGAATAAATTTTAAAAAGTTGTTTTTTTTTCATTTTAAACTCGTATAGGTACATGTTGGTATATAGCTCACGTATCGCTTTTGAGTGTTAAGTTGCTGTGTGATGAGTTTAGTGTTCGCTGTAAGATGACACAGTGATTCAGGCTGTTATATTGTTATACTGTTATATATAATGACCACTTGCAATTTCCAGTGGCTTGACAAGCTTGTTGTGAGTGCACTGATAGCTTGTGATTGGCTCCGGCCAAAGAAAGAGCTACCATTTCCTCACCGACTCGAGGGTGACAGTAATAGTTCTGAAGTAAAGGAGATGTCACAAGATTAGAATTTAGCCATAAATTAGCCACACCGCTGTATAAGCCGCAGGATTTTTTGGGGGAAAATTAGGTTGGGGGAACAAATTATAATATTATTGGAATAAAGTCATAATATTACGAGAAGAAAATTTATGAAGATTATTTTAGAAGAAAGTTGAAATACTTGGAAAATTAAAAAAAACAACAGCAAAAATGGAAAAAAAGATTAAGTTAATTATGACATTTTTGCAGAGCTGCTGGAAATGTAAATTTCTCTTGGAGATCAGTTAAGTATCTATCTATTAAATGCTATTAAAAGACGGCTGTAGTTTGTTTAAATTTGTTTTATCTATTGGTGCATTTAAGTGTGCATACATGCACATGCATGTAGTTTTTGCTTTTGTCTGTGCTTTTTAGACAGATTGTCAGGATGTGTGCGTGTGCTGAGAGTGTCCTGAGGGCACAATGACATGCATTTCACCGCATTGTCTCCCATTTATTAAAGACAAGGCCTAGTAAATCCTGTGCATATTTAAAATTTCATGTATTGACATCCCTCGGCAGCACTTCCTCAGTATTTGTATTACATTTTGCTCGTCGGCTAATTATTTGGGGTTCTCTTTGGGGCTCTTCAAACCCTCGACTCTGTCTAACTCCTTATGCTTGTGACTTTTATGTAGAAAGACAAAAACACGACCGCTAACTAACAGCACAATAGCATGAATTGGCCTCTTCAGCCATTAGTGGGCGAGCTAAATGTTAGCTATTTAATCAGCCACTAATTACGTTGTACTAGAAGAAACAGGGGCAGTAAAATAAACCAACACCACTCAAACTTATCCAAGAACAAGTCAGCATTATAATCCTCATGGAAGATTGTTTTTAAAACGTAAAAATTCCATCTTTTTGTTAGTAGCCTGTAAGCTGGCTAGCACTGCCGCTAGTTCACTGCTCTTCAAACCGTCGGGCAACACGACAAGTTTTTTCTAATCAGATGTTCTCTGTGGCCACATCTTGTTAAGCGTTCTACTGTTTTTATGTAAACAGCTTTGGGCAGGGTGAAGTGCTTGAAATAAAAGGTGGATTGCGTGCTCGCTGCACATTTTATGATGTTTTCTCTCTCCAGGCGAGCACGTCATGCTCCTACTATGCTAATTTTATTGTTACTGTTTGTGACTTTTCCACTGATGACTTTTGAATGCGATCCAGAAGTTGTATTTTTGCTTTATTTGTGTGTTTTGAGTTGTGTTGGAAACAGGGTGTAACACTCGGGTGCTACTGTGCTATGAAATGCTAAATAGACTGCGGTCTTCTACTCGTGACGCATTGCACACAAAAGGGTGGCAATTTGTCAAAACACACACCCCGACTGTGTTGCCTGTGCTGTCATTTTTCTGACAAATACACCACATGGTGGCGCTGCTATTAACCCCCAAAGTTTGACTCCGTAAGTTTCATACAGCCCTACAAAACACCCACTTTAACTTTTGGGTGTTTAACTAAATCACCATGGAATTTGGTACACACCTTTCGGGGACTGACACGCACATGTGTGTCATATTTGAGCAAGTTTAGTTAAAAAACATGTCTGCCATCAAGCCAAACATCTTTGCAGGGTCACTGGCGGGACTTAGCAAGTAATTGTCCCTAAGTCATTGGCCATTTGTCTAATGATTATGAACATTTGATGATATCTGTATTATATGTATGCTAGCATGTCTTACAAAGCAGTTTGACCACAACCCATAGGGACCGCCACAGATGTCATTTACACTATGAGGTGTCCTCATGACACAGTTCAGTTCATACTGATGTCCATGTATCCGCCAAGAACTGGTCAGGTTGTCTGAGAAGACGTTTTGCCTCTCATCCAAGCAGACTTCATCAGTTCATGCTCAAAGACTAGATAGAACTCAGCTGTCCTATCTAGTCTGATGCTCAAAGATAAGACTAGCTTCATGAGTTCAGTCTGACTTGATAGGACTATCAAGTCTTTGAGCATGAACTGATGAAGCCTGAGCTGTCCTATCTAGTCTTTGAGCATTAACTGATGATGCCATTATTGTTTAGTCTTTGTGCATAAACAGATGAAGTCCAAACTGTCCTATCCAGAATTTGACATGAACCCATGAAGCCAGTCTGACTAGATAGGACTGAGCTGTCTTCTGCAGTCGTTGAGCATGACTTGATAAAGCCAGTCCTTGCTTCTCTTTGAGCATAAACTGATAAAGCTTGATGGAGCCTGAGCTGTCCTATCTCACATGAGCATTAACTGATGAAGTCATTCTTATCTAGTCTTTGTGCATGAACTGATAAATACCAAGGTGCCCTACCAAGTCTTTGAGCATTAATTGGTAAATCCTATCCAATCTAGTCTTTCAGCATGAACTGATGAAGCCCAATGAAGCCTGAGCTATCCTAGCTAGTATTTGTGGATTAATTTATAAAGCCATTCTTATCTAGTCTTTGAGCACAAACTGATTAAGACTGAGATGTCCTATCGAGTTTTTGAGTGTGAACCGATGAAGCCAGTCTCACTAGATAGGACTGAGCATGAATCGATGAAGCCAATCTTATCTAGTCTTTGAGCCAGGACTGATGAAGACTGAGCTGTCCTTTCTTGTCTTAGAGCATGAACTGATGAAGCCTGCTCGGATGAGAGGTGAAACGTCTTCTGCGATTGATTAATTGCCCTGAGACTATAATGACCCGCATGAACGAGAATATTCACAGGATTTCAGCAAAAACATTTGCAAGGATTGATGTAAAAATTAAATACTTTTCTTTTCAAATTTACAGTGATGGATGCTGCTCACTGTAAATATTTATTCCACCCAAATGTTTAGCGGATACAGAGAGCTTGTGAGAATGCTTGTGTTTACTCTGTGCTGTTTGGCAAACACTGTGTGTGTTGCTTTGGACTGGGATGGGGGCGGGGTGGTCACATTAAAAGAAGCTTTGTCGCAAAGCAACAGGTTCTCAGAGGCAGAAAAATGTCAATTTTCCCTCGTTGGTAGCCAGTTCTCTTCCCCTCCTGGCTCATTTTATTTACGCTGCCCCTTAAGAGCACAATGGCGGCGCAGTCCATAAAGCGTAATTAACCGTTTAGCCTTAAGCTCCGAGCCCACAGATGGACTGTCTCATGAATTCACACAAGCATCCATCTCTGGTTTTAATGAATCCGGTTGTTTGAACATGTCAGCCTTTACTGTGTGTGGAGAAAACATCAGTCAGCCACATATTGAAGGCAGAGATTATCTCTCGTGCCAGCATAGACACCCAAACCTCCGTCTTAGCGCAGCTTAGACTTGGCCAACTCCAAGCGGCCTTTCCCAGGAGGTGGGAGCCGCCGCTTCCTCTAAATCAACACCCCCTGCCACCCGCAGCAACGTGTGCTGTCATAGCAGCTGCAGCCATCAGAAAACAGATCGCTTAATCGCCATTAACACATGTAGTTGGACCCCCCTCCTGTTACCAGAGTTTGGCCATGGCACCTTCTTGATGGGTAATGTGATTTGTCCAATGGAAATGTACACTAATAAGGTGCTTAGACCCTGCCATATGTTTACAGCAGACAATGCTTTGGAGGCTTGAGAAGCTTATGGGGAGAACTGTCTGTGGGTCTTTAGGGTGGGAGAGGAAGCAACAGATGGTCACGAGGTCTCCTTTAGTCCCCAAAAGCTTGTTATTTTTGACACACAGGGATGTGAGTCACTCCATATGAGGTGGCTCAGATATGCTTCAGCAATTAGCGGACCAGCAGAAGTTAAACAAACAGCCTAATTGCTGTTGGATTACGTTGGGATATCAGGGCAGGGGTTTTCGTTTTGGATGTCCTAGCACAAGTGATGAAATGCAATGTGTTTTATCATAGACAAAAGTGGTTCCTCTTTGAGATGGTAGCACCTGGTCGCCTTAAGAGCGCTCAAGGAGAATAATTCATGGAAATGGGTCTGATGCTGGTCGTGGAGTTACCATATCAATGGAAACTGGGCTTCTTCTTGTTTATTGAAGACGTTTCACAGCAATATTCAAGGTGAAAAAAGTCCAGTTGCCTTTGATGCAACGTTTGTGTACCTCGCAGTATTGTGGCTTTTTAATGATCGTCTATGTCCCCAAAGTCAAACACAACCTATTCCATGACACCGGCTATTGTCCCCATAAGGTAAAACACTGCTAATGCACTAGGCCTCCTGCATGACATCATCGATAAACACGAGACCAAACACCCAGACGCTGTATTCATTATATCTGGCGATTTCAACCACTGTAACCTCAGGACTGTCCTCCCCAAATATTACCAGTATGTGAGCTTTCCCACAAGGGAAAATAACATCCTGGACCAAGTCTACTGCAACATGAAAGGTGCTTTGAAGGCTGTTCCAAGACCCCACTTTGGAAAGGCTGACCACATCTCTATATTCCTTTATCCAACGTACAGACAACTTCTCAAAAAAGCTCCCCCTGTAAGTACAGCAGTTAAAGTATGGAATGAAGAAACTGATCAAGTACTTCAGGACTGCTTTGGCTGCACAAACTGGGATGTGTTTAAAACTGCAGCGGGGAGGGAAGATTGTACTGTTGATTTGGATGAATATGCTTCTGCTGTTACTGGCTACATTAGCACATGTATAGAGACTGTTACCACCACCAAGTATTACAGAAAATACCCTAACCAAAAACAGTGGATGAACTGTGATGTAAGGGCTAAGCTACGTGCTCGTTCGACTGCATTTGTCATGGGCACCGCTGATGACTACAAAAAGGCCAGATATGACCTGAGGAGGTCCATACGGGAGGCCAAAAGACAGTACAGACAGAAGCTGGAGGGCTACTATTCCACCTCAGACCCTCGGCGCATGTGGGCGGGGCTCCAGCACATCACAGACTATCGACAGCAGAGTAGCGTAGCCACGTCCAGCCAAACCACACTTCCAGATGAGCTGAACGAGTTCTATGCCCGCTTTGACACCCAAACTTCTGATGAGCAGAGAGGGTGGCTGAACCTGGGGAGCACACAGGACGCACCTCTCATGGTGACATCAGCTGATGTGCGCAGGGTTCTAAACAAAACAAACCCACGAAAAGCAGCAGGCCCAGACAACATCTCAGGACGTGCACTTCGGGTTTGCTCATCAGAGCTAGCTGATGTGCTTGCTGACATATTTAACCTGTCGCTTGCACAAGCATCTGTACCGACCTGCTTTAAGTCCACCACCATAGTGCCCGTACCCAAGAAGAGCAACGTGACCTGCTTGAATGACTATCGCCCTATAGCACTCACTCCTATTGTTATGAAGTGCTTTGAAAGAATAGTCATGACCCACATCAAAAAGAGCATCCCGGCGGCAACTGTGGACCCTCTACAGTTTGCATATCGCCAGAACCGGTCCACGGATGATGCAGTCAACTCTGCCATCCACACAGCCCTTTCTCACCTACAGGGCCAGGACACATACGTCAGAATGCTATTTATAGACTATAGCTCCGCTTTTAATACAGTCAGCCCCCACAAACTCACAAATAAGCTCCTCACACTTGGCCTGTCTCCCTCCCTCTGTAACTGGGTGTTTAACTTTCTCACAGGCAGACCCCAGTCAGTCAGAGTCCACAACCGCACATCCAGCTCAAGAATTGTGAGCACTGGGACCCCACAGGGGTGTGTGCTGAGTCCACTCCTCTACACGCTCTTCACCTACGATTGCGTGGCCTCCCAGAACAACACCAGCATCATTAAATTTGCGGATGACACTACAGTCATCGGACTGATCACTGGTGGTGTTGAAACATCATACAGAAGAGAGGTGGCGGACCTCATAGCTTGGTGTCGTGATAACAATCTCCTTCTCAATACAGATAAGACTAAAGAGATGATCATCGACCCAAGAACAAGGGAAAAGGAGCCACATAGACCCCTGTTTATTGGTGAGACTGAGGTGGAGAGGGTGAAAACCTTCAAGTTCCTTGGCACACACATCAGCGAGGACCTCACCTGGTCTCACAACACCCAACAAATTCTGAAGAAGTCCCAAAGGAGACTGTACTTCCTGAGAAGACTGAGGAAATTTGGCATGTCCACCACAATCCTGAGTTGCTTCTACAGATGCACCATCGAAAGTGTCCTTACCGCCTCCATCACTGTTTGGTACGGTAACTGTACAACACGTGATAGGAAGGCACTCCAGCGGGTGATCAAGACCTCACAGAACATTGTTGGGGCAGCCCTCCCCTCACTGCAAGACATTTATAAATCTAGAGTCCTACGCAGAACACACAACCTCATCAAGGACAGCACACATCCACAACACTCATTATTCACACTCCTACCATCAGGCAGACGCTACAGGAGTTTGAAGTCCAGGACCACAAGGCTGGCAAACAGCTTTTACCCACAGGCCATCAGGCTTCTCAATGAAGCACTCAGACACGCCACACGCAACACACACTCATAGCACTTTATTTATTTATTTATTTATTTGTATTATTTACTTGCATTAATGTCTCTTCTGTTGTTGTTGCTTAATTTCTTGGTATTTATGTATATGTGTTTATGTTTCTTATGTTCTTATTCTTTCTTGTGTTTTTCTTTCTTTTCCTTGGGAGAATGAACAGAATAAGATTTTCATTGCATGGTATAACTGCTGTTTTACCATGCACATGACAATAAAACTCTCTTGAATCTTGAATCTTGAATCTTGAACTTGTCAGAGTTAACCACTGTATAACAAGACAAAATAAAACCAAACTAGAGCAAAACCACTGGCCCTTTGAAGACCCCTGACGGACACGTAATGGAGAGGGAACAACTGTCACCTAGTGGCGTTTTATAAGTATTGCCGCGATTAATAAGTGTGTGCGTCGACACAGCGCATTTTGATATTTGTGTCCACTTTGTCGCTTGGCGAGGGGTATGGGGTTACCATTAACTTCAGTGTTACAGGCACTGAAGTTAACTCGTGGACTCGAGTCACGCGACTTGGACCCAAAGCTACAATTTTCAATTCAATTCAATGACTTTGGGTTGACTTGACAATATTATCAAAGATTTGCAACTCGACTTGGACTCTGACATCAATGACTTGGGATTTGACTTGAATATTGATTGACTTGAAAAAATACATGAGATTTTCAGTGAGTGTGCTGGGGAAAATTTGCCCCCGTTCAGCTAACGTGACCGTTATCATGTAATTTCCAGCAAGACACCAAATTTTCCTACATGCCTTTTTGAATGCATCAGGTTTAAGAACAAACAACGAGGGTGTGGCTTACATTTCTGTGAGCACCAGACTGCTGGAGAGTGGCAGTGAATAACACCGGCATGTGTCAACATGCTACCCAGAAGAATTTAATTTGCATTCACCAATTACGAGGTCAATGTGAAGGGTTGTTTGTCTACATATTCCCTGCGATTGGCTGGCGACCAGTCCACGGTGTACCCCGCCTCTCGCCCAACGTCAGCTGGGATAGGTTCCTGCCACCCAAGGGAGGACAAACAGTATAGAAAATGAATTCAATTACAAGGTCATGGTATTTTATTTGTTAAAAACTTAACAGTGCTTATGACCTGTCAGGAAAATTTCAGCCCTATGACTTTGGATTCGAGACTCGACTTGGGCTTGTATATCTTTACTTGAGTCTTGAATTGAGTCTTGGGATTAAGGACTTGAGACTTCCTTGAGATTTGCAAAACACTGACTTTCTCTCACCTCTGTCTTATACTATTAGTGTGATATCCCCTACGTTTCTGCCACAAGCCATTAGAAAATTATCTGGGGGCTGCAAATGGCCCTCGCGTGGGATTTTGGACACCCTTTGCTCAAATTGATGATGAACATGGAATCTTCTTGCTAACATTAATTTATTCATCCATCCATTCATCTTCGTCCAACTCCTCCCGGTGGATCCTGAGGCGTTTCTAGGCCAGTTGAGAGACATAGTCTCTCTAACGTGTCTTGAGTCTTCTCTGAGGCCTGCTACAGGTCGGACGTGCCCTGAACACCTCCCCAGGGAGGCATCTTGACCAGATTCCTGAACCACATGATGTGGCTCCTCTCAATGCGGAGGAGCAGCGGTTGTACTCCGAGTTTCTCCTGGATGACAGTGTTTCTCACCTTATCTCTAAAGGAGAGCCCAGCCACCCTACGGAGAAAATTCATTTCGGGTGCTTGGCCTTTCAGTCACTACCCAAAGCTCATGACCATCGGTACATTAATTTATATAATTTATTGTATTGCTAATAGACCCTTCTATTGTTCCATTTCTGGTTGTATGCTTATCATCACACTTTACGTATCAATGTTTGATACACTCAAGTGTATTTGGTTTTTGGTGCTTGCAGAGCTAATCCTTGAAAAGCTCAATGAGATTTTCTGACGTCACATGATTTTTAAGGTGCATTTTTCCAGGAATTACAAATTATACAAATTTTGAGGTGTTTTCCACAGTAATATAAACTTACATAAATATAAATGTGCAAACATTACTTGCATCTTGGCTAATTTGCCCAATTAGATTGTGAAATTGTGTGTCGATGATGATGTGACGCTGTCCTGAACAGACGAGGAGCGTCAGGTCACTGTTTTCCTAACAGACCCCAGATTAAACCCCCTGAAATGAGATTAAGATTATGGACCGAGAGAGGTATGGTAATGTGTTGATTGATTTATCTTGTTGTGTGCGCTGGGCAATCTACAAATTAAGAGCAAAGATGACAGGAACATTTGAGTCCGTCACGCACTTCTAGCTCATGTATAAGCTCATGATGAATAATCTTTGTAGTCAGATTGCCTGGCATTCAACTCAAAGGTCATCCGATATGCTGATGATGTCACTGTTTAGCCAACGAGTCCAGGGATGGATGAAAAAATCTACAGGAGGACTTTGCATGAGTTTCCACACATGAATCAAAACTGCTCTGTTTGTTGTTATGCGCAAGTTTTCATTTTCAAACAGCGAGCCGAGAGTGTAATTTGGAGACCGCAGTAGTAATAACAATTTTAACCCGAACCATCCCTCAGTTTACAGTATATGCGCATGTCTTGTGCCTGAACCAAAGTGTTGACATGACCCCAAAGACGTGAATTATCGTGTCCGATCACTAAGACGCTTGATTGGCAATCAAATGACAAAATAACCCGCGTGGTGCTTTAGTTTGGAAATGCAAAAGCAATCTACTTGACTTGCATGGGAATTCTTTGGTCGACAGGCTTGAATTAGCGCACTGTGGCTGTCTTAAGGCCACATTAAAGTGTCGCTTTAACACAACTACTGCACAAAGAAGAGAGAACAAAGGGGGTCGGAGACAGGAATTGCCAACGGAAAAATAGTTTTGTAACCGCCGAGACAGCTGGCATTCCTGCTGCAAATTTCCAACAGCTCTCTTTCCGGGACCAAATGATGTCATTTGCCAGATTGCTTTGTGCCGGACGGACTCAGGCGGCCACGTCTCCTAACGCGCCCTCTTCCTTGGGCCGCAGCGCGCACAAGTTGGCACCTGCAGTCGTCTCGATCCATGACCACGAATCATCCCTGTGATCTGCCAGATTCCGGCACAGAGCGTTTGTTTCGTGACTATTAGCAACCGACAATTGTTAGCAACTGTGTTACGTCTGTGATGTTAGATTTATATTTCCATGTGTTTTCATAAACATTGAAGGCTATTTAACAAAAGTAAAACATTTCCATAAACACTGAAGGAAACGTGCTCTCTTCCAGTCACACCTTTTTGTGAATATTGAAGACAATTTAGCAAACATTAAAGACAATCAATAAACGTAGTACAGAATATCCACTCAGTGTTACCTACAGTATGTCATGCTATATCCGTACTATAGAACCTACTGTATTACATCTGTTGAGCGATAATTGCACCATTGTTGGTTGTATGTGTTTTATCATTTTTTGAGGGTTCAACATTTTTATTCTTTACCCTTTCTTCACCATGGGTCAATTTCAGAGACAAATGGGTTTTTCTTTCATTCTTTGTCTCTCTGGTACATAACTGTAGATGACAGTAAAGCTTCTTTGGATCTTGGATTTTGGATCTGGGACATGATGCTGCTATTTCTCATTGCTCATACCTCTTCTGCTGTGAAATAGAAGGAGGTGTAGCTTGTTTTACGTACTGTAACCTGTTTGATATCCGGGGTAATTTATCGGACACGGATTGTGTATGATTGGTACATAACTGCAGACTTGACAATAAAGGTTCTTGAATCTTGGATCCTGGCTTTTGGACTTTGGATCTTGGATGTGATTAGGCCTGTCCCGATAACAAATTTTGCTGGACTATAATTGTCCTACAAATTATTGTTGATAATCAATATTATTGACAACATTTTTTGAGACAATTTTTTCATATTTATATGTCATAATAATGTGATTACATCGTATGAAAAGCAGTAAACTTCTCAAGAGTATTAAACATTGTAATTGGAATGCCAAGCGCTTTTAAATAAAATCAATTAAACAGCATAATGAATTAAACAAACAAGAAAAACAATGAAAATAAAATGGACTCTCAGACTCTTTTAGCAAAAATTGCACTTAAATAAATCTCAAAATCATAACCAAAAACACCAAAAAATAGACCCTGTCTCTGTTAAGAAAAAACTCTCTTTCTCACTCCAATAAAAAGCACACACCAATAAATACAATGGAGCATAAAGTCGCTGTCAAAAAAACCTGCACTTTAAATAATGAACTTTGGGCATTATTCCTTAACAAAATATAGCCAACAACACTGAGAGTGTGCACCATTTTACGGTCATTTGTTTATATTTACTTAAGTAAGCGCTGACTGCTGGGACGAAGGCTTGCCTGCACCTCCAGCTGTATATTTTTTTCCCAATTGGGAAAATTGGACAGGATGGTTGTGTTTAAGGTGTGCATACAAGTTGGTCGTATTGCCCTTCTTCCTCGTCACCACTTTCGAACAAATGCAACATATCGGTCCGCCGGTGTTCATGCGCTCACGTTTTTCATTCTGTTTAAAACCAAAATATTCCCACACTGCGGCTGTGGCATTCGCCTTAGAAACCATCGCTTTTGTGCCTTTTGTGCCAAGATGCAAATAATGTTTGCACATTTATGCCATTTATGTTAGCATATGCTCGCTCACGAGGCTAACTTGCTGCTAGCACTCTGTGTATCCACTCACTGGTAGCCCCGCCTCCACGTACTGGGACAAAGAGGCCGAATGTGAGAGGCGGGTGCACTCTCTCCGTTCATTCCACTGTAGGACCAACGTGCACAGACAGATGCAGAGTGAACCCTCTCGTCATCCAGCCTGTGTGGTAAAGGAGGACGAGCCGAGGAAAACAAACATGCATGCAATGACATGAGGCCGACAAAATTCTCAACTTTTTTTTTTTATCCTTCGATTAATCAATTTACCGATTATCCTGACAGGCGTAGATGTGATGCTGCTATTTCTCACTGCTCATTCCTCTCCTGGTGTGAAATAGAAGGAAGTTAGGGTTAGTGTCTAAGGATGCTTTTTTAACCACCAAAATGTTACGTATTATACCATATTTGATAGCCCGGGTAATTCAAGAATCGGAAACGTGTCATCCATTCAGTCTTATTTATGTTGGGAATGTTTAGCGTGTCTCACCTTGACCGTACGGATGGCAGCGCCCATTAACAAACATTTGCATACGTGCCAAACTATCGGGTTCCCAGACGACTAAATCTGTCGGCCCACGCAATGTAACAGGATAGATGTGAACTATTTACACGTCGGGCAGCAGGTCCGGCGGAGACAGCTGCCAGGGGTTATGTGATATCAGACGGCTCTGAGTGGCTAAGACGGCACGTCTCGCGGCCTGGCGATGCGGCGAGAAGTGATACGCCGAGAGAGATGTGAAAAATTCCCCGTCTGATCCCGCGCCTGTCGACAACCGCGGGGTCGGCACGGGGTCAGGGCCGCACATACTCGGGGAGAGTTGGAGTGGACGTTTTAAAAGGTGGGGGCGGCTTGCTGTGTGCTTAGCGAGGATTAGCTTCAGCAACAGTGTCCCGCTGCCTCAGAGCGCCTCATGCTTGTGGTGGTGGAAGCATTTGCAGGTCAAAGGTTGCGCAAGTGCTGGCAGAGGAGGCTGTGAGTTCTCCCAAGACGGTAAACAGGTTGTGACATCACTTCCTTTGCCATGGGAGTGTGTGTTTCTAAATGGGGAAACAATGCTATCGAAACATATTCTGAGTTCAAACACGTAGCTGCAGGTTTGATCCACACCTCCATCTTCTACATTGCTTATTGTGGTCGGGCTCACTGGGGGGTGAAAAGTTGAGTTGAGTTGTGGTGAAAAGGGAGCTGAGCCGAAAGGTAGGGTGGCTGGGCTCTGCCTTAGAGGTAAGGTGAGAAGCACTGTCATCCGGGAGAAACTTGGAGTAGAACCGCTGCTCCTCCGTATTGAGAGGAGCCAGATGAGGTGGCTCGGGCATCTGGTCAGGATGCCTCCCGGATGCCTCTCTGGGGAGGTGTTCAGGGCACGTCCAACCGATAGGAGGCCTCAGAAAAGACCCAAGACATGTTGGAGAGACTATGTCTCTCAACTGGCCTGGGAACGCCTCGGGATCCGCTGGGAGGAGGTGGACCCCACGACCCAACCTCAGATAAGTGGAAGAAGATGGATAGATGGATGAATGTGCTGATACAGGTGTGTGCGGGGGGGAGGGTTTGAAAAAACAAAACTAGATATTTTTATGGCGTATTAATTGCTCGTGGTTTTTCACCATTTTCTGGTGGTTCTGGAAAGTAACCCATGGGGGTCTACTGTACTTGATTCTGGACTTGATTCTGAGCCGCTGAGCCTTCTGAGCACAAAGAAGCCCATCTTTGATCAACAACACTGTGACTGCCAAACACACTTTGGCGGCCAGCGGCGGTGCTAAAGCGATACAGACGCCTCGCTTACTGGGATCAGTTATAGAGGATCAGCTGAGATGCAGCAAAAGACACACTAATCTTCTGCCAGGATGACCGTTGATACGTAGATCTAAGACACCAGACATTTTGAACATGTTTAGGCTAGTACAAATATGCAAGAATATCACGTCACAACCATACCAGGCGCTTTTTCTACCTCATTTGTCAGCGGACTTCCTTGTATAAATCTAACCATTTTGGAATTTCTTGTCTTTCTGTATTCTCATAAATATTTGTAAAGGTGGAAGCAAGCCATCACCTTAAAGTCAACACTGTCCATATTTAGTAGGAAATCCTGGACTAGCAGGGCAAGGGACATGAGTCACTTTTGCAGTCAATAAAGATGTGTTCTATGCTTCAGAGTCTTCTTTTAAAGAATGTTTACTGTTATACCATCCACAGCATTTTCCCTCAGGAACTGTGCTCTGTATGTTCTAATTACCACTTGTGTTTTCTGACCAAAACCAAAGGGTGAAGCCACGTTATAGTAAACAAACCTCATTTTCTGTCCCACAATCATGAAAGAAGACCATAGCGAAGGCCAATAATGTTGCATTTGATGACTCTAAGTGGCTTTCAGGCTTGAAGCATCAGCAACCCGACAACCTTATTCTGCTTTTTAGACACGACTGTGGACCGGTTTCGTTGGTTTTCTGGCCGCTTTCTGTTCTGAATTCACATTCATAATCTGTTTGTTATGAAAATTTAAATGAGTGCTTTTTAGATATACGGCCAAGGCAAAGTCGTGTCAGCCTCCATCATTCATTTTATCATCTCAGCAGAATCCGCATTGATAATGAAGAACTGGCACCAAATAAAAACAAACAGGAATGCATGCATGTTTTTTTCCCCGCCTCCATGCCAAATAAGCCTCTCTTATGTCTTAAAACCCGCAGCACATTTGAGGTCAAGAATCTGCTGTTTACAACAGCTCAGCCCTGCAGAATTGTGACTGTTTTTATTGAAGGGTATTTTAAATGGACATGCTGGCACTGACTCACAGCGAAGAGCTACAGGTGGTTATGACGACGTTGTTGTGGAAAGGCTCTCTCACATTACTAATTCATAGCCTGATAAATGCAGCAAGTGGGAGAATGTGAAAGTATCGTGCACAAGTCTGCCAATGATGTGTTTGTGAGTGTCTCTAAGAAGCGCAATTGTGCAGGGATAGGGTTAGGGCCAGTGTGAAGGTCAGAATTAGGGTCAATTTTTGACAACAACAGAACATTAACGGGTGGAACAAACATTCGCAACACTAGCATAGCTATGTCAGCTAAAGTGCTAACGTTAGATCACATCACATTTTAACAGCAACATCTAGGTTAGCCTATTCACTGAAGAAAAAACTATGTGACCAAACCTCCAGCTTCCATGTCTGTTACTGACTGATAGTCGACAGATCTCCAGGCTGCATTTTAAAATGTGTAGTGAAGCCTGAATTGCATCATTGCATACAATGTTGTTGAATAAGCCTCTCGGGTTTCACGAATTGTCTGCGTCGGAACCATCGTGGCAAAGGATGTCACGCAAAGATGTCTTACAAGTCTTCAGTTGTGTAAGCTTCTAAGTTAGGACACTTTGCTAGCTTGCCAATAAACACAGTTAGAACCTCTAACGTCAAATATTGCTGAAGTTAAACTATTTTGAATTCAGATGGAATTTTCAGAAATATACACCCATTAAATTCTATCGTAACTTCATCCTCATCACAAATGAAGTCAAACATTAGCAACAGCTAAAGTGCTAACATTACACTCACATTTTAACAGCATGCTAGGTTAGCTGGCTGCATTTTAAGATGTGTAGCAAAGCCTCTTGTTGTTACAAAGCTGTCCAAAGCTGTCCTCGTCATCACCCCGTGAAGTGGTGGGCGTTTACAAGGGGCGGGCCCATCGAACTCGGGGGCGGGCCAGAGGTGGTTTCACATCAATGCGTTTGAGCACCTTTTCTCTTAAAAAGTAAAGCAGTGGGAGATGATAGATTTTTATCCCGTTTTGTCCTCATAAAGACATTACTGTGTTACATATTGAGCTCAGACTTTTGTACAGCCCCGTACCTCCATGTGGTGTGCTTGCACCGCTCTTGCTCCTCTGTGACGAGATCATTCCATTTGAGGAAGGATTAGAGAGGTCGGTTCAAGCGACGCAGACGTCTGATTTTTTTTCCTTCTCCATTAAGGCTGCTTTTCATCTGCTTTTCATTTAAATCCATCCTCTCAAGCCCAGCGGGCACTGTTTCGTCAGGGTCTGTTTTTTCGCTGAAAATAGCACTTCCACGAGCTTAAATTCCACTTTTGCCACGCACCTTCACATAAGAGACCTCCGACACCCCATGAAAGATCTGCTTTCACAGACATGGAGGCCGCTTTCATGTCTTTCACGCTCAAATCCAAAGCATTGTCACTCACGCTTGCCATTTCCTCTTCCTCTGTCCCTCAGGTTCTCCGCCTCTGAGCGGGACAGGGACGGTGACGGTCCTGGTGGACGACATGAACGATAACGTCCCGGTGTTCTCCTCCTCCTCCTTCCACACCTCCATCACGGAGGACGCCCCCACGGGAACCGATGTGCTGCTGGTGAACAGTTCCGACACGGATGTGGGCCTCAATGGTGTCATCAGGTACACGTTTGTATTTGTTTTTATACTTTTATGTCTTCATAAATTTATTTTAAACCACCACAGTACACAGTATGACCTTGGAACAGATCACTACGACTGTAAGTCCTCCCATTAACGCCTCTATTCAATCAAAAGTTCCCTTCAGTCGCTATAAAAGCAAGTAACCCCCGGGCTGCTAATGACCGCCTTTCCACTTTCTCATGCACTCCAAATCATTCTTAACGGTTAAAAAATACAAATACATGAAGAGCCCATTGTGGACTTTGAGTCACCAAGAATGGTTGTTTTGTACGGCGGCTTTTCCGCACTCCCAGGCCCGCCCCATGCGGCGGACGTTGACTCAGGTCCGACCCCTCCTTCCTCTTCAGTACCCCCATTGGATACACATTGGGGGGTACCGCAGTGCGCTCCTGTTTCCCAAAACACAGTAATGAGGATGTTAATTGTCTATGACAGTACGAGTTGTACCCATCAGGGGTTCCCGGGGGCCTTTAATGGAGAGCAGCGCCTGGTCACCATCGGTTATTAGTTCTCACAGTCTGCTAAGTTGAAGTTAGGGTTTCCTTTGAACAGCTGAGCTTCCATGTAGTCTTTGTACAGGAGGAGACAGGGGAGTGCTTTTTGAAAAAACATTTCCAAGTATGCGGCGGCACGTACATTTATGCGTCGGCTTATATTTGTGTCTGGATCCTGCCGGAGATGTAGACGCTGACGCACAATGTTTGTCTGAAAGTGAAGAAGTACAACCTCTCCTTCCCGATGAGGAGGTTTTATTAAAGCTGATGCAACGACACCTTTCTGTTGACTCTTGATCACGTTTAAGTGCCACTTTTATGGGTCTGGGTGGTTGTACTGTAACCACCATGAAGACTTTTGTTTTTCAAAATCAAATCAAAGGAAGTTAGGAGTTTTTTAGCTACTGTACACAGGGAGCAACAAAAAAGCTATTATGTTTAAGTAATTTGTTTTTGTTTTTTAATGGAGTTGGAAATCAGTGGCCGCAGTAGACCATATTGTGGCACCCACACACACCTTTACAACTTTAAAAGCAGGTTTAAAACCTTGAATACAACAGGCAAATATTTAGGGAGCAAAATTGGCGTACATAATTGCATTTTTAAGAATTGCAATTTTTTGTTCTTTCACATTTTGATTTTTTTTATCACTGTAAACACAAAATATATAAAGCATTTTGGTGACTGAATTTATTACAATTACTTCTTACTACATTTGTGCAGTAGTACAGAATTCAAATAAATGTATTCATTTAATGCAATTCAAAATTTGTTTATTTTATTTTTATATATTTCTGGTGTATATTGTAATTTGATTTTAGATTATTTTAATTAAAAATTAACTCTTCAAATTTAATAAAAATATATTTAAAATAATGCAAATATAGCTTTTATTAAAATTTTAAAATATATGCAAAATGAAATACAAAATAACTTTATTTTAAAAAGTAAATATTTTTTATTTCATTTGTATTTATAATTTACATTTTAAAAAAATGTATTAAAAAACTTTATTTTTATATTTTATATACAAATTAAATCAAAAATGCAATTAAATAAATTAAATAAAGAATGTAGTTTGTATTTTAATTATTACAATGTAATAAAAATATATTAAAATATTTTACAATAAAATATATTACTTACTTTAAAAATATATACATTTAAATTAAATTTATATTCATAATTTTAACTTTTAAAAATACATTTCTAAAAAAAATGTAACATATTTTTTTTTATATAAACATTTTTTAAGTATTTTTTTTTATTTATTAAAACAAAACAAAGTTGAACCTACAGTAACTGACAAATAGCACAAACCGATGTATTAGTGCATGGTCAGTTCAGTCCAGGAGTACTTTCTTGATGACATGGTGGCGGTTCTCCTTCACAAACTTCATCCTCTTCCCTTTCCCAACAGCTACAGTTTGAGCGGAGGCCACGGCCAGTTCTCCATCAACCCAGCAACCGGACAGATTATCACCAGCTCCCTGCTGGACCGCGAAGAGCGAGCCAATTACCAGCTGCTGGTCGTGGCGACAGATGGAGGGCAGCCGCAGGGCTTGTCCAGCTCTGCCACCGTGTCTGTGATGGTGGCAGACATCAACGACAACCCGCCGCGCTTCCACCACCACCCTTACGTCACGCACATACCCGCCTCCACTGCGGCAGGTGAGAAAAACACATGCAGATTTATTATTATCGTTATTATTAGTAGTAGTAGTAGTAGTAATCTTATATAACTAGATTATTATTATATTTTATGACATATACAGTATGTATTACACTATTTGACCCTTTACTTATGCTGTTAAAATAATATTGTGAAATTATGAGAATCTCTATAAAATATTATTATAAAAAGTATTGGTTTATGTATTTTTATACAGATAACATAATATAATATTTCATATAACATATTTTTCTAATATATATGTCTCAATAATTTTAGTAGTACAAATATTTCAGTAGTATTAATAAATACTATTATTAAGCAGTAATGTTTTTATAAACTTTTAATAATACACAGTAAATATTTCAAATGTTTATTTTCATTTGAATTGTATTTGTTTATAATTATTTTTTTAAATTGCAGATTTATAATTGTATGTGTTATTCCCAACACTGACTTGTGTTATTAAAACAATATTGTCTACTATCTTTTAATGAATGATTCCCGTCTTTGTGTCCAGGGTCTTTGGTATTTGCTGTTACCGTGACCGATGAAGACTCTGGCTCCAACGCCCAGCTCCACTACTCCCTTCTGGGACGCAACTCTGACAAGTTCAAGATCGACCCCATACGAGGTGCCATCACTGCCAATGAGAAGCTGACGGGGACCTCAGAGGTTACCCTCACGGTCCGTGTTAAAGACGGCGGAGCCAGCCCTAAAACCGACACAACTACTGTGACCGTACGCTTCGTCAACGGAGGCAACTTTCCCGTCATCAAGCTGAAGGAGCGCACCTTCACGTTCCCTGAGAGCCAGCCCACCAATCACCATGTCACCACCGTGACAGGGTCCTCCAGGAGGGGTGGGCCACTGTCGTACTACATCGCTAGCGGCAACCTGGATAATGCCTTTCACATTGACCAGCTTTCGGGCGAGTTGATCATCAGGCATCCGCTGGATTATGAGCATATCCAGAAATATGTGCTCTGGATTGAGGCACGGGATCAAGGCTTCCCCCCGTACTCCTCCTATGAGAGAGTGGACGTCACCGTGCTGGACGTCAATGACAATCACCCAGTGTTTGACAAGGATCCCTTCCATGCTGAGATACTGGAGAACCTGTCACCCCAGCGAGTTGTCATGGTTTCTGCCGTCGATCTTGATAACGGACCTAACGGGCAGCTGGAGTACGCCATCATTGATGGAAACAAAGAAAACAGCTTCAGCATAAGTCGAGCCAGCGGTGAGATACGAACAACGAGGCCTCTTGATAGGGAGAAGGTGGCCCAGTACACTTTGAAAGTCAAAGCCACCGACAGAGGGCTGCCGTCTAAAAACTCAGCTGTCAAAGTGAAAATCAGTGTCCTTGACGTTAACGACAATGCGCCCAGGTTTTCTAAGATATTCAGCGCTACGGTGGCTGAGAACGCACCCGTGGGCTACATAGTCACCAGAGTCACCACCACGGACGAAGACGCTGGCGCTAACGCTATTAGCCGATATTCAATCACAGACACCAGCCTTCCATTTAGCATCAATGCAAACACAGGGGACATAACCATCAGTAGGCCACTCAACAGGGAGGACACAGACCACTACATCGTCAAAGTGTCTGCCCATGACTCCGGCTGGACAGTTAGCACAGATGTCACAATATTCATCACGGATATCAATGACAACTCTCCCAGGTTTAGTCGCCCGTCGTACTACCTGGACTACCCTGAGCTGACAGAGGTGGGCTCCTTGGTCACACAAGTGTCAGCCACAGATCCCGACGAGGACTTCAATGGCAAAATATTCTACTTCATTCGCTCTCAGTCTGAGTACTTCAGAATTAACACCAGTTCCGGAGAAATATTTGTGAAGCAGCAGTTGCGATATCAGAATTCGACGGGCGCTAGTAGCTTGAACATCAACCGCCATAGTTTCATTGTCACAGCCTCAGACCGAGGGCTCAAGCCTTTGATGAGTGAGACAACAGTCATTGTGAACATCGTCGACAGTAACGATAATCCGCCTGAGTTTGATTCCCCGAGCTATTTTACTCCTGTCACAAAAAGCGTCAAGGTTGGTACCAAACTGATAAGGGTCGTAGCTCAGGACAAAAAAGACTTTGGCCTCAACTCTGAGGTTGAGTACTTGATTACAGGAGGAAATAGCTCCAGTAAATTTAAATTAGATAAAATAAGTGGATGGATAAGTGTTGCGTCGCCTCTCACATCTGACATAAATAAGCTTTTCCTCATGGACGTCACAGCCAGCGACAGAGGAAATCCACCTTTGTCAGCAGAAACTGCAGTGCGAATTGCAGTGACAGAGGAAAACCACCACACACCTGAGTTCTCACAAAGCCAAATCTCAGCTACAGTGCCTGAAAGCCTTGTTGTGGGGACAGCAATAAGGACGCTGTCCGCCAGAGACAAGGATAAAGAAATGAATGGCCTTATCAAGTACAATATCACATCAGGCAACCACAAGGGGCTGTTTGCGCTTAACAGCAAAACAGGGGTGCTGTCACTAGCTCATCCTCTGAATTTTGAAGAACAGCAACAACACGAGCTTAGAGTTTCAGCCTATGATGGCGGTTGGATTGCCAAAACCAGCTATGTCACGGTCATAATTCATGTGACTGATGTCAATGACAACCCTCCAATGTTCAATCCGGATGAGTACTTTCCCGTTGTTCAGGAGAACGTTCCGAGTGGCACCACAGTGGTCAAAATGAACGCCACTGACCTGGACTCAGGCGCTAATGCAGTAATGGCCTATGTAATACAATCATCAGACAGTGACCTCTTCGTTATTGATCCCAACACGGGGACCATTACCACGCAGGGCTTCTTGGACTATGAGTCTAAGCAGGTCTACCATCTAACAGTGAAGGCCTTCAATGTTCCAGACGAGGAGCGCTGCAGCTTCGCCAATGTCAACATCCAACTAAAGGGAGCCAACGAATATGTACCCCGCTTTGTCTCCAAAGAGTACTACTTTGAAATATCTGAATCTGCTCCAAAAGGCACAGTGGTCGGGGAAGTTTTTGCCAGTGATCGTGACCAAGGTGATGATGGAGTGGTTTACTACCTAATTTTTGGGAAAAGTAGGAAGAAAGGCTTTGGCATCAACAAGAAAACGGGCCAGATTTATGTCACAGGTATGCTGGACCGTGAGAAGGAGGAGAAGGTTTCGCTTAAAGTGTTAGCCAAAAATGCTGGAGCCATCCGTGGTGCAGACATTGATGAGGTGTTTGTGAATATCACGATCCTCGACGCCAATGATCCTCCTGTCTTTTCCCAGGAGTTGTACGATGTGCAGGTTAGCGAAGGTCTCTCACCTGGTAGTCTGGTTACCTTTGTGAGCGCCGAGGACTCAGACTCTGTCCCAAGCTGGAGCAGATTTTCATACTCCATTGCACCAGAGTCTGATAACAAGGTTTTCGCAATTAACTCAAAGTCTGGCCAAATGTCTGTTGCAGCAGAGCTAGACAGAGAAATGACTCCTGTGTATAATCTGACCATTCTTGCTGTGGATACTGGCATGCCGCCTTCTACTGGCAGCGCCACGCTGATTGTGAACCTGGAAGATATCAATGATAACGGTCCAAGCTTGACAACCACGTACGCTGAGGCAATGGAGAACCAGAAGTCTGGCACTCCGGTCACTACGCTAACAGCTTCCGATCCAGACTTACCACCCAATCAGGGACCTTACATATACAGCCTCCTCAGTTCTGGCTCTGCCAACAGTTATTTCCACCTAAGTCCAGCTGGAGTGCTAACCACAAGTCGGGAGATTGACAGAGAACAGATTAGTGACTTCTATCTCTCGATTGTGATCAAGGACTCTGGTGTGCCTCAAATGTCCTCCACAGGAACCATTCATGTCAAAATAAATGATCAAAATGACAACCCCTCAGAGCCGAGGTCAGTGGAAATCTTTGTTCACTACTTCGGAAACATATTTCCCGGAGGTTCTTTGGGAGATGTAAAACCCCAAGACCCTGACATTCAAGATAGGTTCCACTGTTCCCTCATTCCAGCTTCCTCCGCTCTCTTTAATATTCCTACTGGAACATGCAACCTTAACTCAAAAGCACGTTCAACTGACGGAAACTTTGAAATAACTATCCGAAGCAGTGACGGCGTCCACGGCCCAGTCAGCAATACAGCCAGAGTCGTCTTCATAGGCTTCACAAATGCCACAGTAGATAACAGCATTCTGATCCGTCTCCAGTCTCACGGCGTCAGAAACTTCCTCACTAACCACTACCTCAGCTTCTTACGCATTGCCAACTCTCAGCTCGCAGGACTCGGCACCGGGGTCCTGCTTTACAGCGTGTTTGAACTCAACAACCAGACTTTCGTGATGGCAGCTATTAAACGAGGCCATGGACAATACGTGAACCCTAGTGGTGTGGCCACCTTCTTCCAGAGCATCAAAGACATTTTGAATAGACAGAGTGGCGTGCTAATAGATGCCGTGGACCATGATCCCTGCACGCGTAACCCGTGCCAGAATGGGGGAAGCTGCAAAAGGCGTCTCACGGTTGGACCCGATATAAAGACGGAAGAAAGCGTCCCGGTGATCCTTGTAGCTAATCATCCCCTGCAGCCATACGCTTGCAGCTGCAGGCCCGGATACGCCGGAGGGGTGTGTGAGACAGACATCGACGAGTGCCAGCCATCGCCTTGCCACAACGGCGGCACCTGCCACAACCTGGTGGGGGGCTTCTCCTGCACATGTCCTGAGGGTTTCACCGGCATGGCCTGTGAGAGGGACGTCAACGAATGCCATTCCAATCCTTGCAAGAACGGGGCGCTGTGCCAGAACTTCCCCGGCGGCTTCAACTGCCTCTGCAAATCTGGATTTTCAGGTATGCCACACACACACACACACACGAGTCACGTTTTATGTCAGAGCAGTCAGTCACTGTGAGGGATAAACAGGACAGCAGTGTACAACTGTCACACAATCATTTACCTACTAGCAGCTTTTGGTCCAAAGACAATATTTGCTCTGAGGTGTTGCAGTCATCTGCTGCCAGAAACACTTTTAGATTACTGGTTTTGGGGGGGGGGAATAAGCTGCCATGTTTGCTTTAATAACATGAATGATGTGGAGCTGACCCTCTAAGTATCACATTGCCTTCCCAGAGCTGACCACACACAGATGCAATTATCCAACTGTGTACTGTGGGACTGACTAATCAAGAATTCAGTCGTTTGACAAATTGGCAGCATTATAAAACAACCAATCAGGCCTTTAATGTTTGGATATTAACGACCACTCTGGCTTATTACCCTCGATAAAAAACAGGGAGTTGATTTTAATTGGACTTACTTATGACACTCAATGTAATCTCACTCGTCGTCCAGTCACCACATCTGAAAGACATTTTCAAAGCCGGCAATTTTCCCCGCAAGTCAAGTCATTACTGTCCGTTTTTATTATGACAATAAAAAATGAGCAAGTCCTTAGGTTTCATCAAGATGAATGACCCTCCTGAGGAAATGCACCTATTGACTTACAGTAGTTTGCATGCCCGCTCTGTGAACTTTCCTCTTCCTGTTTTCCTGGGCTGGCTGATGGCAGCCGGGTCTCTCGCCATTAAAAAAATTTTCTTTGAGATTTATAGCCTGAAGCATTGTATTTTTTCATGTCTGGCACCATCCTTCAATGCGCGTGATTATAAATGTCACATGTCTTGAGTCCTATTGTTATTATCAGTGTCACATTCCTTGTATTTCCATGTTCATTACACCGCCCTGGCCCACTTTATTTCAGCATGTTCATTGTCGATGTTTGTCTTTCAGCGCTGGGACCAATTGACTTGATCCAAGAGTAATTTGACCTCGCACTGGGTCTTTAAAATATGTTTAGTGAGAAGAATCTGCCAATTATCTGAGACTTTTCTTCCCCCGATGAGGACCAAATCGAACATGATATCTTGACTAAATAGAAAAACACACTCAAGAAGCAGGCAGAGTTTTCATTTTGCTGTCACGTAGCGTGTATTAGCAAGAAACGTAAGATTATTTGTTCGACTCGCAATCAGGCGATGAAAGGTCCAGTAGGGAATATTCCACCGCTCCATCCATTTTAATGTGTGTTGTTCTGTGAACCCAGGCAAAACATGTGATTCCATCATCAATCACTGTGAGTGTAACCCATGTTTTAATGGCGGGTCCTGTCAGAACCGGGTGGATGGATATTACTGCCATTGCCCATTTGGTGAGTAACGTTCATGTATTAGTGAGGTCATTTCACTTTGCATAGCCATTTGTGTGGTGAAGAGATTCCGTTCTACCAGGAAATAACTACAAAACACGTCATCCTCTCATCTTGACCTTAGGGGTCTTCGGCAAACATTGCGAACTGAACAGCTATGGCTTTGAGGAGCTCTCCTACATGGAGTTCCCATCGCTGGACCCCAACAACAACTACATCTACGTCAAGTTTGCCACCCTGAAGAACGACGCCCTGCTCATGTACAACCACGACAACCAGACCGGAGACAAGGCAGAGTTTTTGGCGCTGGAGATCTCTGAGGGACGGATGCGCTTCTCCTTCAACTTGGGCAGTGGAACATACAAATTGATGACTATGATTAAAGTGTCGGACGGCCAGTTCCACACGGTCATCGCCAGGAGAGCGGGCATGGTAAGAAATCTGCTGCGTGTTTGAGGCTTCAAGCAACAGCTTAATTGCAAGAATGGTCGAATAGCAGAGACAGTTTACGTCCTGAGGTTTGCTGGCTGAGCAGCAGCCAGCTTGTTGTTTGCACCATCAGATAATTGCAGCCTCTCAGACCGCCAGTAGCTCAGCTTACAGCTCCTGCAGTTTGTAATTACAATTCTATTGCTCGCTGTGATTTACAATATGAGCATCTAAAAAAGATTGTCTCTGAATGAGAGGCTTCACTCTGGTGGCAAGGAAAAGGGGGGTTGGGGGGGTATCCATCCAAGCCCTGTCAAAGCTTTTATAAAATAGGCGTCCCACTGGACTGCAGCTCTCTCATTTCCCACAGAGCATTGGGACCTGGGTTCAGAACCTGGTAGAACAGTTAATTTATCGGGTTTGGAGGTGGTGCAGAGTGACAGCTTGGAAAGGAATCCAGGACTGTGGAGGTGGACAGGGTTCGGATGTCGCCAGAGTGAGCCAATCTTTGATTAGCATGGATTCCGGTCATCCCGTCGACGTGAAGGAGCAAAGCCAGCAAACAAAGTTCTAAACTCAAGCAACTGACAAATGAAGACCAGTAAGAAGGGTTTGATGAGTTAGCAAACGGGATAAATGCTCTAATCACAGCTCCAACAACAAACCTTGCGTGAACAAAGAGCTTAACGAATGGAGTTTGACAAATGAGCCCTTGGTGTACTTGATTGGGTGAATCAACAGTGAACTCTTCATTAGTGAGCCTATTAGTTCCAGGTTGAAATAAATAAGAAGCAGCACCTACGGTACCTCCGACACAGCCAAGACCCACTTCCACAGTTCTTCTAGCCAGAAGGAAAACAATGAGCTGCTCTCCTCGTGTTTCCTCAGCGTCACACAAAAGCACAAACGTCCAAAGGCTTTGCAATGAAAAAAATACCCAAAACAAATCCGGCTAACCGCAGCAAGACACTGGATAGCGCGCAGCGTTTATAAGGCTTTAACTGCCTTTGATTGCTCCAGGTTCATAAAATGTTCATGTGGTTCGGACATTTTTTATTGCGCTTCAGAAAGGGTCGTGTTGTTGTACGTGCGCCGAGGAGCGGAACGTTTGCCGCTTCTGCTGCTGTGGATGATTTGTGACGAGTGCACCATGTTTACTTAGGAGGTACAGTGTTTTATTTTCAGTACTTTCACACAGGGTTTTTTTTTTTGTAGATGCTTTCTCCACTAGCTCATTTTTTTGTAATCATCAGGTAATTTGGTCTCAGAAGCAAAGAGCCGTGTCTGTTTAACAGCTGAGGAAAGCTTGACTGTAATGTTGTACCGTCATGCATGGATTTGCAGGACACTAATCATTTACGGTATGTCATAAAACTGAGTACAGTACTCACATTTCAGCAACCATCGTATCTTCCTGAGGGACAACGCTATACAAATTACTTTTGAGGTTTATTTTTTTAAGAGCCTTTTCAGGTGACTATGCAAGATTATAGCCCGGGGGTGTCCAAAATGCGGCCCGGGGGCCATCTGAAAGCAGTGTTTTAGTAGCATAGAGTTGAAACACTAACAAAAATTATGCTATTTTTATAAAGTCATAATATTATGAGAAGCAAACAAAACAAAGAATAAAGGTGTAATTTGGGGAAAATTAAGTTGGAAGAAAAAAGTTATTATACTATGGGAATAAAGTCAAAATATTATGGGAATAAAGGCATAGTTACAAGAAGAAAATTTACTAGAACAAAGTTAAATTTTTTTTAAATAAAAACAAACAACAGTAGAAATGGGGAAAAAAACTGTATTGTGTTTTTTTTTACAATTTTTTAAATTTTTTTAAAAGTTGTAATATTATGAGAAACAAACAAAACAAAGAACAAAGTTGTAATTTTTTGGGAAAATTAGGTCAATTTACTGGAAGAAAGAAAAAGTGTTAAAAAAAGTTTTAAAAAAACCCAGCACAAATGGGGAAAAAAAACATCTGCAAATAGAAAAACAGTAATCAAACAGGTAAACAATGGACATAAAACCGTGTGCACTTCACAAAACCATGAGTTCGGGGAGACTTACAGTGCTTGAGTTGCTAAAATCTTTAGGTGGTAAAAGTGCTTGTGTAGACAAGATATGCCAGCTATTTTAGCGAAGGGTGAAAAACCGCAAATCATTGAGACGCTTGCTGAAATGTAAGGGGTGTTCTCACTTTGGCCACATACTGTACATCAGCACAATGGAAGTATTATATGTAATCATAATGTGATTTTAGTGATGCAAACAACCGGTTATTATGTTGTTTGGATGGATGAACGATGGATGGTCTAAGACAATTTTCTGTCAGATTGTTTACAAACGAGATACTAGCTTTACTGGATCGTGTTTGGAAGGAGCCCATTTGACACACATCAATGCATGCTGTGGTTCTGCAGGCTGCATCGTTGACGGTGGACCTGTGCGGTGATGACCAGGAGCCAGGATACTGCGCTGTGAGCAACGTGGCGGTGCACACTGACTGGTAAGACTGAAGGACCGCCACCCAAGGGGGTCGCCACCAGTTTTGTTCACAGTCAAAAATTGGACACCGTGGACAAACTGCGCTAATAACTCCATTATTTACAATTTCTGGACATTTTCCAGTACCAACAGTGAAATGTAGAGCCTTATTACACACTGATATCTTTATCAACCATCTGGATGGCTTCAGTCACCATGACTACACGGGAAGCTAAACAGATAGTCAACAATCGTTCTCAAGAAAACACTGTCTCTTAGCATTTTGGAAAAGAATCGCAAGTCACTTGCTCAGCCCTCAATTACTATTTTGGGAAAGTACAGTCATCTCTTGTTTATCGCGGTTACTTGGTTCCAGATAAGTGAATTTCTACAAAGTAGGACTCAAATCATATATTTTGAAGGTAGAGCATCGAAAAGTTGTTTACAGCCTTCTAAATACTATTTTTTTTATTAGAGAACATTGTTAGAGCATTCTAGACATGAAATAATACCGCTATAGTCAACTTTACACTCCTATTACCCAATATACAGAGGAGACATAATATATAGACACATGTTAGCATTGGGAGAGTTCCTTCTTGTTGTTCCTTTTTTAAACTCCCTGTTGTGTACAGTACTTCCTGTAGTGGCTATTGTCTCATCAATGTTACATTACTGACACCTAGTGACCAGTGTAGAATAACACATATCATCATAGCGTCTTTGAATGCATCTTCCAAATGCCTTATATTTGCGTTTTACGTCATTCAGACGTTTTTTCTGTTTAATTTTAGACAAAAATACCAAAAAGAACTGACTTAAATATGCATATTTTGAAGTAATTTGCCAAAGACTGCTTGTAATTCAGATATTATAACCATTAGACAAATAATCAATGACTTTATGGACAATTCGTGGCTAAGTCAAAGACGTTTTGCTTGATTGCGGCCATGTTTTTCAACCAGTCTTGCTCAAATTTGGCACACATGTGCTCAGCAGTCTCCAAAAGGTTTGTACCAAATATCATGGTGATTTGGCTAAACACCCTCATGTTACGCAATGAGCTGTGTGAGAAATCTCAAGTGAATCCAACATATTGGAGTCAAACTTTGAGGTTTAATAACAGTGCCACCATGTGGCGTATTTGTCATAAAGACAACACAGTTGGCGTGCATGTTTTGACACATTTTCACCCTTTTGTGCGCATCGCTTCAGGAGTACAAGAGTTTTACCATGACAAGGTCTCCTCATTTTTTCGTAGCTCACACATGCAAGCAGTTTTTGGGAGGTTTGACACTTTACTTTGAAGGGCTGGAGAACTCCACAAGCAGTGTGCTGGAATAACCCAAAGCCAAATGTTTGCTTCCGCCTGCTCTGGTGACATTTCCTTTGCTTTGTATCGTAGTAACCCACCAAAATCCACAAATAACGCTTAATGAAACGCACATTTCCCACCAATGAACGTTAGCCCGGTGTTCGCCAAATGTGTGTCAGGATTTGCGTGTCTGCTGTTCGTCACCAAAAACGTTTTTGGCCTTTATTAGAGGGGGGTGTTAAATTATGCTGTGAATAACGGGGATGGGGTGGGAGGGAGGGGGGGTGTCAGTAAAGTAATTCTGTGTGCTGTTAATGACTTTTCCTTCATCCTGGCCCGTCCATTGTCTCGAAACAGCTCGTATTCATTGTGCTGACCGCCGCTGCCACGTCGGGAACAAGTGAGGTAACCGTAGACTCTCACTTGGCTCGCTTCGCTGCAGCCACGCATGGCCAAGATGTCCTCAAATCAAAAACAAAGCAAACGTTTTTCTTGACAAAATGTTTGTTCCAGCAAGTGAGATCATTTCTCATTCGGAAGGGACTTTACCCCCGTTGCTAAAAACCCTTCTTTGTTTGCTTTGGGTTGCAAATATGCAAGCATAACCGCCTCAAAAGTCACACATTAGTTCAATAAAATACGACACAAAGCGGTTTATTACAGGCACTTTTTGTGCAGGTCATTGGAAGTCAATCCATGGCTATTTGCATGACATATTTAGATGATTACCCAGACAGGTATTTGAAAAGAAAATAAACAATAAAATGGACATGAACAATGTGAGACCATTCATCAACTGTGGTCTTCGGTGCATTGCAGGATCCTGGACGTGCAGCCCAACCGTCTCTCAGTGGGGGGCATCAGGTCTATCGAGTCCATCCTTCATCGGCACGGTCAAGTCGCCACCCACGACTTTGTGGGCTGCATCATGGAGCTTGCCGTCAATGGCCGCCCGCTGGAGCCCAGTCAGGCGTTGGCATCGCGCGGCATCCTTGACAGGTCGGTCCGCCACCCTCAGGGGCCTTTGGTGCCGCTTTCACCCTGTCACCATCTTGTCCTCCCTCGCTCCCATCTGTCCGTCTTCCTTAACCCTCCTCGTCTCTCGCTGTGGGACATCTGCTCGCGCTTGCTGCAGAGATGTGTTTTTTTGTTTTTTTTGATGGGGAAACCAGACGAGTGAAGCGAGATCTTTTAATATGCTAATGATCCAAAGCTCTTTTCGGGAGAACTCACGGCCCAGTTTTGTTCAGTAGATCCCCTCAGGCTGCCGACTGTGCCGCTGACTTGTCAAAGTGACGAACGCGATTGTCTATTTTTCTTCTAGATGTCCAAGACTGGAGGGAGCGTGCACCGCCAGCCCCTGCAGACACGGGGGCACCTGTTTGGACCGCTGGTCTTGGCAGCAGTGCCAGTGCGTGGATGGCTTCACTGGCAAATACTGTGAGAAATGTAAGTGTGCGCCTTTGACACGTCTTTCTTTGTGATGCTTCGAACCGCATTTCATGATGCTTATAGGGTTATTAGAGATGACTCATGCAACTGCAAGCAGCTGCTTCAGTCTCAGCTTTGTGTGTTCGATGCTCACTGAGCTGAAGTGTCGCATTATTGGTTGAAGTCCTGTGAGGTGTCTTTTGGGAGTACTTTCCTGACGATTTTGGTCAAATTCCAAATTGTATGAGTTCATTCACAACAACTGATGCAACCCTTTTTGGTACTTCAGTAAGTTGTCAATCAGAGTGCTTGGTTTCGTGCTCTTATTGGCTTCCATACTTCAGGTTTATGAAACAGATGACAATAAAGACTCTTTTTCTTTTGTCTGTGTCGCAGACATTACTGCGGACACAGCCCTGTCCCTGGATGGCACCGGCCGCCTGGACTACGCCCTCAAGCAGGGCCCCAAGCGGGACGTCCTGCTGCGCCGCTCGTTGCAGGGCGCCGCCTCCGAACCCACGGCTCCCAGCCGTCTGGAGTTGAAGTTCAGGACCCGCGGCAAGAGCGGAACTCTGCTGCACGTCCAGGAGAGCAACAACTACACCACAGT
This sequence comes from Dunckerocampus dactyliophorus, assembly GCF_027744805.1. Lineage (NCBI taxonomy): Eukaryota > Metazoa > Chordata > Actinopteri > Syngnathiformes > Syngnathidae > Dunckerocampus > Dunckerocampus dactyliophorus. The sequence continues at coordinate 2,545,325 of NC_072829.1, read as the reverse complement.
GAAGGTGATTGCACTGATGTATTAGACCATTTTTAACTATTTGACATAAGTATCAGACAGTGTGTGCCTCTGAGAAACTTTTTTGTATAGGGAGAGCGTTAGGGGCAGGGTGAGGGATTAGGGTTAGCGTTAGGGTTAGGAATAGAGTTAGGGTTCCATTTTTGACATATACACTGTAACTCTGTACTTGTCCAGCTTAATAGATGACATATATCACATACAAACAACGTAACATTGGGGAGGGGGACAGGAGGACACAAACTTTTGCAACACTAGCATAGCTAAGTGATGCTAAAAGTGCTAACATTACACTCACATTTTAACAGAAACATCATGCAAGGTTAGCCAGTTCGCTGAAGAAGAACGAAATGGTCAAACATACAGCTCCCACTTTGGCAACTGACTCAGGGATAATTGGCGGGGCTTTACTTTAACAAAACTTTAGCGAAGTCTACTTTTATTTTTTACAACGTGATGAGTGTATACACAAGGCGGACTCATTTAGCTTTGGACGTTTTTGCAGTAGATCTATAGAGCAGTGATTGTCAAACTGGAGTTCAGAGTTTTAGGGACCCCAACGTGGTCCACGAGCAGGCTCTACAACACCTGCACCACCTGAACCATGTTGTTTTCACTATGTATTCTTTACTTGCGTATCTTGCTTGCTGCTGTAACAAGTGAATTTCCCTGCTGTGGGATTAATAAAGTACTATACATACATAGGTTGGGTGTCGACAATTATTTAGTTTTTTGCAATAAATAAATGAAGTTATGGCTGTCGTTAAGTGCTAAGTGCTAAAGTGCTAAACTATGAATAAGAAGGCCACTCGGCCACTAAAATATTCTGAACCAATAACTCATATTAGGGTTGGTGAATTAAAAACTCTGACATTACTCCATTATGGAATTTTAAGATGTGTAGTAAAGCCTCTTTTTTTTTTTTTTTTACAAAGTGGTGGCCATATATATGGGCGAGCTCATCTAGTCATGGGTGGTATCAGGTCCATGAGGAAGGATTTTTTTTTTTTTTTGCTAACTTCAAAAGTGAGTGTTTGATTGCCACTTCTCTCAAAAGTAAATCCAGTGAGTGAGGGAGATGATACATTTTTATCATAGTTAGTGTTCATAAACACATATTACTGTCATTAAAAAGTCACTTTTGCATCAGCGCAGCAAACTTTGCTATGGGTTTTGTTAAACAACATCAGATTGATTGTACTTAAAACCAATGAGACACAGCAGCAGCTCCGGTTGTGGTTTTACAATAAAAGCTTTCCGAGGGAAGTGAAAACCCCTGAAGAATTGAGAATGATCAGGGGAGGAAGTCTGCAGTTTGACTTATACATTTAAATTATGAGGGACGGTCCAGGCTATATAGTACCTTCAAATCCACATATTCAATATTTGATGTGTTTCATCTCTCCCAGCTAAGGAACGGCAACATCCATTACATCTCGGACGCAGGTGTGAGCGGAAAAGTGGAGCGCACGGTGGGGGACGTGACGCTGTCGGATGGTCAGTGGCACACTCTCCTGCTGGTCAAGAATGGCTCCACCACCTTCATCCAAGTGGACAGCAGCCACTCCAGGGTCATACAGCACCCCACCCAGGACTTTGGAGGACTGGGCGTCTCCACCTTGTCTCTCGGAGGCATCCCGTCTGGACCCGCCCAGCAGAAAACGGCAGCAGGTGAGGATTGACAGATTCAAGCCAAACTCCCAAGAACTGCACAACTTCAGTTGCGTATTTTTCCCAAAGATTTTTGACCTATGGTCATGAGGTTTGGGTAGTGACCGAAAGGACAAGAGCACGTGTACAAGCAGCCGAAATACGTTTTCTCCGTAGGGTGGCTGGGCTCTCCCTTAGAGATAAATTGACAAACTTTGAGCTCCTCTGCATTGAGCGGAGCCAGATGAGGTGGCTCAGGCATCTGGTCAGGATGTCTCCCGGACGCCTCTCTCGGGAGGTGTTCAGGGGACGTAGGTAGGAGGCCTCGCGGAGAGTTGGAGAGACTATGGCCCTCAACTGGGCGGGGAACATCTCAAAATCCGCCGGGAGCAGCTGGACGAAGTAGCCAGGGACAGGGATAGTCTGGACTTCCCTGTTTAGGCTGCTGCCCCATCGATCCGATCCAGAAGATGGATGTATTTTTGACCCAGTTCCTAATTATATGACCTCAGGGTCATCTGACGTAAGGTTCCACTTTGCATACTGCATGAGTACGCATAAGAACATGCAGTTCTTGCCTGGTGGATCCGAAAGAAAGGAACAAAAGCGTCTGCTCCATTGCTGGCTGCACTTGGTCGCCATCCAATGCGTTTATTTCTTCTGTTTGACATGGCTGAGATTTACCTGCTTTGAATTTACAGTAGTTGAACAAATGTTTCTTTATCTGAACATCATTCACAAAAGCAGAACAAATAATCATTTCATGGAGGACATTTGCTGTTTTTCGTCTTTGTTTCCTGTGTCTTCCACCCTAAATCACCACCGCTCATATCTCCTCCTGGCTGAGCCGACACACTTTGGAGGAAGAGGTGAAACTGAGTGTTTTCCAGCAGACAGCGTTGTAAATTTCACATTTTCAGGGGACGGAAAAGTAATCTTAACGCCACGGACTAATACGGTGAAAGCAGTTGGAGTCATGTGACCTGAGGAGCACACTGCAAGCATGCAGACTCGCTGTTAATCAACCTTGACCTACGCAGTGCATCATCACCGTTCCATGATCAAAAACACACCGATGGCCTCAATCTGCACTGGGATGAGTTCAATAAAAGTCTATTTACATCACCCAGGCAGTGTTGGTTGACAATACACAAAGACTGAATCACATCCAGACCCAGTCATCCAACGCAGATGTATGTCTGGAAGCTACGACGGCTCACAACACTTTCCATTTCTCTTTATGTAAATCAGCAAGCTTGTTTTAGAAACAATTAGCTGTCCAAACAGAGTTCATTTTGTTGTGATTAAAGGGCCAACATCCTGTTTGCTTGAGAAATCACTGAACCAGAACTGTTGTGTCCTTGTGGCATCTAAAACTTTCTCCCATTTTCTTCTGCAGGTTTCGACGGCTGCCTGGCCTTTGTGAAATATAACAACGAGAACCTGCCTTTTACCGGAGAACACAGCCTTGTTGCATTAACAAAGACAAGTCCATCCGTCAAGATTGGCTGCAGAGGTCCCAACCTGTGTGAGAGCAATCCCTGCTGGGACGGCTTGATGTGCATCAACCGGTGGTACACCTACCAATGCGTCCCACCAGGCGACTGCGCCTCCAATCCCTGTCAGAACCACGGAAGTTGCGTGCCAGATCCCCATTTGGGTTTCTCCTGCGTCTGCTCCGAGTTCTACACCGGCAAGACATGCGAGACCCTTGTGGCTTGCCTGGGCGTCCAGTGCCCGCAAGGAACCACCTGCAAGATAGCCAACAACGGCGGCTTTGTCTGCAGCCCAAACCCTGTAACAGAGGCGATGGTTCTGCCGATTTGGGCAGTCCCTGCTATCGTCGGCAGCTGCGCCACAGTGCTGGCCTTGGTGGTGCTCAGTTTGATCCTGTGCAACCACTGCAAGGACCGCAATAAGACCAAAGTGCCAAAGGAGCCCAAGGAGAAGAAACCCAAGGAGAAGAAGAAAAAGAAGAAGAAGAAGGGTAGTGAAAATGTGGCCTTTGATGACCCCGACAACATCCCGCCTTATGGAGATGACATGACAGTGCGGAAGCAACCGGAAGGAAATCCCAAGCCAGATATCATTGAGAGGGAGAACCCTTATCTGATCTACGATGAATCCGACATCCCTCACAACAACGAGGCTGTCCCCAGTGCCCCCTGCGCCCCCTGTAATGGTCCAGAGGCTGACATCGAGCACTATGACATCGACAACGCCAGCAGCATCGCTCCATCCGATGCAGACATCATTCAGCACTACAAGCAGTTCCGCAGCCACACACCCAAATTCTCCATCCAGAGACACAGCCCACTGGGCTTTGCCAGGCAGTCACCCTTGCCCCTGGGCGCCACAAGCTACGCCTACCAGCCTCAGTACACTCAAGCACTTAGAGCCACCCCGCTAAGCCACTCCCACTCAGCTTGCCCCACTCCCAACCCTCTCTCCAGACATTCCCCAGCCCCCTTCACCAAACCCGCCTCCTTTTACAGAAACACTCCCACCAGAGAGCTCAACCTAGCCCGCCGTGAGGGCAGCCCTCTGGACCTGCACAATGACATGTGCCAGCCACCGCCCATGTTCAACTACGCCACCCGGCTGGGCAGGCGCAGCAAGAGCCCCCAGACCATGGCCAGCCACGGCCACGCGTCCCGCCCGGGCAGTCGGCTGAAGCAGCCCATTGAGCAGATCCCCTTGGAGACAGGGCCCCCTGTAGGGCTCTCCATCGAGGAAGTGGAGCGGCTCAACAATCCGCGTCCTCGCAACCCCAGCATCTGCAGCGCCGACCACGGGCGCTCCAGCTCAGAAGAGGACTGCCGGCGGCCGCTCTCACGGGTTCGCAACCCCGCTGACGGCATCCCTGCGCCGGAGTCCTCCTCGGAGAGCGACTCCCACGACTCTTTCACATGCTCTGAGATGGAGTACGATCGGGAGAAGCCCGTCTCTTATAGCTCGCGAGTCCCCAAGCTCTCACAAGTCAACGAGTCTGATGCAGACGATGAGGATTACGGCGGGAGGCTGAAGCAGAGGCGGTACTCCAGCCGGCGGGCGGAAGGGGGTCCTGGTGTTGCTCAGGTTCCCCCCAGTGAGCAGCACAACACCTTGCCTCACAAACTTGGCCCTCCAGCCGGGGGCTTCAACTGGGACAACCTTTTAAGCTGGGGTCCCGGTTTTGGACATTACGTAGACGTCTTTAAGGACTTAGCCTTGCTGCCTGAAAACACGTCAGCAAAAGACATTGAGATGAACAGTGGGGATGGGTCTGTCACCATCCTCAATGAAGGAGAAGCGGAACAATATGTATGAGACTATTTATTTGGATCCGATGTTCTCCAGTGGACTACGTGTTTTTAAGTAAATTAAAATAATAAAAGACGACTTTCAATGCAGTAAGGCAGAACCTGACACCTCAAAAGGGGTTACACGTCTCCGCTCAGCAGTCCTATCTTGCACAGGGAGATCCTTATGTTATCTTGGTGAAAACCAATATGGTCTCTCTCTTCCAGCTGCAAGATTAAATACGTTAGCGTTAACACGCCCAGGGAGAGAATTCCAAAAGAAAACTCTGTTGCTAATGAATTCCCTGCAAAGGCCGCACGTGTCTTTGATCAGCCTGCACCTGCACATCATCCCGTTCTTCGTCTGTTATCGCCTCGTTTTGTGTTTTCTCACAGAAGGCTGGCTAATCGCTCCAAGAGTGAGGATGAATCAAGTCGCCTGCCTTACAGACATTTGAGGATTGCAGCATGAGGGAGGGTGTTTTTTGTTATTTTTTTTAATATTTGTCACAAAACCTGACATTTTTTCTTTCCAGGCAACATGATGGACCCGATTAAAAAAAAAAAAAAAGACTATGAATTTGTGTATATTGTTTTTTCATGGCGTCCTTTGTCATCCGTGTCTTGGTCCATTTCGTTGACATTTTTGTACGGTTTATTATTAACTTAAAATTACTTAAGCTGTGTTTTTATGGATATATTTCCTAAGCCGAAAAGTAATGTGTTCTTACTTTCGGGGAAAGTAAGGGTTCAAAGGCCTATTTTTTACATCTGTTACATGCTGTATGTAACATCGCTATTTTCCACTTTTTATAAAACTATAACATGCTGTATGCTTTGTACCTGTAAAAAGACAATAACAGAATAAAAAAAAGTATTTATTTAAAGCTGCTTGTGTAACCTCATTGATGTCAGTACTTCATAGAGTGATACAATATTGGATATTATAGTTGGACCGAATGTGGATTTTATAGTCGAGTCATCACAGTGTGGAATTTACGCTCATATAATTATATAATATACTTTTTGCAGTTATAACTATTATTATTATTACTTTTTTTCCCGTAATAGCACGTCTCGTAAAATGTTTTTTTTTTCTCTTATTACCTCATTCTCAAAATAGTACTACTTTTGTAAAATGATTTATAAAAATTATTTGTCAAAATTCTTGTAAAATCTTGACCTTTGTCTTGTATTATTACAGCATTACTTTGGATAGAGCACAACTTATCATAAATGTCTTCCATTATTTTTATTCTTATTTTTATAATTCTAAAGTTTAAAATTGTGTTTTTACAACTTTTATTTTTTTTTTCTCAAAAGGACTAGAAGTCCTTTTAAAAAGTAGTTTTTTTGGAATATATTACAACTTTTGATAAACTGTGACTTGAGGATGTCTTTGTCTCATTAAAATGACTTCAGGCTCACATTAGTAGTATTTTGTAACAAAAGTACTAGCTACTTTTTCGCATTACTTTTCTTTCTCAAAAATTGTGACTTAATCGAAATCGAAATAAAAACTGCGTTTTTACAACTTTAACACGTTTTCTCTTATATGACTTTACTCTCTTATTGTTATTACCTCATTCTCCAAAAATGACCACTTTTGTAAAATTATGCAAAATAATTTGTAAACATTTTGGTGAAATGGCTTTACTGTTGATATCTGATGACTTCTCGTAAAATCTATTTTTTCTTATTATGACTTTACATTGTTATTATTACCTTATTCTCAAAAAAGTAGCAATTTTGTAAAACAATTTATCACAATAAAAAATTGTAATTTATTGTAATTAAATTGTAAAAAAATGTTTCTTAATATTATGACTTTACTTTTGATATTCCGTGACTTCTTGTAAATGTCTTTTTCCCTTTTGACTGTACGCTCATATTACTACCTTATTCTAACAAAAGTACTACTTTTTGCCTTACTGTACTTGTAATTACTCTTTTTTTCCATATTTATTTGTATTTATTTTTTTTTCTGAGAATTTCTTGTAAAATTATCAATTTTGTCGTGTAATTCTACGGCTTATAGAATTAAATGTTATGTTGGTAAAAATACAACTTTTCCCAATTTTCAGTGTTACCATTTTTTATATAGCACAATTTTTCTCTCATACTTTTATTTTAAAAATTGGGTTTTTATGACTTTAAAAACCTTTTTTTCCTCTTATGACTTTTCTCTCATATCGTCATGACCTCATTCTCAAAACTGTACTACCTTTGTCAACTGATTTATCAAAATATGTTTTTTTTTTATTTTCTTATTATTTTTTTTAATATTACCACTTAACTTTCAATTTTCCGCAACTTCTTGCAAATGTCTTCCTCCCATTAATATGACTTAATGCTCATATTACTACCTTATGCCTACAAAAGTACTACTTTTTTGCATTACTGTCATTTTTCAAAAATGTTGACTTTCTTGAAAATGTTTTGCAAAATTACAACTTTTTAGTTGTATAATTTTATTACTTATTACTTAAAATGCAGCTTTTTTTGTAATATTGGGACTTTATTTGCATTTTTTCTCAAAATTACAACTCAAAATTATATTTTAATAAATATTAATAGAAATAATTCATTAAAATTAATATACTTTTTGTACAAATAGGGGCTCCGCTCAACGCCTTACCTCTACAAGACACCTCATATGGCTTGCAGTTGAGTAAAAAAAAATGCCCATGGCCGCCGTGCACATGCAATATGCAGCATAAAAGTGCATTTTTCCAATCAGATGCGTGATTGAAGGTGTGAAAGAGACGACGTTGAACTTCCCATGGAGCTCAAGCTGAGCATCGAACCCACAAAAATGTCATCAAGAGTCTAATCCCCACTAAAATGATTTCCATGTTGACTTCACGAGAGTATTTATGAAAGGATGCGGCACACAGCTGCTGATATTGGCCCCTCTGCACAAAAAAAACGTTGTTTATTACAAAGATTGATGATGATGAGGCTCCTCCTAAATAGCACATTCTTCACTGTGATGCTGTAGTAATACGACTATAACTCACTAAGAAGCAGTGTGCAACTTTTGACTATAAAAGTGCAAAGATAGGAGTGAAGAGTGCACATAAGCAAAGCTTTATGTAAACTCTTCCATAAGTCAAAAGCAGGAGTCGTCGTTGGCATGACTTTGCTGTCTAGTTGCAATGCAGCAACGTTACCGGCACGTCGTCAAATCATGTTTATCATTGCTCAGGTGCGGGGGTGTCCAAACGCTTTCCAGCGAGGGCCACGGAGTGAAACATGAAAGGATGCAACTTTGCCACTTGATGTATTCTAAAACAACACAAGTACACATGCTAAGGAGTTTGATATATTTCAAGAAAAAAATGCATCTCAGCTTTGTCATAAAGGCGGAAAAGCCTCTTTTTGGCCCCATTTCTACTGGTGTTTTTTTAATTTATTTTCCAAATATTTCTACTTTCTTTTTAAATAATCTTTGTAATTTTTCTTCTTGTCCTATGATGACTTTATTCTCTTCATATTTTGACTTTATTCCCATAACATTATTACTTTTTCCCCCAACCTAATTATCCCCAAAAACTTTGTTTAGTTTGTTTTTCATGATATTACAACTTTGAAAATAAACTTCTTTAATATTTCAACTTTACGCTACTAAAATGACATCATGTATATTTTCTCATAGTATTACTTTATTCTTGTAAAATTGCAGCTTTTTTTTCCCCATTTCTGCTGTTTTTTTAAATTTATTTTCCAACTATTTAAACTTGATTCTTGTACATTTTCTTAGCATAATTTTATGACTTTATTTCCATATTTTGACTTTATTCTCCCAATATTATAATTTCTTCCCCAACCTAATTTTACAAAAATTACAACTTTATTTTGTTTTGTTTCTCACAATATTATGACTTTTTAAAAAACATATATTTTCTGTAATATTTCAACTCTATGCGACTAAAATGACATTATTTTTCCTCATAATGTTACAAGTTTGTTCTCTTAAAATTGAAACTTTTTTTCTCGTGAGATTAGGATTTGTTCTGCTAACGTTATATTATATTATATATATTATACGTTCATTTTCCCATTTCTGCTGTTGTTTTTTTTTATTTTCCAAATATTTAAACTTGAATCTTATAAATTTTCTTCTCATAATATCATTACTTTATTGTCATAGTATTTTGACTTTATTCCCATAATAATATCCCTTTTCCCCCCAGTCTAATTCACCAAAAATTACAACTTTATTTAGTTTTGTTTGTATAAAAATAGTGTTTTTTTCCTTCAATATTTCAACTTTACTCCTAATATTATAACAAATTTTCCTCAAATTACAACTTTGTTCATTGTTTTGTTTGTTTCTCATACAAATACGACTTTTAAAAAATTAAGTATTTTTTCTTTAATATTTCAACTTTATGCTACTAAAACGTTATTTTTCCTAAAAAATTACGTTATTCTCATTAAATTACATTTTTTTTTTAGATCACAACTTTTTTTCTCGCAATATTTCCACTTTATTAATGTAAAATTACTGCTGATTTTTCAATTTTAAACTTTTTTTTTGTTTCCTTGTTAAATTATATTTTTAGAATGTGCCGCGGGCCAATACAAAAGCAGCCGTGAGCCGCAAATGGCCCCCGGGCCGTACTTTGGACACCCCGTCCAGGGCATTGTTTCAAGTACAGCTGTTTTAAATGGAATATTAGCGCTGTCACACTCACTCATCCTGGTCACTGGAAGTTCAAAATGGCACTTCATGGCAAAGAACTCTCTGAGGATGTGAAAAAAAGAATTGTTGCTCTGCTATTATCCAAAATGATGTTTAGGTTCATGTTAAAATGTCTTTAAACAACAGCATGAATTTCGCAAAGTATGTGAATAACCAACACTGCGGCGATTAAAGTATGCTTTCATTTTTGCTTCATTTGCAGTTTGCTTACAGGTGTGTGTGGCGCTCCAACGTGTCGCCTCTGTCCGCCTGTGATGCGAATCAGCAACAGCTGCTGCAAGCTGCACTTTTTTTCCCCTCCCAAAGAGTTCTGGCAGGAAAGACAGAAAGAAAGAACGAGTGTCAGCTAACAGACGCTCAACCTGGACGCTCTCGGTGGCAGCAGATTGATGAGAAACTGAGCTTTAGAGTGAAAACGTGCTGCTTGATGATGATGTCAAAACTGTCCTTGCAGGTTGTTTAATCTTACAAATGATTGGGTTAAATTAAAAATGAGCACACGGCCATGAAGGACTCCAGGAATGGAAGTCTGCTAATTGAAACCCTGGAGGCCTCCCGCGGTGCATTTAGTGCTGCCATGATGCTTCATCACAACACACACCGGTCATCGTGCATCTTTCATCGTTAATAAAACTCCTTTTCATGCAAGGAGATGCTCCATTTTGCAGAACACACCACAAGAAGTGGAAATCTGAGCTACGTTCAATCTCGCTATGCCAGTCATACGCCGCGCTAAAGTCCGACATGTTCGTCTCATCCGTGTTATTAACTCATTCAATCCCAGCCATTTTCAAAAGACAACCTGTTCGCTACGAGGCACACAGAATATGCTCAATGGGGCTTTCACTTGTATCGCACTTTTCCACCTCCAAGGCACACAAAGCGCTTTGACACCGCTAGCGCGTTTGCCCACTGATGACGCAGCATCAGGAGCAACTGGGGCTTGCCCAAGGACACTTGGACACGATCTACCACCTGAGCCATGCCGCCCCGAATATTGTCTACTACGGCTATGTAAACATGGAACCTACCAAAAGAAAGATTAGACTATCAGAAAAAAAGTTTGTTTCTACCTTTTTTAGTTCTTTAGTAATCAGCAGTAGAACATACATAGGTAAGTTTCAGGAAAATATCAGTTCCTGACTAAAAAAGGGAGGAAACCAGCTTTTTGTGAAAAGATATATTTCAAGCATAACTTTCACTTTGACACAAATTTTTTGCTTTTGTGACAGCTCAAATATCTAAACAACCATGCCACAACATAAACAAAATAAAAAAAAGGGTTGTTTTACATAAAAAACAACATTTATTTACAAATACCATGCCATTAACTATTTAAAATGTTCACATTTGGAACTGAACTGTGCGCACGCGTGAGGATGCGTTAAAATTTCCCTACAATGCGTAACCTTCTGCACGCTACACTCCTCCACGCTCTTCCACTTCCTCCTTGCTGTTGAGTGTGTTTTTACATGCAAATGATCCATGCCGAGCTCTTATCAAATGCACTTCTGCCACCTGGTGGCCCCTTTTATGGCTTAAACCTGCTGTAAAAGTGACATCTATTAGTGAGCTATTGCATCATCACCTCTTTTTGCCTCTCGCACAAAAAAACGTAAGATATCAATACAGCTTTGGGATTGATTCATTTCTCTGCTGCTTGTCCTCACTGGGTTTGCTGGGAGCCTTTCCCAGCTGACTTCAGGCGAGAGGCGGGCGGGGTACAATTACTATTTCAACAATATTATGAGGAAAAAAAATCATTTTAGTAGCATAAAGTTGAAATAGAAAAGAAAACATTTTTATTTTTTAAGTTGCAATATTGTAAGACACAAAGCAAACAACAAATAAAGTTGTAATTTTGGGGAAAATTAGGCTGTGGAAAACTCATAATGTTATGAGAATGGAATAAAGTCAAAATTACGAGAAGAAAATTTGTCGAAATAGTTGGAAAAAACCCAGCAGAAATGAGAAAACAGCTGCAAGGTTAAGAGAATAAGGTCAAAATATTAAGAAAAAAAGTTGTAATCTAATGAGAAAAAAAGTCACAATTGGACAAGAATAAACTCCTAATATGAGGAAAATTGTCATTTTAGTAGCACAGAGTTGAAATATTAAAGAAGAAAGTTGTAATTATGAGAAGCAAAACAAAATAAAGTTGCACATTTTGGGAAACTAGTTTGGGGAAAAAACGTCATATTATGAGAATAAAATCCTAATATCGCAAGAAGACATGTTTCAAAGGTTATTCAAAAAGAAAGTTGAAATATTTGAAAAGAAAGGAAAAAAAGAGCAAAGTGTGGAGTTGATATTAATAATAGATGTTTCCCCTCCAGACAAACCTGACAGGCATGTTTTTCTTGAAATGTATTCTCACGTGTTAGCATATCTACGTGTTGCTTTGCAAAATATCAACGTGGCAAAGCTGCATCCTTTCATTTTTCACCATGTGACCTTCGCTGGAGGAAAAGGTTGAAGCAACAAAGCTGGACGTGTACTTTAAGACCAACTCAAATGTTTCTTTGCGAGTCAGTTCATCAAAGTGTAAAAGAGACGAGAAAACACGGCGAGTCGCGGCGTTTTTTTGTGTTACACGACGTGCTGATGCGGCAGTTTTTGCGTCGCCGCTTGCTGAACATCATGAAGAAATGCTTTGGCGATGCGAGCGGCCGCGGACGTTGACTGATTGTCGCACATGCCGTCCTCGGTCCACTCGAGTCTAAATGCAGACGCTGCCAACGTCAGCTCCTCAACCCCAAAAAACACAGAACCGTGTAAGTGGACGTTAGTGACAGACACGCTGGGCTGACCCGAGCAATCTGTAAATCAGCTCTTCTAATTAGAGCGTAAAAGATCGCTGAGGGAGCAGGAGTGTCACACTGCATCAGTCTGCGGCGTGCGCTTGTGACGACCATGTTTGCTCCTTTTTGGCACCCGTCCTCCGAGCCTCAAAGCAAAGTGGAAGGAAGCCCAAAGAAAGACGGGACAGAGGACGTCTTCGTCGCAGAGAGAACTTTCCTCTGACAGCCGCTTTCATGTGCGTTAAAGGGGTGCAGCTGTCCGCACTACACACACACACACGCACACACACACACACACACACACACGCACACACACACACACACACACACACACACAACGTGCTAAAACGCTCACAGCTTCCACGCACATGTTTAAGAAGAAGCTGCAGCGACTGGAGGATGTGGCTACTTTCTTCATTTTGTCTGCAAAAGTGACTTTTGAACGACATGCTAACAGCAATTTGTTTATGAAACACCAAACACGATACAAAGCCATCATCTCCCTCACTTGTTTGCTTTATTCTTGAGAGAAGAGGCGCTCGTTTTTCAAGTTGCGTCTTTTCATGACCCCCCTAGCTAGCCTGTATATGCCCACCACTTTTTTAAAAAGCAGGCTTCACTACGCATCTTAAAGTATACCTAGGCCAGCTATCAGTCAGCTACAAACATTCATAATTATGCACCTTTTAATACCCCATAACTTCATTCATTGTGCCACGTGTATATGCCCATCATGTTAAAAAAAGCAGGCTTCACTACGCATCTTAAAGTAAAACTATTTTTCAGTCAGATATAGACATATTCGTAGTTATGCACTTTTTAACAATATGCCATACATTCATTAATATATTGCCAAAAAAAATTTGCAGACCCCAAACTATAGCTCGTGGACGACTTTGGGGTCCCCGAACCCCAGTTTGAGAATCCCTGCTCTACATGACACCCGTATATGCCCATCGCTTTGTAAAAAAGCAGGCTTTGCTACACATCTTAAAGTAAAGCTCTGCCAACTATCAATCAGTCAGCTATAGACATATTCATAGTTATGTATGTTAATGCTACGCCATAACTTAACATTCATTTATTGAAGAAAAAAATAATAATAATCGCAGACCCTCAACCTATGGGAGTCCCCGAACCCCCAAACCACAGTTTGAGAAGCCCAGCTCTATAGACCTACTGTAAAAATATCCAAAGCTAAATGAGCCCACCCCATGTGTACGCCCATCACTTTGTAAAAAAAAAAAAAGAAAAGCAGTCTTCACTGCGCATCTTAAAGTAAATCTCTGCCAATTAGCCGTCAGTCAGCTGCAGACGTGGGAGCTGTAAGTTTGATCAAGTCGTTTTTCTTCAGCGACCTAACCTAGCATGGAGATGTTGCTGTTAAAATGTGTACTGTTAGCAGTGTACTGTTAGCACTTCATCACATAGCTAGCTAGCGTTGCTAACATTTGCGCCACTCCTTGGTGATTTCACGCTTGCTGCCTAGCGCGACCGACTTTTTGCGGTGTGTCTCAAAATGTAACTTTTCAAAGACAAACGCCAAAGATGAACCTCCTGCTGCTGCCTGAAAGTGCAGCTTTAAGGACGTCTTTTTCAGAGAGTGTGCGCATTGAAGAAGCCAGCTTCTACAAAGAAAACATCAAAAAGCTGGCGTTTGCAGCCAACATGGCGGTGTGGCGTTCCCATCGCTTGGATATCGTACAAAGACAGACACAGCAAAAGAGAAGCTTATTTGTTTTTGAGCTTATCTGTCACAAACGGCTTCATCCACCTCTGCACAGCTGCTCCTCCATGTTTTTATCTGGCGTCGTACGTGCTGGAGGTCTCCTCCAATATCACTTTTACATTGCAAGTTAAGAGGTCCAGCAACAGGCCTCTGGCAGCTGCACACTGAGGCTATTTACAGTCACATGACCGAGTTGTAGTCTGTAAAGTAGTCTTTATGTTTGTGACATTTTTTAAATAATTCTTTTTAAATAATTAGCAGAAATTCTTAATACATTTTATAAATGTAATTTGTTGATGCTAATTTAACTGTCATTTATCGTAATTATTATTTATTCATTATTTATTTTACATGGGAGGACTTTGCCAACCATCCGTCAGTCGGCTACAGTTTGATCTTTAGTTTGATCCTTCGCTTTTTTTTCTCGAAGGAATAGGCTAACCAGGCGTGCCGTTAAAATGTGAGTGTAATGTTAGCACTTTAGCATCACACTCATTGAAGCTTGTCGTCATTAACATGCATTATCACGATAGACAGGGCAGTTAAATTCTCTACCGTGAGCGTAAGTTACAGTATATATATCACCCTTTCCCACGAAACGCCATGACTTCATTTGTTGCAATTCCCTTGCTTTTTATAACAGGAGCGCTCTGCTGTTTTTATGGACCTTATGCAAACACATCCTTGGCTAAAAATGCCTGACCCGTGTATACACTCACAAAGAAATGGGCTTCGCTACGCATCTTAAAATAAAATTCTGCCAAATATTAGTCAGTCAGCTGTACAGATGTGGCAAGTGTAATCTGATTTGTTCTTCTGCAAGTAGGCTAATCTGGCATGAAGCTGCTGTTAATATGTGAGTGTATTGTTAGCACTTTAGCATCACATAGCTGGCCCGCTCCACGTTACATCGTTGGATGCAATATATGGCATCTATTGCGTCAGACAGGTGCAGCGTTACAAGGTATGTCACAAATTGGATCAAGTACACCACGGGTGTCCAAAGTGCAGCCCGGGGGCCATTTGTGGCTGCGGCTGTTTTTTTATTGGCCTGCGGAACATTCTACAAATAGAATTTCACAAGAAAACGCAATTTTACAAGACTAACATCAAAACATGAAGACAAAAAAGTTGGAATATTACGAGGAAAAATACAATTATTTTAGCAGAATAAAGTTGAAATATTTAAATTAAAATTTAATTTATTTTTTTTAAAGTTTTAATATGAGAAAGAAACAAAAAGTTATAATTTGGGGAACATTTGGTTTGGGAAAAAGTTATGTTATGAAGATAAAGTAAAAATATTATGGCAATAAAGTCCAAATTACGAGAAGAAAATTTACATACTTGGAAAATTTAAAAAACAACAGAAATTGAAAAACCAGCTGTAATTTTACGAGAATAAAGTCACATTCACATCAAAAAGTCGTATTCTAACAAGAAAAAAAGTCTAAATTTTATGAGAATAAACTTGCGTTATGAGGAAAAGCACAGAGTTGAAACGTTAAAGAAAAAATATCTTATTTTTAAAAAGTCGTAATATTTAGAAACTAACAAAACCAAATAAAGTTGTAGTTTTTGGAAAATTAGGTTGGGGAAAAAGTTCTAATATTACAAAAACAAAATTGACAAAGATTCACTATGTGGCCCTCGCTGGAAAAAGTTTGGACACCCCTGAAGTACACAATCCGCTTCTTGGCTTCGAGCCGGAGCAGATTCGGACTGGCGAGCAGCGGTTGGTTGAGGCGTTTGAGGAAACGATCAAGAATTAGTTTTCATTAGCATT
The DNA here is from genome assembly GCF_027744805.1 of Dunckerocampus dactyliophorus. NCBI lineage: Eukaryota > Metazoa > Chordata > Actinopteri > Syngnathiformes > Syngnathidae > Dunckerocampus > Dunckerocampus dactyliophorus. The sequence continues at coordinate 2,529,352 of NC_072829.1, read as the reverse complement.
ATAGCTCTACACACACACAACTAGCAGTGCTTACCTTGAATGTGTCTAAACTCCCCCATGAAGACGAACACACTTCCAGTATTGTGACCCCTCTGACGCTTATTTCAAATTGTTGACCAATGTGGGGCCTTTCCTGAGATGATACATCCTCACCTAATGGTCTCGTAGAATTTGCTGACACTGACAGAGATTACTTTCTGAAACTATAATCCAGAGGCAGATTGTTTTTCTTTCAAATGTTTCAGAGTGGATGAAGCCTGAGGCTCCACTTGACATTTTTAGTGAGGTTGTTCATGGCGGCAATGATGGACAGGCAAGGCCACGGCGAGGTTAATGATGTGATGCCTTTTCCAGAAGTGATAGACGCTGAACTGGAAAACAGAAATTCCGGAAAGCAAAAAATGTTTTCTTTAAAAAAAAAAAGATTTTTATTTGTACTCTTGTGTCCCATCTCTGCTGCTTTGAATTTGTGCTGTTCTACATAGACGATGACCCAATTTCCCCTCCGAGATAATGAAAGGTTTGTGTAGATCAGGATAAGAATGTTGAATATTCATATATTCCAAGGCTACAGCATTGAGGACATTCACTCAGTCTAATTATTCTTTTTCTGGAACAAAAAAACAACAAAAAACCAGGATGTGTTGTGCTGAGACTCAAGATGATCGTGAAAAAGACTCGCTAATTGGAATGTGAATCAACAACAACAGAATCGCCCTTCTCTGGAATCACCTTCAGATTCGGGTTGGAGTTGAGAGGTGGGACTTTAGTTTGCTTTTGGATTAGGATTAGGGTTTGGTTCTGATCATGTTTCAGGCATACGTTAGTGCTTTGTTTATGGTTACAGTTAGGGTTAGGTTTTGGTTATGTCAGGATTAGGGTTAGGGTTTGGATTTAGGGCAGGATTGGGGCTACGGTTAGTTCTAGGGTTAGAAGGATTTGGGGTTAGGGTTAGGACTTGAGTTTTGAACTTAAATTGTATTTATTATTATAGTCATACCAAGTTCACAGTGATATATGAATCCTAGGACATAAACGTTCTATCATCAGACACAAATCTTAGTTTCTGTGGGATGAAAAATGACAAACTAATCCCAAAGCACAACTGCTGTTGCTGCTGGCCGCCTTTTTAAATTTATGTCCATTTATTGTCGTTCGAAAGCTGGCCTTGCTGCCGTTCCAGCTTCCATCTATAGAGTGGCGCCACTTCCTGCCTTTGTGTGCCAGGAAAAGCCAGCCCTCTTGGCTGCTCTCTAATGACCCGCTTTATCCAGGCCTGAAACTTCACACACTTTAGGAAAAAAAAAAAAAAAGACCATTCCAACCACACACACATTGAATTTCTGGTAAAGTGCCTCCAACCGCTGACCAGGCTCTTGATCTGACAGTCCTCTTTAGCAAAGATGCAGGGCCGAGGCAGCCTCCGTCAGGGTTCCATCACCTCATCAATGAGCTGATTCTGACGACTCCTCTATACCTTTTACTCACATGTGAGCAAATGTTAGCACAGACTTCCTTTAGTGCCCGGCGCCAGCTTTGGGATGTCAGAAAAACCGCCCTTAAATCATCTGTGTCGGTGTATCGGCCAAGGTATTTTCATTTAGTGGACCGCATCTCTGTGGCTGACCTCTGACTGTTACATGTCTTTTAACATGGCGGAAGGTGGAGTTTCTCTCGGCTCCAAAAATGCAGATTTGTCCATGATCTAATGACTTTCTCACAGAGTTTGAGCCGCTTGATGTTTAGCCCGCAGAGTGAGCCCTAATGGAGGATCATACTAAATAAGAATAACGGATAGACGGAATGATGGATTGACAGCGTCAATGTTGATCGAGAATGTAAATGGACTTTCAATCGACCTCATCTAACATTCAAGCTGAACAACACTGGATGTACGGTTCCAATCCACTGCCACTTTCCTACTGGGTTATGGTCTGAGGGAGGATCTGAGTTAGAGTTCATTTCTGCGTAGTCACTACTTGATCGTCTTGATGCTTTCATAGTTCTGCATCGGGGTTGTGCACATGCAGGGCAACTCTCTACCACAGCTCTACAGGCGGGGTTTCCCAGTCTGTCAAGTCAGAGAGCAACCATTACGCCCATCAACTATTCAGCTTGTTAGCAGGGGGGTGTTATTGGAGCTGCAACTAGTAGATGTGTTGAAACGGTCCCTTTTATTGGAAAATTTTCATCCAAAATTGGAGTGGCCTCTGAATGAGTTGTATGCACGCAGGAAATAATGTACTAAAAGTCGACAAATCACAGCCCTTATGGTCCGCGTCGCTGCACCACGAGGTTGGTTTTTTATGGAGGAATACGTTGTGGGAAACAACACCACACCAGGGAAAGAAGCTGAAAGGTACGAGACTTGAGGAAGCAGGGAAAGATACAAAGCACTTGGAGCACCAACGGCAAAATATACATCAAGCTAAATGGAGGTCCAGCAGAGGAAAGAGTGCTTGTTGTCAAATATATCAACGATTTGGATAAATATTAAAAATGGAAAATGGAGGTTACAACCCAGAAAGAAAGAACCATGTAGTTGGAAGAATTACACTCAATAGCATTTGACGTTTGACATCACCACCACGTTACAAGGGCCTCAACAAGAAGTACTGGAATTAGGAAGCCATTCATCTACACTCAATGACACTCGTAGTACAACACGAAAGACGGCAGGACAGGAAGGCCTGGAAGTGGAAACCTTTAGCTATCCAGACCATCAGCGATTGGATTGGAGATGGTATAGATCCGGAAGGGAAAAGGAAAAACTTGTTTTGTTCTTATTTTGTTTTTGTTTACAAACAACTGCTTTTATTGTATGCAAGAATAATGTCAATAGTGAATTAGTGCATGCTGAATAGAGGAAGTGAACAAATGTATTTGCAGTAGATGTGAAACGGAGACAGGGTAGGATTAAATAAGCTTTGCTTCTTCCTACTCCTTTTCCGACATTTGGAATGGTGAATTGTAACAGGAAGCATTTCAATGTAAACTGTATGCATGTTTGAAATCAGTGAAACAACCAAGCTTTATGTTAAGCGACGCAGGAGGGTTTGTAGGGGGAGGAGCGAGCCGGTGTAGCGTATGGTGACACAATGAGAAGCATAAACCAGGATTTACGGTTTGAGTTAGGGATCGGGTAATTGGGTTATTTGGGGACATACACTTACGGGTGGCACTGTTAACTTGTTTGGTTCACTTATTTGGGTTTTGTCACTACTTGTGCTTTAATATGAGAGGTGACAGGACGAGCCCTGTGATTGGCTGGGGACCGGTCCAGGGTGTACCTGGACTCAAAGTAAGCTGGGATAGGCTGGGATAGGCTGGGATAGGCCTCAGCTTACCTGTGAACCGAATCTGGTTGAAGTTGTTGTTTTTCTCCAAATGTACTTACTAAACTAACCTGCCATCATGCCAGGGGTGTCCACAATGCGGCCCAGGGGCAATTTGTGGCCTGTGGCTGTTGTTTTCTGTTGGCCTGCAGCGCATTCTAAAAATATCATTTAAAACAAAAACTAAAAAAACCAAAAAACAAAACAGCAACAACTGAAAAGTAAGCAGTAATTTTATAAAAATAAAATAAAAAATATTAAGAGAAGAAAGTTGTACTCTAATGAGAAAAAGTTGGAATTTTACAAGAATAACTGTGATATTATGAAGAAAAATAACATTATCATATCAATATCATTTTAGAAGCATAAAGTTTAAAAATTAAAGAAAAAATATAATTAAAAAATCATAATATGAGAAACTATTTATTTTGGAAAATTAGGTTGTGGAAAAAGTGTTATCAGAATTAAATCAAAATATTATGGGAATGAAGTAATAATTATGAGAACATTTAAAAGAAGAAAGTAGAAATAGTTAATTAAAAAATTAAAAATTTAAATAAAAATTAATAAAAAAAAACTCATCAGAAATGCAAGTCAACATTCGAGAAAAGTCAGATTCTAGAAAACAGTTTTTACGAGAAGAAACTTGTCATATTATGAGTAAAAATCATCTTAGTAGCATAGAGTTGAAATATTAAAGGCAAAATTTTAAATTTTATAAAAAAAAAATTTTGAAGACCTAATATTATGACAAACAAACAAAAAAAATATTTTTTGGAATATTAGGTTCGGGAAAAAGTTATGATAGGATGGTGATAAAGTCATATTAGGACAGGAAGAAAATCTATTGAGGTTATTTAAGAAGAAAGCTAAAATATTTGGAAAAGTAAATGAAAAAACAGCAAAAATGGGAAAAAAAAAGAGCAGAGTGAAGTTGATACCATTTTTCCACTTGAGATGCATTTTTTCTTGGCCCTTGCATCTATTTATTTTTCAGAATCCGGCCCTCACTGGAAAAAGTTTGGACACTCCTGACATTATGCAAATGTTCACTTTAGTAATAGTTTTCATGTTGAATGCGTACGGATCCTACTTCGAAAACGGTCGCAAGGCGAGTGCCGCAAGCCCATTTTGGAGGCAGTCAGCGCCACGCTCAGCTAAACTTTAAATATCGGCCGTGACAAAGACGGCGGCTCTGATGAATGATGTTGTTTTTGCCAGGGAGGGGAGCGTTCCATGCCGCAGTCGGCGAACATTTGGGAGGACAAGTCAACCATCATGGTTCATTTTACGTGCCCTCGCTCAAAATAATGGCAGGCGCTGGAATTTACAGCTATCTGTTAACCTCAAACGTGCCTCTGTTTGCTAAGTAGTAAAAAATAAATGCAGCTTGCCCTTCCTGGGACATGGATATATGCTTGTGATACTGCATCATCACGGAACGTGTTGAGTAGAAGAAAATCAGGTGCCTTTGAAGTGCCTCATAAAAATACCTGAAGAGAAACAAAGATTGAGTCGTTGAAGCGGTGGGCACAACAAAGCATTAATAGGTCTCATAATTGTTTCTTTACAGACTCTGCCGCTTGCCGTTTCCTTCACAGCTGCTAGAGCTCTTCTTGACAGGCCAGGACCTGCTGCCAAATCTCCATAAATCCCTTTCCAAATGGACTGGAGGTTCTGTCTGTGCACCTCAAGCCCAATGGCAGCTTTTTCCCCTCCCAAATATCGAAGTGTATTTGAGATCTCAAAGAGCCTGAAACCCAAGAAGAGGAAGATTCGGTGTCCAAAAAAAGCAGATTGCGAGGGTGGAATACGAACCAGGTGCAGACTTTGGAGGGTCTTCACAAGACTTTCCAAGACCACTGGATTTGATCGCACGGAAATATTAGAGCGAAGCTGATTTAGCAGACCTCTCAGATAGCCTCCGTAGACGGCACAAAAACGAAATCTTAGCAAGATGAAATACCTGAATTTAAGTCCGAAATGCTTCTATTTCACTAACAAGCAATTTGCTTATCTTCAGTAATATACACTCAAATCTGAGATTACCCTATTTAACCTATTATGAAAGACAAAAATGAATATCTTTCATGTTTTCAATATCAGTGAAATGACCGAATTGCAATGAAAAACAGCAAAGTTGTTTGTCGCTTCTTCATTGATCACCATTCAATGATTTTATCATTCAAATGACGTAGCACACTGAAGTGTGTGTGACAGGAAGAAAAGCTCAGTATAAACTAAGTATTTTGACGTCCCCTGTTGGTTTGCATGTATGAATCTCTAGACTCCGAGACAAAAATGTGGTCTTAAACTCAACAGAATTCAAAGATCTAAAAGGTTCTTCTATGTACATAAAAAGGCCCTATTTCTCTCAAATATTGTTAAAAATCTGTCTAAATCTGTGTTAGTGAACATTCATAAAACATAATCCAGGGATGCGTCCCAGAGGCATCCTGACCTGATCAATGCGGAGGACCAGCGACCGTACTTAGAGTTTCCCCCTGAAGGCAGTGCTTGCCTCAGCTCAGCCACCCTATGGAGGAAACTCATTTCGAATAGCGTGGAAGTGACAAAAGCATATTTGAAGTAGCTGCTGTCATAATTTGGGTTCGATTTTGCTTTGTCTGCCCATTGTCTTCATTTGCCTGGGATTTTTTTTCAGCATCCCCAGTGAGAAAGCTTGTTAAGGTTTTTTGTCTCCTCATTTCCGCAGGGTGGCTGGGCTCTCCCTTAGAGATGAGGTGAGAAGCACTGTCATCCGGGAGAAGCTCGGAGTAGAAGTGCTGCTCCTCCGCATTGAGAGCAGCCGGATGAGGTGGCTCGGGCATCTGGTCAGGATGCCTCCCTGCGTAGGTGCTCAGGGCACGTCCGACTAGTGGGAGGCCTTGGGGAAGACCCAGGACACGTCGGAGAGACTGTCTTTCAAGTGGCCGGGGAACGCCTCAGGATCCACTGGGAGGAGCTGAACAAAGAGGCTGAGGAAAGAAAAGTCTGGGCTTCCCTGCTTAGTCTGCTGCCCCTGCAACCTTTGATAAGCAGAAGAAGATGGATGGATGGATGGATGGATGGATGGATGGATGGATGGATGGATGGATGGATGGATGGATGGATGGATGGATAGATGGATGGATGGATGGAAGTTTTCCGCATCGTGGTTCGGCCCCATCCATCGACCAGTGGTTGGGGACCCCTGTTCTGAGGGATAGGGCTTCTTGGGGTACAATTGGATACCAATGATGGAATAATTGCTGTAACATATAACCCTCCCTTAGCTGTGCTGCATCTTAGTATTAAATAACTACAGTGCCGACTCAAACTACAACATTTCCAGTTTAGGAGCATTCCCAGGTGGGGATGGTATGACGGAGCAGATCCAAGAGGATCCAGCAATAATGATGTGGGCTCATCATGGATCCTTGGAAAGCCTGGGTGGTTTCTCTCCGTGCTTGTTTAGCATGAATTCCACTGGCTGCCGAGTCTTGAGGTATCACATGCGGCGTAGCATTATCGTCTAATGCATAAATAAGAGCCTGAAGAGGCATCTGCTTACATTGGCCATGAGTGTGACTTTCAGAGGTTCACGGGAGGGTCAGCCACGATGGGAGCTTTGGAAAGGAAGCCTAACAACTATCTGTCTGCACCCAGGAATCTTTCTCCTTTTTAACTCATCATGGCTGCAGGGAAGGGAGAGCCTTGTTTGGTGTTGTGTGAGGCAGAGAGGTGGTCTTCAAGCGGTGACCTTGACTCTGCTCCACATTAACTTTACTGGAGGAGATAAAGTGGTCTTAGGAGGAGAGTTTGACCAAAGACGCCCTAGATTTTCTTCTGTCACCATCCTTTCTTTAAAGTAGATATTATTTAACCAACTGACTTCAACCTGAAGGCTGCTTCATGCCTTGCATACTGCAAGACCCAATGTTGTGAAAACCATGCGCCTCCATGCAAATGACCTGCACAATGCAAAGACACATAGAAATCCCCTTTCTGTAAAGGAGCACGGAACTTTACTCACGTCTGGCTTTTTGTGGAAGTTACGGGAAGTTAGTGTACTCACATTCGAGTGTACCCTAACCCTAGCCCTAGGTTATTTCCCTAGCGTTCTACACTAGGGAAATAAACTGTACATTGAATTCCCTCAATCAAGCTATCAATCAGGAAAATTCTACCTACTTTTGGGACAAATGTAATTATATGCTTGTGAGAAAGTCGTTACATCATCTTATAAGGTGGCCGAGCGTCTCCTTTTGACACTAACGACTTTGACTAAAGACCCACAAAACGCCAAGAAAAACATAGCAAAGCATTCTGGATCAAACCGCATGCATGCCTCAAAGGTGGAGATGACAATGAAGTCATTTGTGGGCACACAGTGCCAACACCAGTGACCAACGAAAACAGTCCAAGTGGTGACTCGTATTATTGTAAACTTCTTCGCTCAAGACTGACAACAATACACTGGAAGATGAATGCTAGCTATGTCATGGAAAAAAAAAAAAAAACACAAGCGAGAGAACAAAAGCTGGGTTCTTGGGATGTGGGAAAAGTCCGGACAACAGGATGATGTGACGTTTGTAGACTTCACGATCATAGCCTGATGGGTGTAAGAGACAATATTTCTCATCCGCTTGTCTATTCGCTACCAAGGCAGAATAAGACACATCATGGCATAGCATCAGATATCACAGTGAGACCTGGTTCAGTGTAGGCTGCATTTACACTGCAGCTCCAATGGCCTCATTCCGATTCAGTGCCTACAAGTTACATGAGCTTGTTGGATCCGTGCAGTTTATTTTTACTTGTTCTTATTAACAGTAAAAATATCATAAAGTGCTTCTAAAAATTAGAAATCTAAAAACTAAAACATTAAAAAATTAAAAACAATGAAATAAAAATAATAACAATAAAAAACAAATAACTACATCATATTTACAAAATAAAACTACAAAATAAAACTAAATAAAAAATACAAAAATAACTACAAAATAAACATTAATCATATAAAATAAGTAATGACTTAAAAATAATTAAACAATAAACAGAAAAAAATACTATAAGAAGATAAAAATGTAGCAATGATTTTAAGATAACCAGAAATAATGAAAATCATTAAAAAAATAATAAAATAAAACTAATAACATAGTTTCAAAATAAATGGGAAAAATACTAAATAAAATAAAAAAATAACCAAACTAACCAAAAAAATATGAAATATGCTAAAAAACAATTACTAATTAAACATAAAACGAATAAAATAACTAATAAATCCAAATGATCCAAAAAATTATATATAAAAAAATTAAGAAAAAAATGGCAAGATAAACATGAATAAGAAAAAATAGTAATAACAGCTAATAAGGAGTAATAAAAATAAATAAAATAAAAAACATAATTGCAAAATAAACAGACAGAAATACTAAACAGTTAACCACAAAATAAACTAAACAATAAAATATAAAATATGCTAAAAATAATTACAAAATAAATCCACAAAATAACAATTCCAAAAAATAATAAAAACATAAAAACCAAAATAATTATAAAATAAACCTAAAAAGTACAATATGAAAATAACAAAATAAATACATTCAACACAAAGGAAATAGCATCACAAGCTTTCACATTTCACCTGAAGTGATTCCAAATGCACCAGATTTCACCAGCAGTTACACCGACATCGCCTTTTTGGCCCATTTTCACAGTTTAAAACAACCCGATCCATCGCAGAAGTTGCATTAGAAATCAAATCAAAAAGGGCCCATTATTGTCAGTTTGATGGCTCATAAGTGAGCAGTGTCTACTCCTAACATGAGAGCCATCCAAAAACGACATGATCTCTAATTTAATCGACATTAAAAGAAAATATAGATCAATTACGGTGCAATAAAAACAGAATTACACTCAGTTTATTCATTTCAAGCTTTGTGTCGCCAACCTGTGATAAGTATTGAACCGGCGCACCGGCAAAAGCAAATATTTATCCGCCTCTTTTGATTAGCGCGTCCATTTAACGATGAAATTAAGCATCTCGGTCACGACTCAAAGGCAGCGCGGGGAGAAGTCCCATCGTAAAAATAGCAGCCAATGTGCAAGCAATTTCTGCTAATTAGGCTCCAATTTGAATTGTTGCTTCTGTATTTAGATTTTTTTCCCCTTCATCTCCCAAAGAAGATCAAAGTGATGTTAATGGAGTGTGGCTGCTGTTGTCTCAGCGCTGAGGGCTGGAAAAAAAAGAAAAACACACAATTTGAGGCTCGGTGTAAGACCCAGTCAGCAGATTTTCTGTGTGTGCGTCCCAAAACCACGATCTGGACTTTCATTTAACTTGTAAGTACGACAAAACTCTGAGAGTCAAAATCAATTATGTGGCATGAAGGACGCTCGGCTGGTCAAGCCCACCCATTTCACATTTCCATTCCACAACAAAACGCCCGCATTTTCTTTTGTTTTTTTTCTTCCGTTTTCATTTCAGTTTACTTTGTGCCGGCGTCGCCTGAGGCGTTGCTCCCTTCGCCGACCCTCCGGAATGTGAATGAGCCAAAGATGGCCTGAGCGGAGGAAACAAGGTGCATTATGGAGGTGGGAGGTAACCATGCCATTGAGGGACAATTAGCATGAAGCCCGGACCTTTGGAAAGCGCGGCCAGGCTGCCCGAAGCGAGCCTGACGGAATGAAAAGATTAAGACTTGAGAAAAGATAGCGGGGCATGGGAAAATCCAAAGGGAACCCGGCGAAGTAGCCAACGAGCAAAAGGAAGCACAATGAAGTAATGAGAGGGTCCCCCCCCCCCCGCGCGCTTAAAATTAATGTGTTGCGTTCAGCTGCCAAGTACATTCCTCCGTCCTTTACGTTTGTTTGGACGTGACTTTTGTTTCCCGTCCGGCCGACATGGAAGCTTCCTTTCCTGAAGTCCGGCAGGTGTCAGAAAGAAAGACTTGTTGGACTCAAACGGCCGTCATGTGCTGAAGTCCTTTGTGGTTTTCTCATGTCTTTGCTGACAACATGGACGCACTTCCCAGACGCCTCGGTGCTAATCTCAGGACAAGTCAGAAGACTCAGTAAAAGGTCAGAGTTTGTCTGCTTTACAAGGCAACACGTGTGTGTGTGTGTGTGTGTGTGTGTGTGTGTGTGTGTGTGTTGTGTACATTTTTTGGACAGTTTGAAAGGTGCTTCACTTCCTGGTAAGCACTGTAATATGCATTCCAGGCCAGTAGTTGGCGATGTCACTTTAGTCAACAAAGTTGATATATTAAACAAAGACATTTTTTGTTGTTTTTTAAAGTCGGAATATCATGAAAAACAAAACAACAAATAAAGTTGTAACTTTTGGAAAATTAGGTTGCAGAATAAGTTACAAAGTTACCACAATAAAGTCAAAATATTACGGGAATAAAGTCATAATTATGAGAAGTAAATTTACAAGAAGAAAGTTAAAGTACTTGCAAAATGTAAAAAAAAAAAAAAAAACATCAACAGAAAAAAAATGGAAATGGAAAAAAAAAACCTATTTTATTACAATAAAGTCAAAATATTAAGACAAAAAAAGTTGTATTGTCACAAGAAAAAAAGTATTTTATGAGAATAAAGTCATTATTACGAGGAAAAACATGTTTTAGAAGAATAGAGTTGAAAGAAAAAGAACACACTTAAAAAAAGTTGTAATATTATCAGAAACAAACAAAACAAATTATAGTTGGCATTTTTGGAAAATTAGGTTGAGAAAAAAGTTGTTTTTTTATATTATGGGGAGTAAAGTCAAAATATTATGAGAGGAAAATGTACAAAGATTTTTTAAAAAGAAAGTTGAAATATTTGAAAGAACCCCCCCCCCCCAGCAAAATAGGGGAAAAAGAGTGAAGTTGATATTTATAATCGCCTTCAACGATATGACAAAGCTGAGATGCACTTTTTTCTTCTTTAACTCTTTAGCATATCTACATGTGCTGCTTTACAAAATATCAAATATTTTATTTCAATATTTTCTATGCAGCTTAACCCTCATTAGGGTGGCGGCGGTATGCTAGAGCCTACCCCATATCGCCAGCCGATATGCAGTGTTTCCTGCATGTCAAACTACGTATAAAAAGTGTTTCTGGAACGGATACATTGGCTTTACATGATTTCTTATGGGAACAACTGACTCGGTTAGAGTCAGTTTCAGTTTGAGTCTGACTTTTGGCGATGGATTAATGACACTAACGCGGCTCCTCTGTGTTTCTGTTAGAATGCGATTAAAAAGATCACTTTTACATCATATGGGACCTCTAAGGCTTGGAATGGAAGGGCTTCATCCTTAGAGGTTCCACTATATGCATGCCTGTTTGCAGAAGGTATAAATAGATGGAAAGTCCACGTTGGGAGGTCTGTTGAGGTGGTCATTAGTGACAATCACTAAAGTGGCCAGGAAGGGGGGGGCAGCTGCGTGAGTCCAGCTTGTAGCCACGACTGGAACAGTTGCTGCGGACGTTTAAAATAGCATTAAGCCAATGTTTTTGTAACCTTAACCCTAAAGTGTGCCAAACCCGACCAAGACCTCATCCATAATAATTATATTTAAAGACTAAAGATGGACGTTATTCAGGGGACGGAAATGGACGGTCCAGACCGGAGCATCAGCGGTGGAAGGCAACATGTTGACATCATCTCTCAGAAATACAAGCCATCGTATGACTCATCCACCACTCAGACGAGACTCCTTAAGAAAATATGCTAAATCTTTTTAAATGATCTTAAAGGAGACCTGTCTGCTTTGTAAGAAGACAATTTGGCAACGAATGAAGAGGCTACCAGTCCAAGGGATATGCGGTTAGCTTCATAAAGTCCTCAATCTTTCCTCTATTTTGGACCTCAACACAAAACCAATAAAGTGTGTGAAACTCAGACAGGGTTTGGAATGATAATTGTTATTATTACGGCGTGTCTCACTCGGGGCAATCATTAGCTTAGCGAGGAGCTATTTCTGCTGGCGTACACCTGTTTGCATGTTAAAGGCTAATTCATACATCTCTGAACACCGTGTGCTGCGTCAGGAATACGTTCCAGCCGTAAGCAGGTCCATCTGGACAAATACGCTTGTTGGGAGAATTTCGGTCTTTCCCCAAGTCCTCACCCGCTATGCTAAATTAGCACCATACCACTCCGGCTGTTACAACTTGAGGATCTAATATGGGTCAGGACGTTGGCTCGCAATAGTTTTCAGAGGATGGGCGGTCCGCTGAAGACCCGATGACTTAATCACTCCCGTTCTATTTAACGAGAAGGGAAGCTTGTCGGATTTTTGGAATCTTTTGTTTAGTCAGCTTGTGAGAAGCTTGGGAATAACGTATCCTCTCACTGACTGCTAGAAGCATTGGAACTAAATACACTCCGACTAATCACCAATAACACACACAGACAAGGGAAAGCAGGTCTCTGATTGGTCTCAAGAAAGGAAGCTGGCATGGCTGACGAGACCATCTGAAAATGATAAGACAAGAAAAAAATCGCCTGAGAATAACAGAAAGGGAAAATATTTCAAGAGACTGTAAAAACTGACTGAAGACAATCCAACTTAATAACACAACAACTTCAGAATGGAACTGCCAGGAACCCTGACCTAAACATTCACGCAAATCGCTTTCCTCTGACTTGAGTCCCTAACAACCTAAGCCTAACTCTAACCTTAAACCTTAACCCTACTCTCCAACCCTGAAACGACCCTAAGCCCTAACCCTTAAACCCTCAACTTAAGCCTAAAAATAGCTGGTCAGAAAGGACTATTTGTAATTATATGACATCATCCCAGTTCCACAAACACTGATGTCATTTAAACAAATGTCCAAAAAGACAATGTTTGTATCCATTGTCAATTAAAAAGAGTTTATGCAAACGTTGCCTGAAAGGGACAGTTGGGATATTTGACATGAAGTTGCCTGACATCCCCATCAGCAGTGTAGTCCATCAACAGTGACTTACCCCCCCATTTTGTCCCCTGAGCCGAGTTTTGGTCGGTTTTTGGTGTTGAGAAAAGAAGTTCCGGCTATTTGGTGGGTTCACTTTAGTAAAGCGTTTTGCTTCTCAAAACAATATGCGTTCAAAAGAGTAATACATTTGCAACTCAAAACTGTTTTTCAAAAAAAGTCGGCGTTATTTTCCCTCCGTCGGTATGACAGTGCGCTGCCGCCTGCGCATGTGTCCCACAGCGTTTACACGTGCGGATGACAACCTCTGTGATGCGAGAGCGTTAAACTGAGAACTAGGTTAGAATGGTATTGTCACAAAAAAAAATATCTACAAAAATGGCACGGACTTGTAGTCATCAGCGCGTTAACAACAGAATGTGTCTGAATGGCCCGATACTGTATATTGCAATCCTGTCTTTGGCTTCAAGGCATATTTGCTACAAAGTGGGAACCAAAGAGGCCAGGATGAAACAGCTTCATGTGTGTAGTACACACTTTAGCGAGAAGGATAAAGTTCCTACATGCCCAAAACAGAGGAAGAAACGTGTTTTAAAGAGTTCTGCTGTTCCAGCAGCCCGGGTAAGAATTATATAGTTAGCTAGTTAGATGTCACCTGGCATTATACTCGGAACAGGCTATCAAGAATCAGCTCATAACGTTGTGTGCAGCAAATCACCAAATGTTATGTTACCAGTGAAGCTTCTACATATTATATTATCTTATATGATGACTGTTATTATTATTATTATAGTCAGACAACTGGAAGTGTGGATGGGCTCCATGATTCTATGAGTATGCTTCGAGTCACAATACATAAAGTATGTTAGCTGTGTGTAAGTTTAAAAAACTCACATAGCTGTCAAGTGTTGTTTAGAAATCAGTGAAAATAAGATGGAAAAAGCAAATAGTAGTATAGACTACTCACATCTACAGTACAGCGGTGGGTCCAGCACTTCTCTGCCCCTCCTCTCTCACTTCATCTGACGAAGTTTGGCATCCTGTTCATGTACTGTAAGTATCTCTTCAGCTTTGTGCTAAAAGGAGTGTTGCCATCACTTGTTTCGTAGTCACACATGTTTACTTTCACTATCCCACCCATAAACACTGTGAAGCAGGTGATGGAAATGTTCAAGATTCAACATTCAAGAGTTTTATTGTCATAATGTGCACAACAATTGACAGCTGGCAGCAGCGCGCAATAATACCAAAGGAGAGAAAATAACGCAGAGCGATTGTGATCTGACTTTTTTGGGGAAAACTATTTTGTGATGCAAACGTATTACTCTTTTGAACACATAATATTTTGAGAAGCATAACACTTTACGAAAGTGACCCCACCAACTGGCTGGAAGTACTTCCCTCAACACCGAAAAACAATCAGAACTCACGGGACGAAGTGGGGGGGGAGTCATTGTTGATGCACTCCACTGCTGATCGGGATGTCATACAACTTCGTGTCAAAAAATCACAACTATCCCTTTAAACGTAGAAACCTTGAAACTATTTCCCTTCCACAGATCTGCAGCTTGCTTTAACAAAGTACAGCCATCCCCGTGTTGCGTTACAGCGTCATGACACTCGGCCGTCAGTTCATTATAGCCAAAGTACACCCGCGCTTATCTTTCACAGATGACTGAGGTTGTCATGGCGACGCTTTTCACTCGCTTCAATCCACTCGCCGCCATGAATGGGCGACACAAAGCTCCAGCCTTGCTCAATAACTTAGAACCCGCCTCAAAAACAAGGTTCTCACACACACGGCGGCCCCAGAGGTGAGATTTGGTGAATTGATCTATAGATTGAGAGCCCCAAACTCATCACCCCCCCGCCCATGGTCGTTTGGGCCCGAAGAAAGCGGTAATTAACTCAAATGTCCATAGAAATGCGCATTCGGATGCTCGCCAGGAGATGAGGAAGTAGGACCTTAACAATTAGAAAGAAAAAGAGGATGCTAGGTTTCATTTCCAATTAGCTTACCCTTCCTTCAGTGACATCTGCTAATTAAGAGGCGTATTACGTCATACAGACGTTCTATTGTAAACGTTGGAACCAGGGAATCCCCTCAGCTTTCACTGCAAAAATGAAGCGACCCAGAAGCCTCAGTTCCTGGAATGGATCGGACACAGCGGGACCCCTCCAAAAGGTTGAATTTGATTGCGTTGATCAAAAGGAGCACGGTGAGGCGATGTTGCCAGAAGCAGAGCACACTGTACTTCAAAGGCCTTGCACTAATCCTATTTGGATTATTTCATTAGGGGCTCTAGAATATCGGAGACTAAACACGACCTGGGTTTGTCACACCGCTGGACGACCTCTGGCGGCAGAGGGATACAGCTGCGACGTATTCATATCCCACGCCAGGAAATCACCACGGTATTACTCCACACTGCGTCCCAAAGGACGTAAACACAAGCTCTGTTAAATGTGCAGAAAATGCTGCTGCGGCTTGGTTCTACGTGTTAGCAATGCTTTGCTTTCCCATTTGTTTGGGTTCACCGCACAGGTTTCCCTTTGTTCATTTCATAGTTCTTTCCAGGGAACATTACCCCAGCCTGGTCGGTGCTGATTCATGACGGCAACACGTAGTGGAAACACAGGAAGATATCATCATCACTGGACCGCGGCCATGTTTTACATGTTTTACAAGTGGAAGTGATCAAGCCTAAATTTAAAGAGAAAAAAGATTTGTAGATATAAACTGTCTATATGTCTATGAGGTGTCCACGTCCTAATATGTGATATTTACTACACAGAAAGATGTTACACAGAATTTTTTTTTTAACCTTTGATTAAACAAATGCTTTGTTCCAAACAGTGCCGAACTGTGTGTGTAAAACAACTAAAACAGTAGCCTACCAGAAAAGTCATTCATCGCTGTCCTCCTCCTCCTCCTGGGAACTAAAACCACTCAAGTCGTCTTCTTCAGCATCTTAATTGAACAGCTGTCACACAGTCTCTCTCTCTCTCTTTCGTTGTCACTCTTGGTGGTTTAGCTTGAGTTATCCTCTTCATTCAGTCCAGCCTTTTGGAAGCTGATAGTAGAAAGTTGGTCCTAGTAGTCCAAACAGAGGCTGTAGTAATGATACAGTGATCAGACTTACTTAAGATGTGTCAGAGATCGCTGCATAAGACTTCAAAACGTGATATTAGCTTTCACTTCACCCATCCGCATCACTACTTCCTGCTGCACTCTAAGCATCATGGGACATGTAGTTTTAGTAATAAATTAGCCACATTACTGTACAAGCCGCAGGTTTCAAAGCATGAGAAAACAGGAGTGGCTTATACACCAGAAATGACAGTAAATTCATCAATATGAAATAAAACCCAAAACAAATTGTCATAATTATCACTGCAAAACCAGCAGCAATACATAACACAGGGAATGTGCAAAAAAAAAAAGAGAAAAAACAATACTTGAAGTCCTTACATTCCACTTAATTCAATTAATAATGAATACACAGCTAACAGACAAGGCAGGTAAATGCTTGGGGTACTACAAAGGACTTACTTAACTTAGAATCACTACAGAGCTGTGACAACGTGGAGACTTTGCAAAGCCAGTGGTCGGCCGAGATCGGCGTTCCCTAAAGGCGCCCCACCCCGATTTCCCACTCTCACAGCAAGTAGTGCCGGTGCATCTAAACCAGGGGTGTCCAAACTTTTTTGACCGAGGGCCGCATACAAAAAAATCAAAGGATGCAGGGGACCAATTTAATATATATTTTTTATTTTCATAAAAATGCTAAAAAAACATTTATGTATATTTAAAGCCAAAGCTTTGTGTACTTAATTATTAGTGTCAACATTTCAGATTGTGCCTTTTTGCTCGATTTTTTCCATTTTTGCTGGGTTTTTTTTAACATCTAATTTCTTTTCCACTATAATAATAAATGAGTAGCGGGCCGCAAATGAACCCAAGGCCACAATTTGGAAACTCACGGTCTAAACAATAGTGATGGGTCTACCAATAGTTTTGTGCTTCAAGGAAAAGTGCACTTTCTTACCACCTAGAAAAAACGCTATTAAAACACCTAAAAAAACACGGTTTTATATCCATGCTGTGAGCATGTAGTAACAGGCACATTCATGATAACATGCAATACCAACAGTATTTACTCATTTTAAGCATAAGTAGAACTTTCCTGGGTGCACTGATTTCACAAAGCAATATGGAAAGGAACGCTACATCTAGCGTTAACTTTTTCAAACTCAAAAAACAAAAACATAGCAGCAGTGGCGTCAGCTCCAATATGTAGCGTTACCTTTCGGTGGTGGCCTGAGGCATTGTGAGCGAGTGTGTGGTGAAGCTAGTCGCTAGCCGGAGTGGTGTGGCGCCAGTAAGTGTTACTACGCCAGCAACGTAGTTCTTGGGCGTAACAATGTTAATACCAATAATAATGTTGCTGTAGCTTTGTTAGTATGCGGGTCACATTATGTAAATGGTGCGTTGTTGGCGCTGTTTGGTTTTGTTTTGTTTTTTTAGAAGGCTTTCCAGTCAGAATAGGTGCATCCTTAACTCCCTCTTTTTTAGCTGTTTTTATATCTTTAGAACGCACAGAAAAGAGAAAGACGTGTTCATGTCTCACATAAGGATTGTGGATGATGAAAATTCCAAAGGAAGTGTACTTAAAGATTGTATTTTTGGATGGCACATTTTACTTAAAGATTGTATTTTTGGATGGCACATTTTCAGTGTTTATATGTTTGGAAATGTCCATGGATGGCCCAACTTATGTGTGTATATGGTTGGAGTGGACCCCTGTGCAATGTTGCCTATAGGGACTGTGATTGTGTTGATGTTAGCCTAGCATTACAACAGTGTTGGCGAGTTGATCTTACATGCAAGAGTTGTGTATTAGTTGAGAAAAATGAAGTTACTAACAAGACATTACTTGTGCAACATCTCTTTCAGGTACTTGTTGCAGGTGGCTGCGTCTGCATCTTCTGAGGCAAAGTACAATTAAACTTTCCAGCAGTTCCACCTGAGCATTTTAGCTCGATGTTCACCGATGCTCTGTGCAGAAGGAAAAAGTCTGTCACAATGTGCTAGTGACTACCATTTGTTGTGGTTGTCACTGCGTGGTACCTGCCTTCTTCTGGCTTGTTTCTCCTTTATTGTTGCAGTTACACCTTAAGCGGGCTGGAGGCGGGGACGCTGGGCACACCTGTTGCTAATTACCCGATACTCATTTAAGCCGACTACCCACAGCTGGCAGCCGCTGGTTTATTGTTTCGCCTCTGCTGGCAACACACCCGAGTGCTTCTGCTACCAATCGTTGTTCCATGCCCATTTGGACCTGCCGCCTCCCTGCCGTCCAGCTAACTCCAGAGTTTGTACTTTTTTTCATGGTGTAACTTTCATTTGCCTTTTGTCTCTGTTTTTGGAACTACTCTCTCTTGCACTTTTTGTCATTAAAAGTCCGGAATCACCACACAAACTCTAAGCCTCTGCATCTAGGGTCCTAACCACACCGAGAACCTGACAAAGTCAAGAGTAACACCGTCACGATAGTTGGCTCGATGCTAACTATACCTCATTTTTGCCTCATTTCGCTGCCACTATTTGCACCAAAATGATGCACCGATAGCTGCTTAATTTTTTGCGACAGAGTTCTTGTACGCATCCCTACGAATCCCACGGGCCGCATCACGGTTGTGCTTGCCTGAAATGTGTGCACAAGTGTACTGTTAGAGGATGTTTCGCCTCTCCTCCCAGCAGGCTTCATCAATTCATGCTCAAAGACTAGATAGGACAATGCTTAACTGAGAGGAGGGTGCAATATCCAAGCATTTATTCTCTTATGTTGAGGTACGCCCAACCAAAAGACTGGTTTCACTCTTTTGTGGTGCAAAACAGAAGTCTTTAAGATGCCGTGGAGTGGGACCACTCACAATCATTTGGGTGGAATGGGTGGACGCTTCCACCCAAAGCACCCAAAACATAAAAAAAAAACCCTTCAACTGCATGCAGTACAAATTTTCAGTCAAAATTGACAGAATAATTTTTTGATGTGCATCATTTCACGAGCCACAAAAAAGGATATGGTGGGCTGAATCTGGCCCCCTGCATTAAACGTTTCCATTTTCTATATTCAAGTTTGACACCTGTGCTATAGGTGTCCGTTTTCCAATAATTTGTCAAATCCCATCGAGTTCAGTAAAGCAAATGGAATATATAAACTATGAAACGTGAAAATGTAAAATTAAAATCATGGAGAAATGTCATGAAACAACACCAACGAATAACACCACACAATTAAGTAATTTACAAAATGTGGTAAGACTCCAGGCGCTAACTAATTTGCTTATGTACTATGGTAGGTGCTGCTGTTTTGCTTAGCAACAGAGTTCACATGGACTCTGCGTTCCATGTGTAAACAATGGTGTGGTCCATGAACTGCGGTCATTACAGTCAGTACTCAGAGGCTTACTACTTGCACCCGGTGACTAATTGGGGCATTTGAGAAGATGTGATACATTCCAAATTTCGTTTCAAGTTAAAAGTAAAGTAAGCACTGTTTATATAACAGTAAGCGTTTGTGATAGTAAATCAACAACGCACACCATTAAAGCCCAAAAGGATATTGACATGGTGTAAATATGCTCAAATGAAATGCATTCTCAACAGATTACAGCGTCTGAGGTTTCACTTCAGCTGTTTATAACCTTAAGCAATGCTAAGTTTAACAATACGCCCGCGCGGCTTTGATGACTGCACAGATGAGAAGTTTTCTCCCTCTTAATCATTAATCATGCCCTTGAAGCAGCAAACTTTCGCAAATGAAATGCAGAAATAGTCAGAGGATGCAGATTCATGTAGGCCAGACGTCCGCTGGGATTCCGCTACCAAAAAATAACAACCAAAAAACAACAAAAAAGGAAAAACACAAAAGTGAGCAGGACAGGTCGTCCATTGCACGTGAAAGGATTTGTAAAATAAAAAAAAATACGATAAAGAAAGCGGTTGGATATTAAAGTCATGTGACAATCTTTTTATCTTCCTTTGGAATGGTCCTAATAAAAATGGCATCCATGTGTGGTCTGCAAAGCAGCTGCTTGCTCTTTAACACCAGCAGCTAAAAAAGTTGAAAGGGGTTGGTGACAAGGAAGGCATTTATGAATATGTAATAACTTATAAGTTATAAACACGGAATTCGGTACATTGTGCAGACTTTTGTCTTCCCTTTGACTCACTGCTAGAAGTTTGCTTCTATTTTACAGTTGAAATGGAGCTGAAGGCCATGAAAAAACATTTCTACGGAAACAGAATCGCTCTCAGCCCAGAGGGGGAATCTGTTATTTCGAAGGGCGTCATTATCTTATGGTCATTAGCTTCTTAACATCGTCAAGGATCATCCGTTTCCCCCTCGTAAAGCAGCGGATAAATTTGGAAATCATCTCCAATTGTAATCTGATTAAAACTCCCGCTTTCTTTTGAAGTCTGTATAAAATGCTGAATTGATTAGCAAGAGTGCACAGCCATTTATTTGCCTCATTTACACTGTGGGGGTGTTCAAGTCTCTCCAGCGTTTCATGAAGAACCTACCAACCAGAGTGAATGCGTCCACCTGTCCATGTGAGGACAAACATGGCCTACCCCAGCATAATGATGGACTGGCCTTTATCGTTAGGTCAACTCGTTCAACCATAAATCCATTGGCGTATTTGTTTACTGTTTATGGTCTTTCTCAAGGTAAAAATAAGAATAGCTTTTCCGGTAGTGTCGTATTTGCACCTCATGGCTCTTTCCTGTTTGGAGAGTATTGTTGCTCAAGAAAAAAGTCCCCATGCAGCAACAGATCAGGTCAAAGGTTTAGAGGGTCCGACCTGTAATTGACTGTGAACCTCATATTGTTTTGGTTCACCCATTAACTGCCAGCATCTCCTTAAAGACACCCCCCCCAAAATCACACACAAACAACAAAAGACGAAAGGAACATTAATCCTCCAATTTGACAATGGGATTATGGTGTTAGCGAGACGTTGGCATCGCTATTCCGCTTCCCCTCCGTGTCGCCTCCACTTCTTCTAAGTCTTTCAAAGGCCGACCTCCATTGTGGCGGCAGCTCTCCCACTGGGCTTGTCCTGTGAACTGGATGCTGACGTCTAACTCGAGCCGACGGGTTAATTTGGGCAAAAACCAAAGTCTGGACTCCGGGACCTGATAAACAACAGTTTTAGACCTCTGTGTTCTTCAAACTGCTTGCTTTGAGACCAAGAGGCCAAAACTTAAACTGATCAAGCGGTGTCGTTTTAGCCGTTTGCTAACAGGACAACACCGTTTTGTAACTTGGAAATGATTTCTTTGTGTCTAAACGCTAAAAACGCAAATACAGTAGGTTTTCTTTGTCGTGTTAGGAGCATGCTTCTAGCCCTGCTCCTTGTGGAAAGTGCCAAGCAATGTGCATGTTGCTGCAAATGTGTACAGTCAATCAATAAACTGTGCAAATGTTTGTTTATTTTGGAGCGGTTCCATTTTTGGAAAGCATTTTGCTGACATACTGCAGTTTGCTGTGGAAAGGACAATATAGAATTAAAGACAAGCGGGCATACATGTGTACATGCATAAGGTTTTAAATACACAACAGTAACAACACAACAGTGATTGCATTTCTAGCATAATGAGCCATGACGTGATCAGGTTAATGCAGCCACAAATTGTTTTTTGACTTATTCCTTTGTTCTTCAGAAGACTGGCTTGTGTTGCCCCAAAGTCTGCTTAATGCTTGCGAGCACTACAGAGACTTGTGTGCTTACCACTTGCAAACCCGAGTCACATTTCGAATGGATGGAAAACAAAATGAAGAACATGTTCTTTAAGTTTTCTCTTGAAGGATGACCCAATGTGACAGGAACCCCCTTTTAGCCCCAAGAAAATACAATGACTAATGCGAGGGGAGCAAATTAAACTGTATTTTGGGGTTCCAGACAAAGACTAGAGTGTGTTCCTAACATAAGAGTGTGGACAGTCTGTCACCCTCAATATGAGCTCAATGTACACATTTCCTTTTGAGTGTAAATGTCGCTGTGCGTGTGAATGCATGATGACTAAACTCTCCTAATACGTTTGACTGTCAGCGAGGGCTACATTAAGACTGTTGAGAACATTTAATAAAGGAACGTGAAACCCTTTGAAACAAAAAATACAATCATATTGTAACCATATACACTACATAAGGTCACAGGTTGATGACCAGTGACTTGATGACCAGATACCCGATAACCCCTGACTTGATGACCAACAAGTTGATGACCAATGACTTAATGACCAATGACTTCATGACCAGCAACTTGATGACCAGTGAGTTGTTGATCAGCGACTCAATCAGTGACTAGATGACTACTGGCTCGTCGATCAGTGACTTGATGACCAGATACTTGATAACCTTTGGCTTGATAACCTGTGACTTGACCAATGTCTGGACGGCCGAAGACTTGATGACCAATTCATTAACAACCATGACTTAACAACCAGTGACTAAATAACCTATGATTTGATGACCAGTGAAATGACGACCACTCACTTGGCAACCATGACTGGATGAAATGACTTGATGACTAATGACTAACTAACCAAGTACTTCAAAGGCCCATGACCTCACAACCAGTGACTTGATGACCAATGGCTATATAACCAATGACAATATAAGGAGTAAAATGATGACCAATGACTTGATAACCAATGACTTGATAACCAGTGATTTGATGAGCAGTGACTAGATAAGGAATGACCTGATGACCAATGACTTTATAACCAGTGACTTGTTCACCAATAGCTTGGTGACCAAATACCTTGACTAATGACTTAATATCAACTGACTTGATGACCAATGACCAAATAAGCACTGACTTGCAAATCAGTATTACTTGATAATCAATGACTTTATTGCTGTGTGTGCTTGCGTAGATAAAGTGAGCAGTGCAGAGCTGCGACATGGTCTTAGATGAATCTATTATCATAGTCAGTAGATGTCCTGTTATATTTGAACTAGCGATGTCTGCATTGTGGAAGTATTTTTATTGCCATTCTATTAACTTAAAGGTTCAGACATGTTTAAAAGACCTCTGACTGCCACTCATCAACGGTGACGGTGACACGCTAAGACAGACTCGAGGCTCTACGGGACCATGCGCTTCTATTTTAGAGCCACAGTTGAGAGTTCCATGGTGAAACAAGAGCAGCACGCCTGTGACATGTGTGTCAGTGAGATATGCATCCGGAGAGCTGGGCGTCATTTATCAGTCTAGGCTGGAGGCCTTTGGGACAACGAAACTGGAGCTTAAGCCACACAGGTGTGTATGTGGACAAGCAGCCAGCTGCTCCTGACTCCTAACGCCTACACTGAAAGTCACTTTGCTATAGCGCTGTTCATTCTATTTATTAGTGTTGTGGGATACAAATGTGGACCTTTGTCATCATTTTAAAGAAATAGGGGTTATGAAAGTAGGCTACGATACTGGATCAAATACTCCTGGGGGCAATATGAGGCCCAGGTGGTGGAGACCACTGCTCTACAACAACCTGATATGGTTATGGTCAACACAGAGTGGGAAGCCAAAGTAGCAACATACTTTCCATTTGTTTGCAACAGGCCCATTTCCTCAAATGCACAGTGACCTCCTCTCTTAGTGTCTCTCAACTTTATTACCAGCAGGCATGCCCACCCTGGTGGGCTGGTAGAGGAAGCCCATTGAAATCATGGCGGGCAGGAAGCCAGTGTCCTCATCTGCTGCTTCCAACTTCATTTGTCAGTCCATTCCTTTCAGCAAATTTGATTTAAGCAAGATACAGATAATAATCCAGCCTCTGTTCCAACTTGCCGAGCTGCTGTCGAGGCAGGAAAAGGGGGGGAAGGAGAAAAAAACGGAAAATGAAAGATGTCCGCACGTATGCTACAGGAAATGGCTAGATCACGTATGGCCTCTCGCTTACATAGGACGCTAGCGTGTAGGCTGAAATCAAGCTGAATTATACGGACCTGTGTTCTGCTGCAATGGAAATGTAAACAGGAATTATGTGTGCACACAGGACAACAACGTCAACAGCTCGCATGTTTTGGCTCCACTCGTGAAACCTGAAGAAGCTGGGAAATCGCTCCAAGCATGTCCAACTCCTTAAGTCGGTGGTTTCATGCAACTATTTGACATGGATTCATTTTATACTACACTAATTCTATTAGTAATTGCCAGCAAGTATGAGCTTGGTTTGGTATGCACATACAAATGGTCGATTTCTACATGAAATCAAAAGCGGTTCAATGGGAATTTTTAAATCCTCCATGTGGTTTTGCCACATTTTCTACATGAGATTTGCATTTCAGAAACATCCCTTTGAAATCCTAAAATTGCTTCAGATTTGGATTGTTTGCAGGTTGAGTTTCTGTAGTAGTCCATAGTTTGCTTGTTTCTGATAAAGATCCATCAAAGATGTGTTCTTTGGGTACGTTCAAACTTGTCATGTTTGAGCCGATAGAAACAAACTCATGTCCATTTGCTCTGGTCATGTTGTTTGATTGGTCAAGTGTGAAAGCAACAGGGACGAGAAGTAAGAATACCAACCACACCAACGGATATAATATCACCAACATTGAGCAAAACCAGGCAATTGTTAGAAAAACCTGACAGAAAGTGAACATCACCAAAAAATAGGAGTTAAATATAAGACTAGAAGCATAAATAAAGTAGTTTAGGTGACAGTGGCTCAGGAGGTAGAGCAGACCGCCCAGAAACCAGGAGATTGGTGGTTCAAACCCAGCTTTCTCCATCCTAGTCATAGTCTTGTATACCAGTGCCACCAACATTTGTGTATAAATGTGCGTGACGGGAGTCAGTAGAAACGCACAATATAAATTATTATTATGACAGTTAAACATCCATCCATCCATCCATCTTCTTCCGCTCATGCAAGGTCGGAAACGGGGGCAGCAGCCTAAGCAGGGAAGCCAGGACTTCCCTCTCCCCAGCTACTTCATCCAGCTCCTCCGGATCCTGAGGCGTTCCCAGGCCAGTTGAGATATAGTCTTTCCTTCCAACGTGTCCTGGGTCTCGCCTGAGGCCTCCTACCGGTCGGATGCGCCCTGAACACCTCCCCAGGGAGGCGTCTGGGAGGCATCCTGGACAGATGCCTAAGCCACCTCATCTGGCTCCTCTCAATGCGGAGGAGTAGTGGTTCTTCTCTGAGTTTCTCCCAGATGACAGTGCTTTTCACCTTATCTCTATGGGAGAGCCCACTACACGAAGTGTGTTCTCCAGTTAAACATCCCTGGATCTTTTCAACAAAGAGGTCGTGTTGATCATTACAGTTCGCTGAAATTGTCAGAAACGTCTTGACATCTTTACATCATTTTTATCCTCTTTGTTACTGGTACAAATTCCCGTTCTGGTACAAATTCTGTATGTGTGTAAGTGACACGAAAGATGTCATGTTTTGGGTGTGAGAGGTCGTCAGACATTGCACATGTCACATATTCCATCTAATTGAGACTCAACTTTATGCTTGTGCTTAACTAACAGTGTTCTTAGAGTGAATGCAAACCTATCTGCACTTAAATGACTACCAAGTTTTTTTGTTTTTTTTTTACTTTTTGGTCCGGACAAGAGTACAAAGTTCATAGTACAAAAATGTAGTAAAGAAAAATTATGATTTTTTTTTGTTTTTTTCACGGTTGTAGATAGGAATTTCCAGGAGCTTTCTGAGAGATTTACATGGGAATTTTGAAACTAGTCAGTTGGACATTTGGATATAAAGGGAATGAATAATCATAATTAATAGGAACTAATGGAAAAAAAATGGTTATTAAAAAAAAAAAAAGCAGGCATGCATGCAACGTGACATTTTATATTTAATATTTTCTGATACAGTATATATTTTATTTTTTTAAATCACTTATTAATTATATTAATTTATTATATTTAATTGTATTATTTTTATTCATTTAAGTGTTTTAGCATTAATTATACCTCCTTAGCTAAGATTATGCTACACAACCAATTTTTTAAAATGAGATTTTCCTGAACTGTGTTTGTATTTATTGGTTAATTTTCTTATTGAGTTTTCATTTTTTAGTTTTGCTGCCAACCTTAGTTGTAGACAACCACAATGTAATAATAATTAAGTACAACAATGATATAATAATAATAATAATAATAGACACAAGTACCGCTGCTTAGTTTTTCTCCAATATGCCAGAGTCACATTTGTTATAAACCACATGAAACACATATTTTACATAGAAGTGAATGTGTTTCTCTCTGTAAGAAAAAAAAGCATGTGTTTTGAATCTTTTGCCGACTCTTTTCCATCCTCTGGTAAATTTAAACTAAGTCTAAATAAGTGTGCCATGACCACTTTTGCTCTACTTTAATTACATTAAACACTGCTGTGTGTGTGTGTGTGTGTGTGCGTTGGTGTGTGTGTGTGTGTGTGTGTGAGGGAGATAAAGACTAAAGCACACTTACTGTGTGTATGACTTTCAAAGATGTCTCAAATAACTGTCTTGTGATCTGTAAACAAGCAGTAGGATAATGATCGGAAAAATATGCCTTTTCCTTCCTAGAAATAACAAATATGTCATCCAAAGAATACAAGAGTGCAAGTAGTGAGAGTGTGCACATCAATTACACTAAAGACCAAACTACTGTTTGTTAGCTATCTAGGTGGTTTTCACTGGGTGCACCATGGGCCATTGTCAGATCAATCCAAATGTTGATAACAAGGGTAGTATCAGTATTGAATGGATACTGCTGTGATGTTTATTTTCACAAATATCTGTTTTATATTGTCGAGTTATACCTAAATGATGAGCAGAGAGGGTGGCTGGACTTGGGGAGCACACAGGACTCACCTCTCATGGTGACATCAGCTGATGTGCGCAGGGTTCTGAACAAAACAAACCCACGAAAAGCAGCAGGCCCAGACAACATCTCAGGACGTGCACTTCGGGTTTGCTCATCAGAGCTAGCTGATGTGCTTGCTGACATATTTAACCTGTCGCTTGCACAAGCATCTGTACCGACCTGCTTTAAGTCCACCACCATAGTGCCCGTACCCAAGAAGAGCAACGTGACCTGCTTGAATGACTATCGCCCTATAGCACTCACTCCTATTGTTATGAAGTGCTTTGAAAGAATAGTCATGACCCACATCAAAAAGAGCATCCCGGCCACTGTGGACCCTCTACAGTTTGCATATCACCAGAACCGGTCCACGGATGATGCAGTCAACACTGCCATCCACACAGCCCTTTCTCACCTACAGGGCCAGGACACATATGTCAGAATGCTATTTATAGACTATAGCTCTGCTTTTAACACAGTCAGCCCCCACAAACTCACAAATAAGCTCCTCACACTTGGCCTGTCACCCTCCCTCTGTAACTGGGTGTTTAACTTTCTCACAGGCAGGCCCCAGTCAGTCAGAGTCCACAATCACACATCCAGCTCAAGAATTGTGAGCACTGGGACCCCACAGGGGTGTGTGCTGAGTCCGCTCCTCTACACGCTCTTCACCTACGATTGCGTGGCCTCCCAGAACAACACCAGCATCATTAAATTTGCGGATGACACTACAGTCATCGGACTGATCACTGGCGGTGTTGAAACATCATACAGAAGAGAGGTGGCGGACCTCACAGCTTGGTGTCATGATAACAATCTCCTTCTCAATACAGATAAGACTAAAGAGATGATCATCGACCCAAGAACAAGGGAAAAGGAGCCGCATAGACCCCTGTTTATTGATGAGACTGAGGTGGAGAGGGTGAAAACCTTCAAGTTCCTTGGCACACACATCAGCGAGGACCTCACCTGGTCTCACAACACCCAACAAATTCTGAAGAAGTCCCAAAGGAGACTGTACTTCCTGAGAAGACTGAGGAAATTTGGCATGCCCACCACAATCCTGAGTTGCTTCTACAGATGCACTATGGAAAGTGTCCTTACCGCCTCCATCACTGTTTGGTACGGTAACTGTACAACACGTGATAGGAAGGCACTCCAGCGGGTGATCAAGACCTCACAGAACATTGTTGGGGCAGCCCTCCCCTCACTGCAAGACATTTATAAAACTAGAGTCCTACGAAGAACACACAACCTCATCAAGGACAGCACACATCCACAACACTCATTATTCACACTCCTACCGTCAGGCAGACGCTACAGGAGTTTGAAGTCCAGGACCACAAGGCTGGCAAACAGCTTTTACCCACAGGCCATCAGGCTTCTCAACGAAGCACTCGCACACACTCATAGCACTTTATTATTTATTTATTTATTTATTTGTATTAATGTCTCTTCTGTTGTTGCTTAATTTATTGGTATATATGTTTCTTATGTTCTTATTCTTTTTCTTGTGTTTTCTTTCTTTTTTTGGGAGAATGAACAGAATAAGAATTTCATTGCATAGCAGAACCACCAGTTTTACTGTGCATATGACAATAAAACTCTTGAATCTTGAAATGATCACTTAAGTTACACACACTATACACAGACCACATGACAGACATATCAAATAGTAGTAAAAGAGAACTTACTTTGATCCCTGTGGTTGTCTTACACACTGGAAGGGACGTTGCAAGAGAGGGAGAGAGACTTCAATGGGAGGAGGAAGTGCCAATATCAAGAGTACTACATTGTTTAGTTTTCACTGTCCATTTCATAGGAGCAGATCATTTCATATATTCAAAGATGCCGTCTTCATCTGCCGTACCTGGGGTGACAGAGCCTTTAGTTTTGCTTTTTTTTTTGTTTCCCCACCCGTAATTGCAATGACCTGTCCACCTTTAAGTCTCATGCTAAAACCCATCTCTTCAAATGTGCTTATCATGTTTAATCCCATTTTTTCTTAGTTATTGTCATTTTAACTGTATATGTCTCATATTCTTCTGTTTTATGCTACACTGTATTGATTGCATTTCTTGCTCTATTGTAAAGTGCCTTTGAGTTTTCAAAAATGGTTAAAAGGTTAAAAGAACAAAAGGAATGTTGTCCTTCCTCAGTGTAGCGACTGCTTCTTCCACCAATGGTTAGATTATCTTATATTGTTGTATTTACTGTATATAATGTTCGATTGTTCACAAACGCTCGTTGACCAAAAATGTTTTTTTATTCACCTAACGTCTTTGAGTTTTGTCCTGTAATCAACAAATTAAAAGCAAAATCATTCAATATCTGTATCCGTATCAGTTTCTGCAATTGTATTGGCTTCATATCAAAATTTTGCAGTCTTGCCCACCCTCAATGCTTAGCGAAGACTGTCATCAGCAAAAGTGGAAAAACAAGAAGACAATCGTTGGACTGCAGCTGTGTCACCCATCCTGCGAGCCATTCTAATAAATTTTGTTCAAGCTATATTTGAAATCTTTGTGTTAATATGATGAGTTCACAAAAAGACATGTCTTTTTTTAATGTCACACAAAGCAGTC
Source organism: Dunckerocampus dactyliophorus (assembly GCF_027744805.1). Classification (NCBI taxonomy): domain Eukaryota; kingdom Metazoa; phylum Chordata; class Actinopteri; order Syngnathiformes; family Syngnathidae; genus Dunckerocampus; species Dunckerocampus dactyliophorus. The sequence goes on along the minus strand of NC_072829.1, from coordinate 2,499,652 downwards.
ACTCTATGAAAACACACAGAAAGACATTAAAAAGCGGTAGTTTTAAAATGCTGTTAGCATGTAGGATTGAAAATAAAGCTGACAAACACGTGACGTCAGCGGGGAGGTTGCTGTTCCAAGCTAAGACTGTAAATCACACACACGTGTGTTGCAGCGGGTTCAGCCAAACGTCGCCTGGCACTCGGTACCAGTCATGCAAAACAATCATTGTCTGCTTGCTGAGGACGATGCAACACAACGCAACACACACCAGCAGCTGCTTCACGTCCAAGCACACCGGAGGCGTTCCACAAACTAGCCTTTTGCCAGAATCAGGTTTTTATTTTCTTCCACGCCGCGGCCGCTTCCAGCCGTCAATGTTTGTAATGAAGCACATGAAGTGCATCCCCGATCCCTGCATGAAGTCACTACGTGGGTGCATATGAAAAGCACATTGCCAAAGCCCCGTGAAGACGGCAGCTTGTTGCAGTCTACTCTCAAGCCAAGGGATGAATTGTACACATGAAAGTGCACATGTGAAGTCAAGGCCACCGTGCCTGCGGCATCCAAGTCCATCCCGGGACACGGTCGCAGAAGCACTGAGGCCAAGTCGAGAGCAGAAACAGATTGGCGTGAGCTGATTCCAGAGGAAAAGAAATCACATTGACACTTAATGGAAACTTTGAACAACCTATGCTTAGTAGGCGTGTCTTTACTCAAATTGGGGAAATTAGGTTACATCAAAGCCAAAGCTGCTAGTTAGCGTGCTATCTTACCGTTACCATGAAGCAATAAAACTTCACAGGATTTAGCCTTCAACCATGTCACGACTGACTGTGCTCTACCAATTACATTTCTAGACTGATCGTCCCACTTGTCAAAGCAAATACCCTTACATTTTTATAGGGTTCAAAAGGTGCTGGTTAGAATGCTCGCTTCCATCACAAAGAAGCAATAAAATCTCTTTGAATTTAGACCCGAAAGTGCTCTATTAATTGCACTTCTGAACCGACTGTCCAACTGGTCAATGCAGCTAACCTTAACATTTTTTATAGAGATCAACCTGCTCGTTAGCATGCTTGATTCCATCACCACAAAGCAATAAAACCTCTTTTGATTTAGCCTGGAGCAATGCCACCATAGGCTGCAATCTATCAAGTACATTTCTGGGTTGATCGTCCAACTTGTCAAAGCAAATATCCTTACATTTTATAGGGTTCAAAGCCGCGATTTAGCATGCTATCTTGCATCATCAACAAGCAATAAATCCTCATAAGTGGTCTATTAATTGCACTTCCGAACCGATCCTTCAACATGTCAAAATTTTTTGACGTGGATCAAAGGAGTTAGTTCGTATGCTAGCTTCCACTACCACGAAGCAATGCAACCTCGTAGGATTTAGACCTGAACCACCTCAGCATTAATTGCCATTAGATGAAGTTCTGAAAAGATTGTCCATCTTGCCAAAGCAACCAAGCTCAGATTTGGGATCAGGGTCAAAGCTGCTAGTTAGCATGCTGGATGTTATTGCGACAAAGCAATGAAACAATAAAGCAATAAAACATGTCACAACAACGTCACACATACTGTAGGCTGCACTCTAGACAGTTGTAGACGTACACAAACTTAACAAGCATTTGACCTCCGGTGCCGTTCTGTTTTTGGAATAATTTTTGTGCCAATTTTTGAACGTTTAACGTTTTTCCTCTGTATTTTGTGTCTCCTTTGAGTAAACTTGGAATATCATTTCTATATCTTATTGCCGGGCCGAGTGTTCTGGTTTTCGCTAATCAAAATATGGTCACCGTAGTTATTAAAAACATAAATACATACATACATACAAAATAAAATTAATTAATTAAATTAATGAACTGATTAAATAATTTAATTATAAATTATTTATTTAAAAAAAATGTTTTATTTATCAAAACGCAACTTGAGGTGTAAATTTCCCAAATAGCCATACAGAACTAAAAAAAACAAAAAAATTCAACCTTATTAGTTTCAATGGTTCTGCATATCCATGCTAGTTTCTTTTCTTTGCTAAAAAACATGGAAATAAATTGTGTCCACCTATATTAGCACATGAATGCATATAAATGTTTCTCAGGGAAGGCGCTTGACTCGATGTAGATTTATTACGGACATCTGCTTCTTTATCCCAACCTTAATGCCTTCATGTCAGAGATATGAGCATCGTGCTTCCTTGTGTGGGGCTGCCACGAATACTTGTAATGCGTGCATACAAAGTCAGTTCCGCACCTGTTGCCCAGAAAGATGGACTGGCTTTCGTACAATCATCCTGCCAGTTTTCTCCTATATGTTTCCGTTGAGACGTAAGCGATATGGGATGACTACGCTCCTTCAAAGATGCGGGAAAAAATTTGTACGTCAAGGTCAGCTGTCAAAATCTGGATAGCAGAAACAAATCTACATCTGAAAGCATCCGACCGAGATGCATCCGGCTCGCAAGCTGTTCCCATCTGTAGATAAAGGTCACGACCTTGGCTCCCGTCGAAGAGGGCGTTGAAGCATGACAGTTGTGGAAAGACATCACAACAATGCCTTTCATGTTTGGTATTTACAGTCTGTGAACTGCTGCAGACCGCAACAATTACGCCGAAAAAAGAAAACCCACAACACAAAATGCAAAGACCCAAAAGAAAGCGAAAGAAAAAGAAAAAATACAAAGCTTTGCAAATCCCTGCTGGAATGTCAAAAACGTCTTGGATGTGTTGGCTAAAAGCGCAGGAGTTGCCAGCGCATCCAGCTGCATTTAAAACCAAAATGAACACACCCATTTCCATAGATTGGTGGAGGTGTGCAACATGAGCCAAGTGAGAACGATTGCGTTTTGGCACAGCAGCTCTGATTGTGGGCGGATCTGTTTCAAATCTTGGAAAGAAGAAAAAAAAGACGGATGGATTATACGCTCGTCCCAGGACACAAGAATGAAGATGTGTTACCCTGAAGACATATTTAACTGGGAGTCACTTTTGTGCCTTTTTGCAACGTGTGCACAATTGTAAAAAGAAAGACCGAAAGTCTGTCTTCCAACAACACATACAGTATATTGACTTTATGAGTCATCCATCATGCTATCTATCCATCCATCTTCTTCCGCTTATCTGGGGTCAGGATCCAAGGGCAGCAGCCTAAGCAGGGAAGCCCAGACTTCCTTCTCCCCGGCCCCTTTGTCCAGCTTCTCCCGGAGGATCTCAAGGCGTTCGCAGGCCAGTTGAGAGACGTAGTCTTTCCAACATGTCCTGGGCCTCCTGCCGGTTGGACGTGCCCTGAACACCTCCCCAGGGAGGCGTCCGGCACTCATCTGGCTCTTCCCAATGCGGAGGAGCAGCGGCTCTACTGTGAGTTTCTCCCGAATTAGCGTTACTCCAGGATTAGCCCAGCCACCCTACAGAGTAAAATAATATTGGTCGCTTGTATCCTCGATCTTGTCTTTTCGGTCACTACCCAAAACTCATAACCATTGGTGAGGGTAGGAACGTAGATCTTTGAGAGCTTTCTCTCTACGGAAGAAACCTCAAACAGAAGCCGGCTCTGTGGGGAAGCAGTCTGTCTCAACCGGTTGGGCTGGGATGGTAGAGAGAAAGAGAAAACACGATAGAGGGGTTTAGCGACCGGGGGAGAGACAAGACATAATTGAAACTCTCCATTGCTTGCGCATTTACATGTAATTTTGTCGAGAGACATAACAACAATGGGCGATAATCCTCAATTTGTGCATTTCTCCAAACACCCCAGTTTTTGTAAGATTCAGTTTCTGATTCAGTTTGCCTCGATTGCCATACACTGTCTTGGTTATCGTACAATATTGCAACGTGTTGTATTTTACCCTTTGGTAAGTTAAATCTTGTATTATTAAAGATGTAGACCGACAATACTCCCAGCATTGCTTGTTTATTCAGCCATCTTGGATCGCACATCAATCACCAAATCTGGCGATACTAAATTGATACAATACTACAATATCCTGTATGGCACATTCAATTGGCAAATATGGGAACGTTACACAAACTAGTACGTTTGCCGCATCAACAATGAGTCCCATGCTGGCCAAGAAAGAGGAAATCAAGAAAGCTTATGTTGGGAAAGGGGTAAAGGTGTTCACAAATCAGAGATCACAAATGATGGAAGATGTTGTTTTATATACAGTTGAATCAAGGAAACTGGACTCTTCTTGTCGGTTAAAGAGGTTTCACCTTTGATCCAAAAGGCTTCTTACATTCTAAACTTTAGGTGTGAAGTTCCCCTTGTTTATATGTCCCTGGTGCGCCTGTCCCGAGGGTGGTCACAACGGATTGTTGCGTTTGAAAAAGATGCGAAATAAGCCATCCGCGTCAAACTTGAAAAGCCCTCTCTGAACAGAGGAGTAGGTTTACACCATCACCTATCGGCTGCTTACAGTCATGTCCACACATCTATCCCCCAAAGAGTGTCATGGTCTTTGGGAACAAAGGCAACTAACGAGTTGTTTTGCCACCAGCCAGTTGAATGACTCGTCATTATGCCAGAGGATCGATCACTGGCCGCACCAACCACCACAGCAACAACCCGTTGTGATCACCCACAGGGTAGAGGCCCACCAGGGACATATAAACAGGGGAACTCAGCACCTAAAGTTTTGTACTGAAGAAGTCTTTTGGATTAAAGGTGAAATGTCTTCAAACAACCATGAGAGTGCAGTTTCCTAGATTGAACCGCGTGACCTGGATGTCTGAGAATCTATCATCTATCATCTTGAGATGATGTTTGTGTGGATCCCCTCCTCTGCCATATTTTTTATTTTAATTCATATTTTTGGGAGTCTGGAATTGGATTTACATGGTTTCCTATGGGAAAAATTGCTTCAGTTGTCGAACATTTCAGTCTTTGTCTGACATTTTGTAACAAATGAAAAACAAAGACCAAGGTACCACATGCTTTTTAGTCGTCTACTGGTTGGACTAACTTATTTTCTTTAGCGCCGTCCCAATTTTTCCACCTGAGCCCTCGATCCTCCCTGTAACCTGTTAAAGTAAACACTTCAAGGCTCCTTTTGGAGCGATTTGAATCTCCTCACTCATGCTGATATGAAATCCTCTATGATTGTTGGAACGGCTCCACGCTGCAGCAGATACAGCGCACATAAGACAGGCAAGGTAATCCTCCAAAATGCCCCGTAAATGTTTACACTGACATCCAATCTGGCGCTCTCGCTCTCCTCTCACTACTACTGTGCAGAAGACGGAGCAGAGCGCTGTCAGTTCTCCTCATCTGTGTGAAGAAACAGAGTTTTGGCCAGGTGACAAGTTCTCCTCCTATGTCCAAATATCCAGGTGTCCCAGGTGCTTCGTTTGCCTCCTTCCTTTGAGTGGCCCACATCCTCTCCTCTCTACCCCCCTCCCTCCTGATCTCTCTTTCAGCCAAACGTCTCTAGCAGACGCTGAGGCCATCAGGATGTTTGTACAGGCCTCATCCTTGACAAGGACAGGCATCTTGTGCACAAAGGAATGTCAATTTGATCAAACACGCACTTAAGAAAGTGTTAGCCATCGTGTGTTGGAAAATCCAGCGGCTACCACATGAAGTGGCTCCCCTCCAAGGCAAACACTCACCGGTGCGCACACCGAGACTCATGACTATCGGTCTCTAAACCTGGCTTGCGAACCATTCCAGTATTTATTTTTGCAGTTCAAAGCACTGGCAGCAGCCCACTTAGTGTCTGCAGTCCAGTTCAATGCACCTCTGATTGCCACAGTGAGGTTTCTCAGTCCGCAACGCTCCAAAGGCGCATCGTGTGCCAGCCACTCCACATCTGTGGTATCACCGAACTGAGCCAGCCAGCATCCACCATGGGGAGCAGAGGGTCGGCTTTTTAGTGTAGGAGGGAGAGAGATTCCGCTCAAACCACACTTTGATGCAGTTTGAGCGCCTGCTTTGTGCAGCTTGGTGTTGGAACGCAGGCCACATGAAAGGGCAAGGCCTGTTAAGCAGCAGAGGAGCGATAAAGTAATGACAAACATGACGCCCCTTGGCTGTGAAGGGCTAACCAACCTGTCTGCACATGGTCGCGCTGTGTCTTATACAGTGGAAGCTCCACACACTGGTTGGCTTCCAAGTTGTTCTAATTATAAAACATTTGCCCCATGAATTAATTTGTTCCAGGCACAAACCGTACAGGCATTTTTTGTAACATTCTTAACCAATGCTCAAAAAACTAAAATAAAGCAAAACTACTAACACTTTGAAGACGCCATGCAGACACACACTGCAAGGCGTTTGGTGAGCAATACTACTGCAACATAAGTTGTTCTAGGTTGTCCCAGAATTAATGGGTGTTGTATATCTCTCAATCAAAAAATGTCAAAACCCTGTCAAGTCAAAATCAATTTTATTGACATAGCACACATTATACTAAAATATAGTAAAACTACTCACTCGTTCAAGACACCAGACGCTGGATACCAGATACTGGAAGGTGTTTTATACGTCACACTGAAATTAGTGAAGTGTTGTACAAACATCTGTTAAAAAGAAAAAAAAAACTTTCCATCAAGTCAATTTTATTTGTATAGGGCAAGTTCACACAAAAAATGATCACAAAACATTTTACCCATGAAGCCAATCTAGAATACCACTCACACTCACACGGAAACCAACTGACTTCTATAAAGTAAATTGCTGTATCATGAACCTGAAATAAAGTGAAAGTACTCATGCTGGGAAGACAAGACTGACCTGACAAGACACATTGCGGAGAGGGAACATAAAGGTGTCTGCGGCATATTTTTCCTCTCCATGTTCAAAGGCTGAGTAGTTTTACTTTATTGTAGTTTTATTACTTGTATATGTCATTCAACTAAAACGTTAACTGGTTTATCACTGAAACATCCCAAAAGTTGTGCAATTTGGAGTTTATTTAACATTTTCTGGGAAAAGGATGGTGTTTTGGAAGCAATACTTTCACCTTGTGGTGTTTTATATGAAAGTACTGCCAGAAGTGTCATACAACTGCCAAAAAAGCCAAAGAAAAAGCAAAATGCTAATAAATAACACAAATACAAATAAATAATACAAATTATCCAAAGTTGCAAGTGTTCTTCTTTGGAGTTTCCACGCTAACAATTAAGCAAGTAATATCAATATTCTTAACTGTCGTGCAAGTGTTGTATCCTAAAACTAATATAGAGTAAAACTAATTGCCCTTATAACATTTTAAGTAACATGTCAACATTGTCAGGAACATTGGTACTGCTGACTGTCAAAAAAACAAAAAAGCAAGTTAAACCTTTAGATTTGCAGTGAGCAGGTTTAGCTTGACTTTTGAGGCAAGTCGTTCCTAAATGCTTTGGTGTGACTCCAAATTGTTCTTCTTTTGGGAGGTTTGTATTTGGAATTATCACTCTATTGATTAGCCAATTAAGTGGTAATGTTATTATATCCCACATGGAAACATGAAAGATTCTGGCCTAGATGGAAGACACAAATACAGGGAATAACTTGTCTCTTGCGAGTGATTCCCTCAAAGATGGAAAATATGTTGCATGGTTATGTGGAAAAACACTTCACATATACTGTAAGTAGTCACCACAGGTAATATGCAGCAAGCTGCGCTCTAGGGAGTGCGATCACAAAACCCAGGATTCATCTAATTGCATTCTATCCACATTGCACACGTGCATATGGTTTGTAGTCGGGCTCAACAATGTGCCAAACTGTTGTCATTCTGCAAAACCATGAACCGATGATGGCGATCCATCATGCTCAATGACACGTTGGCTCATTTTATTGTGCAAATGATGCATGCTTAAAAAATATGGCTCTTTATGCCTTTATTGCCTTTATTATTTATCGCCACATGAATGAATAATAATGCCCGGCACAGTGCGGAGAAATACTATCCCGCTTTAAAACAACTTTTTTCCAAGGGTGTTTTAAGTTTGGGATGGCAGTCATTAAAGTTGCATCAACGAGCTGAATTAGCTTTGGGGAAGATCATTGTTTGACAGCTTCCAACTAATTTTATGCATTTTGGAGTTTTCTCTTGGCTGACTTGACCCTGAATGGGCCATTCAGCAGCATGGAATTGACGGGAGGCCAAATCAGCTTCATCCAGTATACACACGTGCTCTTTTACTGCCTGCGTACTTAGCGAGTTCTTGCAACCTGCAGCCATGTCGGGCGGACATGCTGCAGGTATTCTGCAAAGGTTGAATCCAGGAAACCAGATTCTTCCTGTTTGGTGAAGACATTTCACCTTTAATCCAAAAGGCTTCAATTTGGAGTCAGACCAAGCCTCCGTCTTGCATAACAATAGGTCATTCGCCTGCCTCATGGCAAAACAGCGTAGAATGAGACAATCTCTGGGGTAGTGCTGTTAGGACATTGTTATAAGGGTCTTCCTTTGCCCGTATTCAACCTGTGAATGACTGAGAGTCTACACACAAATGCTGCAGGTACAAGCCATTCCAAGATCATCTGTTTTGTAAGATGCTCCACCAAGATCTTGTTGAACTTGTGCTGCCTCCCAAACAGGGTGCCTGTAGTACTCCAAGATGAGAAGAAATATTGTCCCATCACCAACCACACACAAAAAAAGAGCTATGGAAACTACCAGATACATTTATTTCAAATCATGTTCTTCATGCTCGTTTTTTTTAAATCCCCAAATCAAAGGCAGCTGTGGTCGCTTGAGTCAAGAAAAATAAGCCGAAACTGCAAGAAGTGAAGGATCCCTCCAATGCGCCCACATTAGCGTTGTGTACATGTCTACAGCACGGCCAAGCTGCCGTTTATCCATCCATCCATCTTCTATACCGCTTTATCCTCACTAGGGTCTTGGGCAAGAAGCGGGGTACACCCTGGACTGGTTGCCAGTCAATCGCAGGGCACATAAATCATTCACACTCACATTCACACATACAGTATGGAAAATTTTGAGTCATCAATGAACCTAATATGCATGTTTTTGGAATGTGGGAGGAAAATATCATAAAGTAATCCTAAACACCACAATACTAGCACGAAAAGAACAGACTTGATTAAATATTCCAACACAATCTTTGCTTCCAAAACACACCACATTGTTTCTGAAATGTAGCAGCCGAGCTTTAAAAGTGATGAACGCCCTGCTGACCAACGCGGAACCTGCTCGGAATAGAAGCTTCCAGGTTTGTCTCAGGACTGCCACCAAATGTCATTTTGACGTAGCACTCGTGGAGCACACAAGTACAAATGTTACACCGTGTCTCGGCTGAATTTATGAACATACTTGTCACTTACTGATGATGAATTCTTGCTGAAGATATAAATCCTTTTTTTCTATGTGGACACTCTTGAAGCCATTTTGAAAAGTCGAAAAGAAAAATTTCATCATGCTCTACAGTCCAAAGATTGCCCCGAGGGTACATTATAGCGATCTAATTTATCTTATTATGTTTTGTGTAAAACTAAGACATGAATAAGATCAAATTAAAAGCACAAAATGAATGCCGACCTACCATCCACCAGTTCCAGCCAAGTTTTTCCAGAGAGATGATTACATCACTGTTTGACGTGTGTGGTTACAGGCAGTGCGCTAGCATCAATTAACTGCATCAATTAACTATGCACAAATGTGCACATTAGCACTCAATAAGTCATCCAAACTTACTTTTATGCATTCCCACATAGTATCAGCATTTGACACCAAATATGAGATGAAAGAAAAATGGTAAAAAAAAACAGTAGTAGTCTATCTGTGCGGCATATGAGAGAAAGTTAGCACACGCACAATGGACATGCGTCAAGTGAGACGGATGTAACAGAGAGAATCCGGCCACTTTTCAAAAGAAAACATTAAAAAAAATGAAATAATGGAAATTATTTTTTACCAAATAATCCACGGACCGGTACCGGGCCGCGGCCCGGGCGTTGGGGACCACTGCTATACACAATATTGTTTCCACTTTTAAAATTAAAATTCCAGTTGAGTAGTTTATACCAGGGGAATCACTTAATTACGCAGATCGCCAACTCAATGCTATTTTCCAAACAGTTCCTCGGGCCGGATGAAATTGCAGCGCGGGCCAGATCTGGCCCCCGAGCCTGAGTTTGTGCTTTACATCTTAGTAAACAAATATAAATTGCATAGTTATAGTTAAAATGCCAAATCTACTCACCTGATTTGGTAACAATGGATTGTTGATTTAATGTCAAGCATCATTAAGTCATTCATCCAAGGTTGTCTGCACTTAAAACCAAAGTATTACCCATCAACTTGTCTTGGCGGTGTCGTCAATTTCCAGTCGTTGGTGGTTTAGATGCAGTATACAGCAACCTGCACTATATACACACATTCTATGTACTTTGTTGGATTCTCTTGCTGACAATCCTCTGCAGAACACTCAAGGATTCAATGCCATGTTTTGCCATTGAGCTCAATCCACTGTGCAGCTGGAGGTCAGGGTTGTTCAGTAAAGCCTTTCTTACACATGAAGGTCAGCCTGCGCATTCATTTCCCCATAAATGATTGCAGTATGTGGCCTTCATCAATACATACAATCATCCTTGCTTGGATGACTTCACTCTTTTGCTATTGCGCTCCAATCCCCTTAAGGAAGACCGATTAGTATTGTCCCCCCACACAAAAGTACTTCAGAGGTCCTGGTGTTCACCCTCACTGTGTCAAGACTCAAATCTACAGGATTAGATGCTCATAAACTAGTGATGAGATAATCCTGTTGGGCCGTCTTCTCTTTCATAAAATGGAAAGTCAGGCTTCCCAGAAGTAGGTGTCAAAGGCAGACACCGTGGTCCGCAGACATGACGGTTTGAGTGTCGTAGAGGCCATTTTTAATAAGATGCAGACGTTGCATGTTTGCTGCTTTAAGCGGGCGTGGCGCAGCAAAGTGACTCATGTTCAGGTTTTATCTGCCGAAGTAAGGAAAGCGAGTCAAGACGGCAGAGTTGCTGGAGGATTAGTCGCTAATTGGGTTTAAGTGCACTAATATTCAGAAAAATGGTGTCAAACTTGGGCAAAACCCTTTGGAATTTGGTTGGACGCGGACGCGTTTTCATAGGCTTATGTACGATTTCTGTTTTTGTAAATGAAAATGTGTTTTGTACCTTACTGTAAGTGGAACATAGTAAATATCTTCATAGGTATTTGTTTAAGTGACTTCTACTACTTCTACTTCTACTAGGTGTCAAAGCTTGCACCCCTACTCTCTTGCCTGTGCTGTTATTTTATACAAAAATACACCACATGTTGGCGCTAGAGCTGCAGCCATGAATGCATGATTCATCAATTATACAATTAATGGACAACAATTTTGGTATTTCAGCAATTTTTTTATTTAAAAATGTAAATATCCTCTGATTTCAGCTTCTAAAATGTGATTTTTTTGTAATTTCCTTAGTCAGCCGTGAAAGCAGACCTTTTATGTTTTGGTGTTTTTGGTGTTTTTGGAGGTCATATTGGTTTGGTCAGTCTAGGGCAGGGATGTGCGACCCGCGGCTCTTTTATCCTTCTGCGGTGGCTTTGGCCGGTGTATGCCTCTGAGTAGTCACCAAAGTGTTTTCTGGTGAGTCAACTCGGCGCTGGCACTGGTCAACTACAGTAATTAGCTTGTTAGCTTCCTTTGTCACTAATGAACGACACATGGAAAGTGGTACTGAAACTGAAACTAATTGCTGTGTTACAACACTTCTGTTGCGAATGTCGATCTGAAATCAAAGGAGACGGCCTAGGAGACGGCCTAGGAAACGGCCTAGGAAACATGACATGAACATTGCCAGGTGGCGTCAGGTGTGGCTCGTCAGGAAGACAGAAACGGAACGTGACAGTGCGAGTGACAATGCGCTGAAGGAAACTATATACCGTATTTTCCGGACTATAAGACACTTTTTTTTCATGGTTTGGCCGGTCCTGCGACTGATACTCCGGAGCGACGTGCATATGCTCCAGGCTGTGTGCAGGTATCTGCTACTCCTACCTCTCTTGTACTGCTGAAAATGCACAATGTAAACGTCAGTTTATAAAGACAAGTGAGAAAGACAATGCTCCCAAAAAGAAAATCATATTCTGCAGATTACAAGCTGCAAGTAAACTAGTTATGTTGTTGAGGCTATCGCTACCTGAATAACTTAATACTGTATGTAAACATACCACCTACTCACGTTACGTTAACAGACGCCTACTTAGCCTGTTCTCCATTTTACTGTTATTACTAGAACTTGCCTTTCAAGATGAAGTGTTTGCTCTTGGTCTCAGATTTTAGAAAATACATTTCCCCCCAAAAAATGCGACTTACAGTCCAGTGCGACTTATGTATGTTTTGTTGTCCTTCAGCATTTTTGGCTTGTGCGACTTATGCTCCGGAGCGACTTCTGGTCCAGAAAATATGGTTGTAGCGTTACCTTCAATTTCGCGGTCAAATAGGTTTTGTGGCCACTTGAGTTTTAATTTGGTGTAAATTGGCCCAAAAGACTCTTTTGATGATAAAGGGTGCCCCTGGTCAAGGGCCTAACTGATTACTTGATTCGTCGAGACAGCAAGCTTCAGATTAACGGACGAAGAACATAATCGTCAGATGAAGTCCTAGACTGCCACAACATTAGGATGTTCAGCCCCATCAGCGTAACGTTTGGGGGACTGACAAGCACGTGTGTAAAATCTGAGCAAAACTGGTTTAAAAATACGGCTGGTGTCAAGCAAAATATCTTTGCAGGGACTTTGCAACTAATTGCAACTAATGACTACAAACATGATTTCTTTGTTAGCATGAACTCAAATGATCAACCTGTCAAGTGCAAGCCAAAACAACACGAATTAGGACCTCTTTCAGCCAATCAGATGCCAGAGGACAGTCCATCCATCCATTTTCTATGCCGCTTCTCCTCATTAGGGTCACGGGGGTATGCTGGAGCCTAACCCCTACAGGCGGGGTACACCCTGGACTGGTGGCCAGCCAATGGCAGGGCACATATAGACAAACAATCATTCATACCTACGGACCATTTAGAGTCGCCAATTAACCTAAATGCGGGAAGAATGTGGGAGGAAAGCGGAGAACCCGGAGAAAACGCAGGCACGCACGCACGGGAGAACATGCAAACTCCACACAGAGATGCCCAACGGAGATTCCAACCGAGGTCTTCGCCATCTCCAGGATGCGACTGTGTGGCCAACATGCTAACCACGAGACCACCGTGCGGCCGCCGGAGGACAGTCATTTAACAAAAATGCAATACCAAAAACGGACAAACAATAAACACACACAAAGCAAAAAGAAAAAGCTTTTTCCCAACTATATGCAAACTCAAAAAATGACACGTGGAAAATGTTTAGCTAGCATTTTCCCAAAAGCTTTTTAACGAGTGTAGCATGTGAAGCCAAATACATTCATGTGGACACTTTTCACACAGCGCGGTCCATCCTTCACACTTTTATACTCAACATTTTTATGTAGTAACATTAAAGAAGCATCAAAGCCGGCGGCCCAATTAGGAGCTGTGGCTACAGGAAGTGGTTCAACACACGTCAGAGTAGCCACTGAGGTCCACAGTGAGATCCAGCTGCGCAGCGATGATCGTCGCTTACTGGAGGCCACCAGCCCACCCAAGGAAACATCGTGGCCGTCCAGAACGTGTCCCCGTTCCGCCATAAAAGTTTACTGTTGTCAGGTTTGTGGACGCCTCCAGATGGAGAAATCAGACAAGCGAGCGCTTTGTGCAAAAGTCTGATTGTGGCACTTTATCAAAGGTGACGTGTGCTGTGTGAAACGAACACCATGCAGCGATGCACTGAGCATATGACCATGCTGCCTTTCAGCAGACTGCTCACTCTTTGGTCGTTACATCACCCCAAACCCTGGTTGCTAATGACTGAATGCAATACTGCATGTGGTCATGTTGCTCATAAACACCCAAACATAAGCTCCTTCAAGCTGGTAAAAATGCCAAACCCAACATGATTCACTGATATTATTTATCAGAATATAAGGCACCATACATTTTTTACATCAAAGTATCTTCCCAAGTTCCGAAGTGTTATCTAGCTTGTTAGCTATTTATCTAACTAATTAGCTTTTGCTAGCTATTTATACTGCCCACAAACTAAGTAGCTAGCTAGATATTACTAGCTGATTGGCAAACCCGCTAGCTAGCCTCATAGCGTTGACTAACTCGCTCACTTATGGGCTAGGTATTTGTCGTACATGTAGTATGTATACAGTATGCATGGTATATGCTAACTAACTAGCTATATTGCGATCTTGCCAGTAAGTTTAGCAGCTATGCGTAGCTACATATTGCAAAATATATGGTAGCATGTCCACGTCTTCTGAAGCGTCCTAAAAAAACCTAAAAATGTTTGTGAGAAAATGCTCACGAAAATGAATAAAAATAGTGTCAAAATGGAGGTAAAAATGTGCAAGTTGGTCATGAGACAACATTTAACAAAATTTAAGGTATTTTACTTGTGTATTTTGCACTTTGATCAGACTTTGCATCCAGCTTTTGGGGTGAAATTCTATTGTGTATTTTCCAATTAAAAAGTAACAAAAACATGAATTGAAATGGAGGTAAAAATAAGCAAACAAAAAAAAAATAGCAAGTCAGTCATGACATCATTTTAAAATTTAAGATACCGTATTTATGTTTCCTATTTTACCATGTATCTTCCCAATTTCCAAAGTTTTATTTAGCTTTTTAGCTATTTAACTAACTAGCTAGCTATAGATGACTGACTAGCAACCTTGCTAGCTAGTTATACTGCCCACAAACTAATATGCTAGCTAGTTGCCTATATACCTAACTCACTTGTGAACAACCTAGGTGTTTGTTGTACATATATGTATACGCATGGTATACGCTAACTAGCTACATTGCTAGCTTGACAGCTAGCAAGCTGATGAAAGGACGAGGAGTGGCAGTCAACAAGACTCGTCAAAGTTTCCGCGCCTAACTTGAACGTCTCGCCACAGGAAACCACAACGAGCTGTTTCTCCCATCCCACATTTAAGGCGTATCTTGTGAGTAAATGAAGCTGCCGACACCATCTGCAACAAGGCGCTAAATAAAATATATGAGCGCTTGTCGCGCCCACGCAGGCTTCCTCACCATTCCAGTCGGGCTGGTGCGCTTCCTCTCCCGGTGTCTAGTGGGTACATCTGGAGAAATAACTACTGCAGCGCCACAACAAGGGCCGGGAAGACCTGCTGACAGGTCGACAAGTTCACTTCAAGGCAAACAGATGAAAAATGGCGGACGCTGTTAGTCTTTGGTCACACTTTTCACCTTGAGAAAATAAAACAAGAACAAATGAAGACGTTTGTCGGTTCGTTCATGAGCTATGGTGTTTCAACAGGATAAAAATAACATTGAGATTTATCTGTTGGCTACTCAATAACTACGTGACTGATTGATTATCTAGCTTGCTAGCCAACTATAGACATTGCTAGCTAAATAACTACAAAGGAACAGCATCAGAATTGAGTGCTAAATACAAGCTAACTCTATATCAGTTACTGCTAACTATAGTGCTCAGTCACTCATTAGCTAGCCATGTATAGCTATCAATTTATTGCCAACTATGTAATTAACTAGCAACATAAGACAAACTCATTAGCTTTCTAGCTAGCTATATAATGCTAACTAACGACATAGCTACTGTATATGTACTGTATCTATATGTTGCTTACTATAGCCTTACTAAGTTAATTATCAATAGCTGACACTGTTCCTAAGTCATAACTAGCTAGACATCACTAACTTACTAGCTGGCTTGTTAGCTAGCTATATCTTGCAAACTAACTATGCAGGTAACTAAACCACTACGGTATATGTACCATATCTATATATTGCTAACTGAGTATTTACTGCAAAACTAATAAGTTGATATTTATCATTAGCTAACACGCTAACACTATTTCTAAGTAATTAACTAGGTAGAGATCAATAAATTACTAGCTGGCTTGTTAGCTTGCTATACTGTATATTGCAAACAAACTACAGTATGTAGGTAACTTTACCACTACAGTATATGTACCATATCTATATATTGCTAACTGAATATTTACTGCAAAACTACTAAGTTAAATATTCATCATTAGCTAACAAGCTAACACTATTTCTAAGTAATTAACTAGCTAGATATCACTAACTTACTAACTTGCTTGTTAGCTAGCTATACTGTATATCGCAAACAAACTATGCATGTAACTACTGTATACCGCTGCAATATATGAACTATATCTATATATTGCTAACTGAGTATTTACTGCAAAACTACTAAGTTAAATATTCATCATTAGCTAACAAGCTAACACTATTTCTAAGTAATTAACTAGCTAGATATCACTAACATACTAACTTGCTTGTTAGCTAGCTATACTGTATATCGCAAACAAACTATGCATGTAACTATACCGCTGCAATATATGAACTATATCTATATATTGCTAACTGAGTATTTACTGCAAAACTACTAAGCTGATATTCATCATTAGCTAACAAGCTAACACTTTTCTAGGTAATTCGAATTTTGCGGCTACATTCACGGTTTTTCAAATTAAATGAATTGATAAATGATCACTGTTTTGTGGTTGACTATGGCCAATTATTAGTTAAAAAATATGCATATTTAATGAAATTGTATGTATTCCTAGCCTAAATTAAGCATTTTCAAGCATAAAATAGCTTAATGAACAAAAAAACAAATAAAGGCATTCAGAAGACGCATTCAAAGACTTAATATAGGGTTTTCTACACCGGTCACTAGGTGTCAGTAATGTTACATTGACAGCAGTTGGTACAGAAAAAAAACAATAAGTCTCCCAATGCTAGAGTGTGAGTCTATGTTATATCTTATTTATGTCTAATACGTCTTATCTTCTCTTATTATGTCTGCTATATTGGGAAATATGAGGGCTTTTATCCTGTTAAAAACTGTATTTAGAAGGTTGTAAGCAGGAAGGAATCCCACTCGGCAGAAATTCACCGATCAACTAACCACGATAACCGAGGGATTACTGTAAATAATTCTAAATTACTGTCTTATTAGCCACAGTAGTTATACTGTATATCACTAACTTACAAGCTGTTGTCATGACGCAATCCGTACGGGAAACACGATCGGTTGTGCGCATGCGCGGGACCTACATCGCTTCCTCCGAGGTCACGTGATGTGGTAGTTATTTTTGAAAATGTCAATAAGCATACTTCATACATGCAATCTATTGGGGGGTTATTTCATTAGTGACTCTTATTAAAATACTTGGTTAGCATGCGGATGTTTCTATCGTCTTTATTGACCAAGACTGAGCTCCGTAAAAACGTACGCAATGCACGTAGCACAGACCGAAACGTCGTATCGGGACAAAGACAATCAAGCACGTGCAATGCAGGGATATTTGAACATAAGCAACCTGAAGATGAGCGCAACGATGGATTCATCTGGAGCAGGGGTGTCCAAACCTTTTCCAGCGAGGGCCACAAGGATGCAAGGACCATGTTGATATTTTATCAAGAAAAAACTGCATCGTCGCTTTTTGATATCAGTGAAAAAGCGTATTGTTAGTATCAACTCCGCTCTTTGCTTTTTTTTCCCATTTAAAAAAAAAATGTTCCCAATATTTCAACTTTCTTCCCAAATAAACGTCATACTTTTTTTCTTGTAACATGACGACTTTATTCCCACGTTTGGACGCCACTTTTTCGCCCAACCTAATTTTCCAAAAATCACAACTTCATTTTGTTGTGATTGTTTGTCACAATATTCTGACTTTCAAAAAGCGCCATATTTGTCTTTAATATTTCAGCTCTATGCTACTAGAATAACATTATTTTTCCTCACAATATTACGAGTTTATTCTCATGAAAGTGACTTTTTTTCTCCTTCGAATATGCTTTTTTTCTCTTAATATTTGGGCTTTATTCTGGTAATATCACTGCTGATTTTTCTATTTCTCCTGTGTTTTTTTATATTTTAATGTTCCAACTATTTCATCTCTGCTCTTGTGAATGTTCTCATAATCATGACTTTATTGCCCTCATATTTTGACTTTATTCTGGTAATATTCTAACTGTTTTCTGCTGCCTAATGTCCCCAAAATGACAACTTTATTCGCTGTTTATCATACTACGACTTTTAAAAACTCCAGTACTTTTTCTTTAATGCAGTATTTCATGCTAGTAACGTGACGTTATTTTTCCTGTTGTTGTTTTTTGTTTTAGTTCTTCGTTAAATTCTATTTTTAGAATGCCCCGGGCCGTGGGCCGCAAATGGCCCCCGGGCCACACTTGGCCAGCCCTGATCTAGAGGATCCAGCGAGTAGAGAAATACGTGACGCACGCGCAGTCAAAATCTCGGTGCCCGACGCTAGGCTCTGTACCTGCCGTGAAATAGGCCGACGGGTGGCATAGACTTCACATGCGTACTTGTTGTGGTACAAATCGGCCTGGCCAACATGTGACTGCCGAAAACTGGGCCAAGCGGATGTACGCGTTGCTAACTCGGTCACAGGGATGAAAACGGTGTGCTAACCAACACAACACAACGGCATTCAGCAATGAAAGAGTCAACACTGTAAGCAGCTACTTTAATGAGTTAGTCATCAGGGATCTAACGAGGAATCTAACGAGGAATCCAGCGAGTCTGCACGCTGAACGAGGGGGCTGTCTTTGATCATTAATAACATCTGAATGTTATTTTTCCTGGTTCTTGTAGTCGGTTTCCAGCGAGGACGCCTGGTAGTCGTGGTAATGTCTTCCAGCTGTGCATCACCCCCCTCCTCCAAGCGGCCCCCTCAACCAGTCTTATCTTCGCATGAGGTGAACTTTCCACTCAGCGAGTGGCCCCCACTATCACAGAGCGAGAGAAAGATTGAGTGGAAATTCCTTCATTTGGATTTGGTCTGCAGAAGCCGTCTCGCACATGAAAGAAGAATTCATCAGGATCAAACCCTGACAGGCTCCGCGGTGCCCTCGAATCGTCTCCACGTTCAGAAGATGAGGACCCACATCTAGTTAGTTATTGTAATTGGTCACCGAGTCCCGCTAAGATGCAAGCCACCTGTTTGTGACATCCTCCCGCATCTCCGATGTGTGCTAGCAAGTGTCCAAAACGATCCAGTAAGCTAACGTGACGTTTTGATGGTCGCTTCACATTGCAGGGCCAGGAAGCTGACAAGATTCACACCGCGGAATCAGCGGATTCAACCTCTGGCAGCAGAGTTCTATCATCCCAAATGGAGGGGGGAGCAAATTGTGGCGGAATGAGGCATGCGGGGGCCCAAAGGAGCGCACTTTAGCATGGACGTGTGCGCAGCCAAGGGAAGGAAACACACGCAACTCCATCCAAACCGCAACATTTCACCAAATGATCTTCACTTTTGCTCACGCTGTTGTGACATTTGCCATCTTTCTTTTCAAGCGGGGAGTTCTTCATCCTGTCAGAAAACAAGCTAACGCTGGCAAGTCATGAACGCGGTGCGCACATGTCGTACTTGAAGGCCTCCGACCAAGACGATAAAAGACGGTTTGCGCTTCAGCTCGAAGACGAATCGCCAGGAAATTTCCCTCATTCCTGCCAGGATGGATTGATGTGTTAACCTTTCCTGGGAAATGCTTCACGCTGGCATTTAAACTAAACTACTCCTACGACCCTTCAAATCAGTTCCCAAAGCTCGAACACCGTCCAAGTAGTCATCAGCACCTTAAAGCAGTTTCTGCAGTTTGCAAAGGGCCAACGACAAATGAGCCCTGGGTCGCGGACGGCACACGGGCTGCGCTTTGGGCACACCTTGTGGCTTTTTGTTGGGTTTGGGCGCGTGGCGTTTTCTCTGTGAGAAAACCACAAATCTACATCGTGTGCACAATTACTATGCAAGTCAGTATCTTGACCATATTGTCATTTTTATGCATATTTTCTACGCACAAACCGAATAAACTTGAATGTCTATTAGCTTTAAGCATACCAGGTGATGTGCATGTGTGTACTGAGGGAGGATGTGACCTTAGGAGATCAACACCCTTTATTAGGTTATTATTAGGCAGCTTCTTTTCCTCTGGCAAAATGGGCCAGAAAAAAGACTGAACAGACTCTGAAAAGTCAAGAACTGTAAAACATCTTTCATAAGGATGCAGCACTCTTGAAATTGCTGAAATCACCAAGATGTTAGGAAGTGACCTTAGGAACCATTCAATGTTTCGTTGCAAGTGCACAAAAGGGTCGCAAAAAACATGTCGAGAGAAAAACATGCAAATTAACTGCCAAATATTTGAGAGAAATCAAAGGTGAAGCTCCCAGGAAGCCGTGATCCTCCAGCGCTGTCACATTCCAGAGCTGTGATCTACCCGGAGTGTCCAGAAGTACGGCACATGGCGCTCAGCGGTCAGGGACATGGCCAAGGTAAGAAAGGCTGAAACCCGACCACCACTGAACAAGACACGCAAGTTGAAAGGCTAAGACTTGGCCAAGAAATATCTGAAGTTTTATGGCCTGATGAGACGAGAGTGCCTCTTGAAGGACCAGAGGGATGGGCCCCTGGCTGCATCAGCAATGGGCAGAGAGCTCCACTCCAACTCAGATGCCAGCATGGTGGAGGTGGGGTACGGGTAAGGGCTGGAATTATTAAAAGATGAACTTGTTGGGCCTTTTCAGCTTGAAGATGGCCTCAAACTCAACTCCCAAACCCGCTGCCACCTTTTTCCCCACACAGTGGTTCAGGAAAAAGTGTGCATCTTTCAAGACCACCACGATTTTTATGCAGGACAATGCTCTATCTCATGCGCCCAAGTACTCCACTGCGTGGCTAGCTAGTAAAAGTCTTAAAAAATGATGACATGACCTCCTTGCTCACCTGACGTAAACCCTATTGAGTACTTGTGGGCCCTTAAAAAGATTTACAGTGAAGAAAAAAGGTCCACGTCTCTGAACAGTGTCTGGGAGGCTTTGGTTGCTGCTGCACAAACACTTGATGGTCACATGATCAAGACTGACAGACTTCAGGATGGAAGGCTATCTTGGTCACCGATTTATTTTTTGGAAATGTCAGAAATATTTATTTGTAAAAAAAAAGAAAATAAAGTAGTGAAGTGGGAATATTTGTGTTTCTTTTGAGCTGCCTAATAATCCTGCACATCGAGATATTCTCAACAGAAGCCAAAACCTCACTTTCACTTTCTGAAATATTCATGTTGGATGCTTAGTAACATTTTGGATTGACAAGAGCACTGTTATTGTTGAATAAGAAAACTAATAACCAATAATGCAAATTGCCTAACAATTGTACACAAAGTGTATTTTTGCTGTATTTGCTGCTGGACGCATTGTCTCGTAACACTTGTTGCTTGTGTTTTTACTATGTTTAGCGTTTTACAATCGTAGGAAGAAGTTGTAAGATGCACCTACGATGCTGTGTCTTTTATTTTGCTATGAGGAAACATGACGGAAGGCAAATCATTTGAGAGCGAGCAAGATATTATTGCACATTCAAAGAGGCATACCTGCCAATCCTCCTGTTTTCCCCAGATTTTGCCCTTATTTTTCGTCAACTCCCCATTTAAACAGTTTCCATACATTTCCTGTATTTAATTCTTAAAAATTCTCAACCACACTCGAGCCACAGCAACCTGCAAGGACAATGGTGCTGGGGGCAGTCGTGTCTTTCCAACCACCCACGCCAGGAAAATTTTTATTTCCCAACATCTTCCGGAGAATTTCCCTTATTTATTTATTTTTTTTATTTCTCCTTATTTTGCAGAGAATTTCTAAATGTTTAATTCCCTTCATTTTCTAATTTTTGTGTAAAATGTCCTTTTTATTTTCCTTTATTTTCTGGAGAATTTCCATTATTTTATATTTTTTCCTTATTTTCCATAAAATTCCCCCTTTTTTTAATGCCCCTTATTTTCTTGTAAATCTTCATTATTTTTTTTATTTATTTTTTTATTTATTTATTATTTTTTTTATTTTATTTATTTTCTGAAGAGTTTCCCTTCTTTAAAAAAAAAAAAAATCCCCTTATTTTCCATATAATTGACCTTATTTTTTTATTTCCCCTTCTTTTCCCCCCCGGAGAATTTTCCTTATTTTCTTAAAATTGTCCCTTATGTTTTTATTTTCCCTTTGTGGGAGAATTTCCCTTATTTTATTTTTTCCCTTATCTTCCAGAAAATGTATCTTATGTTTTCTTATTTCTCCCTATTTTCTGTATAATTTTGTTATTTATTTTTTACTTATTTTCTGGAAAAATGTCCCTTATTTTTTCCCCTTATTTCCCAAAGAATTTCCCTTATTTTCAAATAAGTACGGTCAAAGTCAACGTCCTATCATCTACTCCTTTACCACGCAGCCTGTAAAACACTGTGTGAGCATTGTCTGTGGAAAGTGCTTTAGAAATGCATTTGAATCACTTTCTTACTTAATTCCTCATGGCCACACAAACGATGAAAGGAAGGTAAAGGCATGGTCACATCTCCAAAAAAAGGCGTTTCAGACTTGATCTTTCCACTGCTGCAGAGGAACATTGTGGATTAAAGCAATATGGATGTTGCCTTTTGCCAGAGCGTCTGCAAAAAACGTGTGCGTAACAAGCTGTGACTACAGAAGCAAACTTTTTCCATGCGGAGCATCACGGTGCAAAAGAAGAGTCGAGAGTTCAAACGCGCCGTGCCTCCGCTCGGCCACGACCTCGCCGAGGCTTCGTGTTCTGTGGAGGGTCGTCGGGAGGGGGAGGGGGTGCAACGCAGATGTTCGGTGCACCAAGAAAGGATGGAGGAGACGCCGCCAGAGCTGGCAGTCGCGCGCCATTTGCTGCTCCGCTGTGATGTGGCCGACGCGAGGAAGAAAGAAAAAGCTCCCGTGTCTCTTTTGGCTCCCATGGAGAGACTGTCATAGTTACATTTTTCAGCTTATACTTTTCATATCGTACTCTGTCTTCTGTTAGCATGATCAAGAGCAGCTCACTGATTGGTCACCGCATCCTGCTAATCCATCACTCTGGTGCCGCTACGTTATGACACATTCCCACCACATACTGTACATTTGCACACACAAAACTCAGCGAAACACACAACACAAGCGCTTTCTTCTTTAACCACAAAATGCATCTGGATTTTGGTGCACTAAAGCTCCCTTAGACCATTGATGGTAACGCTCGTAAGAGTAACAAGTCAGTCATATATTTTTTTAAATGCTTAAATCTCTAGATCAGTTTCAGCTCTGTTGATTTTTTTTGCCCTTTTTGTAAAAAAAAAAAAAAAACTTTTTCTTACACAAAAAAAAAATGCAATATTTTCCAAAAAATAGTTTCCAAATGGAATATTTGATGTGAGGTAATCACGACCCAGAAAAGGTAAATGATTCATAACAACGCTGATTTTGCTGCAAACAGAATTGATGAAAAAGCCACATTGAACATGCAGTAACAAAAAACACAAACCATTAGCGTGTAAAGACAAAAGAACATAAAGAATAGGAAGCTTACTGGCAGGGCCTCCACATTTGCTGCATTGTTTGCACGTTGGGCACTGCTTGCGTTCCGGTACAGCCGGCTGTGGCTGCTGCTGCTCCTGTTCAGCTTCCTCTTCCTCCTCCGCCTGACCTGAAACCTCCCCTTTGCATCTCCTTGACCTGCCTTGCTGCTGATGCTTCTTGGGGGAGGTGCGTCCTCCTCCAAATTGCTGGCGCAATCAATGATTTCCCAACACATTTCACAAAGAGCCGTCGCCTTCAGCATTGTTTGGCGTACCAACGTGGATCCACCAAGGTGAAGAGCACGTACGCGCTGTAGCACGACACGGACCATCTTCCTCTTATGCAACTCTGCAGCCAGAGGGAATGATGCACATTACCAGTCATCACTGTGTGGCCCTGAAGGCCACCAGTGAGCTCCAGGACAACCCGCATCCCTTGGCTTTGTTCCTTCTGGGCTGCGAATATATTTGTCATTTCCAGGTGTATAAACTGGTGACGTCACAGAGGGCCCAAATCTTAATTATGTGTCTGGATGGCTTCGATGGTATGTACTGCTTGAATAGGCAACGGCCCCTAAATGGGACCAGTTTCTAACCAATGCTCCCAGGATTGAACATTTTAGGGAGCAGACGGCTCCACCTGCACCACAGCTGCTGGACTGGGTGGGGCCAGCCTGTCCAGGCTGGAGGGTCAAAACGATCATCAAAGCGCATCACTCTGTTGTGGAAAAGCGCTTTTGCAACATTGTCGCAATAAACATGGAGTGGCCAGTATCTTTCCCCCACGGGCTCTTGGTCAAATGAGCCCGGTACATGCCGGCCAACAGCTAAAGTCCCACATGAGTGCAGAGCTCCACCTCATCTACTGTACATCCTTCCATGGGCTGACGGACCTTCGGCCTTGTAGATTTGTGTAGTCGAGGAGCAACTGCAGGATTTCCTCAGCTAGAAAAAGCTCCATTGCTGTTTCAGGGATCTGAATCCTTGCAATGGCATACTGTGTTGGCCCCGGGGTCCAAATGGGCGGGGAAGGTATGGAGGGCCACATCATGGGAAGGAGACCACGGTATTTTTCCATTCCGAGACCGTGCAATATCTTCATGTGTGGCCTCACCGTCCTCCTCCTCTGCCGTGCAGCATGGCTCCTCAGCAGCAGGAGTGAACTCCTCTGACTCCTCCTCCTGAAGACTCCTCGCTTGCAAAAAGTTTGTCGTCTTCCGACTGCATCAGTCCATCAACGGCTTCTGCTGCTGTGAATCGTCGCTTCTTTGCTGGTTGTTGTTCTCTCCACTCCTGATTTCAAAATGGCCTGGATCAAAATGGCTGCAAATTTATTTTGTAGACTTCAAGAATGCAGCCGACATACAGCCCAGTTTATGCTTCACAATGCTACAGTACATGTTGGAAGATACCAAGATGGCGCCCTCTGTGGAAGACGTCTCTGTTTCACTCTCCTGTATTGTTCTATTTATTGTTATTTTATTGTTCATATTGGACATTCAACGCATATGACAATAAAACTCTTGAATCTTGAAATTCATCCTTTCCCTCAATGAAATGCAGTTCCCCAGGGCCAGAGGCACTCATACGCACTACCACCAGCAGGACGACAAAGTATGCACAACTTTACTTTCTACAGTAGTTTCTTGACAAGATATACTGTAATGAATGTAATGCCTCATGCATCAATACTGAGTGGGTTGCTGCATTCCTCCAAAATGCTTGGAGGAGTTTTGATTTTCCACCTCTTTTTTGAAAGCAAGAAAGACACAGAAATCTGATTAAAAGACAGTTGAGCTCCCTGGTGCTGGCAGCACTCATGCAGCACGCCAGACCAAGAAACTCCCACCACCATGACTGACTGTTGACAAGACAAATATTTTGCTACTCACTTGTGTTGGAATTTGTTTTTCCCTCAATGAATCACAGTTCCCCAGTGCAGGCAGCACTCATGCAGCCCCAGACCATGACACCCTCACCACCATGAGTGACAGTAGGCAAGACATAATTATCTTGCTGCTCACTTGTTTCCAGCTATTTAGACAAAATAATGGCTGTGTGATGACACATTTCCAGTGGATTGCACATCTACTGTACATGGCTATACCAGCTGTACACTGACTACTTAAAAGCATCTCCAGCTTTCCTTTCTACAGTATTGTCCCCTGACAAGATACACTGTAGAACAAATGTGAGGGGTGTAACTTACTACAGACATAAAGTAATTCCTGCGGTGGCATTAATAAGTCGCATAAGCAAAATGAAAGATGATCTCATGTAAAAATGTAGGCCTTACAGTTTAAACACTTCATACAGCTGTCCAATCACGTGCTGCCAGGCAGAATACATTATGATGATGAGTTAAACACCAATGAGGCAACGGTGGCAAATCATCAGGACACATTTAAGTGAAATCAACATTTGCTTCTTGTTACAAAGTCGAAAACCCGACGTTGGTCACGTATTTTCCCTTCATGTTTGCTTGTCTTTTGTTTGATGAACAGCATGGATGATGTCAGTGACATCCTGGTAGTTTTGGAAAACAGCTGGAAACGACAAGCTTTCTTGCAGCTCGACAGCTGTTTGATACTGTTAGCAGAGTCTCAGCTGTGAGACCCCCGCAGAGAAACTCTGCTATAAAACTCCTGTAATCTCATGACCTCAACCCTCTTTTAATCAGGCTTTGCGTTTCCTTCCTTCCTTCCTTCCTTTGAAGAACGAGGAGAAAAACATGCAAGCAATTTGGGTGAATGCAGCAAACCACATAATATTGGTCCATGACATTGATATGCATGAGTGCTGCCGGCCCCAGTTGGCTATCGTTCATTGAGGGACAGATGATTTCCATCATGTACTGTGACATTGTGAAGCAGACCATCCCCTACCTGTCTCTTTTTAAGCTTAATGAGGCATAGCGGCATGCAGCATATCATGCCCTGTCCTCCTGATAGGGACATCAAAGTATCCGCACATCAGACACGCTTTTTTCATACACTTAAATTGTCAATAGTGACAAAACTAGCAACTTGTTCTGCTCTTGCAAGGTCTTTGGTGAATAATTGCATCTTGCTTAGAGTCAAGCATGTTGGCGGTGATGTGCATGAGTGCTGCCAACGCTGGGAGAACTGCGGCTCATTGAGGAGAGAGATGAATTCCAGAATGTACTTTGACATTATGAACTAGAAACTGGGCTGCAGTTGAGCATGATGGTGGTAGGGTGCAAGAGTGTTGCCAACACAGAGAGAACTGTGGTCCATGAAGTGGAAAGATGAATTCCAAGATGTGACACTGTGAAGCACAAACTGGGCTACAGTAAAACATGGTGGCGGTAGGGCGCACGAATGCCCCCGACACTGGAAGAACTGTGGTTCATTGAAGGGAATGACAAATTTGAATATGTACCGTGACATTGTGAAGCAGAGACTGAGCTGCTGTCAATGATGGTGGTGGGGTGCACGAGTGCCGCCAACACTGGGAGAACTGTGGTTCATTGAAGGGAAAGAAATTCCAACATGTACTGTGACATTGTGAAGCACAAACTGGGCTACTGTCAATCATGCATGATGGTGGTAGGGTGCATGAGTGCTGACAACACTGGGAAAACTATGGTTCATTGAGGGGAAAGATTTATTTCAGCATGTACTGTGACATTGTGAAGCACAAACTACAAATTAATTATTGATAAATAAAAGATACATGATAAATAAAAGAAAATAATACGAAAAAAAGTAATTGGTTTTGTGTTTTACTTGGGTTTTGTGTGTTTTGTCCATACATTGTTGCATGAGCGCACTTGCTTGCGCTCAGACAACACAATGTTGCATGTTTTCATTGCAAATAAGCCATTTATATGCATGTTGATACATAACTACAATCGTGCATGCATCTTTCAATAACACTGTAATCATAAAAATAGTAATACATTTACAAAAAGACACCCAAGTAGCCTTGCTTCATTGACGGCAATGTTGAAGTTTTTATAAGGCCATAAAACCTGAAATTCTTTCAAAAGTCAAGTGAGAAAATATTATTTTCTTTTGGGGCAAAGGTTGGATTGATGCAATAAATTGAGAGTTTTACCTTTGGACTGTTCATGATTCCCTCTGGCAGCTTGCAGGACACCCCTAGAAACGCAGCACACATCAAACTTTAATCTTGGAAAAAGAGCCATCATCTCCTGAAGCTGCTTTATTTTTTCGCCTACCTGGTGAGCATTAAGTAAAGTATTTTGGGCCGTCCCCCACCCATCAGTGCGGTCTTCCAGCATCTGCAGCCAGCAGATATAGAAGTCACACGCTTCATAGAAAAGTCACTTTCAAGGAGCCCAGCCTGATTTAGATTTACACCTGGCAATTTGCAGATGAAGAATTAGCGTCTTTCAAGTTCACAGTCCACAGAGTTGAATTATTTTTTTTCACCTAAATCACGTCTGACTGTCAAATTATGCAAATCCTCCCCAGGGATTGGAATGTGTACATTTAAAAAAGAAAAATGCTGGGATTGTGTGTGGAGCGACTACATTTCTGTCTATTTCAGTTGCCTTGCTGAGTGCACCGCACCATGTCAGGAAATGCACAACAACGTGTGTGTGTGTGTGTGTGTGTGTGTGTGTGTGTGTTGCGGGGGCACATTTTGTCATGCTTATGCTCCAAGCTGCAAATTAAGCAAAAGCCATGAAAACAAGTTTATTGTTGGAGGCCCTGCTTAATAAATAAAAGACACTGAAAGTTTTGTAAAGGTGTGATTTTGCGGCCTTTTGTGGGGGAAATATTTGGATGACAACATCTGTAGCAGGAAACACTTGCTTTAAGAAGAACAGACGTGCGCGTGGAAAAAAAAAACAATAAAGCTTGAGTTTGAGGGGGAAAAATATGACTTTAAAAAAACAAAAAAGGTCAAAGTACATAACAATGCTATTTTTTTTTCTTATTTACCCGCGTCTTAATTGTCATGACCAAGACAAGTTGACATGGATTTGCCATTTTATTGAATTTCTCTATAGTACAGTATAGTATTGTACAGTATTTTGTAAAATGTGTTGCAATAATCCATTTTGACAAAGTCAAAATATGAGAGTTAAAATTTACAAGAAAAAAATCTTTAAAAATGTAAAAATTTTAACATCCATTTTCCATTTTTCATTTTTATTATTATAATTTTTTTTTACTAAAAATATATCTTGTAAGCTATTATTTTTTGTTTGAAGTTTACAACATTAAAATCAGCACATGACAAGGAAAATGCCGTTTCACATGAAAAAGTTATGTTACATAAAAAAATTACTTTCTACTACTTTATTTTTTTTACAAGAAAATATTGCAATATTACAAGAACAAAATATGAGACAAAAGTAAAAAAAAAAAAACAAGAAAAATAAAAATAAAACTTTAAATATTATTAACATGGATTTGTCCTTTGTAATTATTTTTCTATACTAAAAATAAATCTGTTGAAGTTTACAAGATTAAAGCCTGTATATTGCCAGGAAAACGTGGCCATTTTACATGAAAAAAAGTTGTAATCATACTTTAAAAAGTAATACATTTTTACGAGAAAATACTGCAATATTACAAGAACGAAATATGAGACAAACGTTTACAAATTACAAGAAAAAAGAAAAAGAAAAACTTTAAATATTCTTACATAGATTTGACATTTTAAATTATTTTATTTTATTTTTTTTACTGACTAAAAATAAATCTTGTACACTATTATGTTATTTTATATTTTTTGTTTGAAGTTGACAAGATAAAAGTCGGCATATTATGTATGTATGTATGTCTTGAGTGCATAAATGAAGACAAAATAAAAAGGATCAATATGTAATAGTTCCATCCAACCATCCATCTTCTACCGCTTACGCGGTCGGGTCGCCGGGGCAGCAGCCTAAGCAGGTAACCCCGGACTTCCCGCTCTTCGGCCACTTCCTCCAGCTCCTCCCGGCAGATCCTGAGGTGTTCTCAGGCCAGTTGGGAGACATAGTCTCTCCAACATGTTCTGGGCCCTGAACACCTCCCCAGGGAGGCGTCCGGGAGGATCCTGACCAGATGCCCAAGCCATCTCATCTGGCTCCTCTCAATGGGGAGGAGCTTCCGAGTTTCTCCCGGATGACAGTGCTTCTCATCTTATCTCTGAGGGAGAGCCCAGCCATCCTACGAAGAAAACTCATTTCGGCCGCTAGTACCCGCCATCTTGTCCTTTGGGTCACTACCCAAAGCTCACGACCACAGGTGAGGGTAGGAACGTAGAGCGACCGGTAAATTGAGAGCTTTGCCTTTCGGCACAGCTCCCTCGTCACCACAACGGACCGATGCAGAGTCCGCATCACTGCAGACGCCACACCAATCCGCCTGTCCATCTCGCGTAACATCTCGCTTAATAATTCTATTATAAATATCTATAACATATATTTTTTAATCATTAAAGAAATAAATCATGTTGTCCATTCATGACCCAAAAACAGTTCACAAGTATGAAATACAAAAATTCAAATAGGCTACTGTTTTTTTAAATTCTATTTGTTATGATTTGCTATTGTTTACATTTCCTGTTACGATATTCCATTGATGTACACTACAGGAGGCAGAAGTGCACCACTACGTTGTGTAGTGGATTGCATATTTGTTTGGAATTGTCAGTGGGCCTGATTATGTCTGATTAGTCTCAGCTTTTTGTTTGTGAGGATCATGTGTTTAAAGTAAAAAATAGCAACGAGCATAACAAAAGGACGTGAACATTTTTTGCAAAAAGGAACAATCTGGTTTTAACCAGACTGTCCTCGTCTGAAGGTCCCTCAAGTGAGGACCCGGTGGCATAAAATAAAGATCTTTTTACAGCGCTGTCATGATCACCGTGTCAAACACGCACTCATTTACGCTTTCTTGTGTTTCTCTGCCTTTCTGTGGCGGCTCTGAGGCGATATTTCATACTGTCGTTGACCTCTGAACTCCCGGGTCAGGTCAGACCTCAGTAGCTCAAGCCGAGTATTTGCGGCGAGCGCCACATGGGCCGCGACCAGAGGGAAGGCTTGAAGGCCCGGCCCATTAATCACAGCTTCAGCTTTGACAGACGTGACCTCTCCGCTCCGGCTTGCTGATTTCTAGTCGCTAATCTCCGTCTGAAGACGTGAACGGGCCAGACGGATGGCGCTGAACTGGGACGTGCATATGTTTACTTAAATGTCCTCAATAACGCCCGCTCTTGCCTCAAGTATATATACCAGGGGTGTCCAAAGGTTTTTCCAACGAGGGCCACATAGTGAAAAACAAAAGGATGCAACTTTACCACGTTGATATTTTGGAAAGCAACGCATGTTGATATGCTAAAAAGTTATTTATATTTCATCTCAGCTTTGTCTCACAGGTGAAAAAGCCTATTATTAGTATCAACTTCACTCTTTTCTCTTTTTTCCCCATTTTTGCTGTTGTTTTTTTTTTCAATATTTAAATATTCATATTAAATAATCTTCGTAAGTTTTATTCTCGTAATATTATGACTTTATTCCCATAATATTTGGACTTTATTACCATAATATTCTAACGTCTTCCCCAATCTAATTTTCCAGAGGTGCACGATAATTATCGGGCCGATATGAGGGATATGTGACGTCATACCAATAAATTTGATATCAAAAATAGCTCTGATAACCGATAATTTAAAAAAAAGGCTCCAATGAGGCGAGATTACCTGCACCATGCGGGTGATCAAATCAAGCGCTCCTTTTTCTTCCTTTTATCGTAACTTCCCCTGAGCTCACTTGTAAACAAACATTCACTTTCCAAGGAAGACATTTTGCTTGCTAGTTGTACCAAATGCTCCGCGATGAGAGGAAAAAAACCTAACAAGGACAAAAAAAACCCAACTTGTCAGCCAAAATGCCAGCGCCGCGGTGTCTGAAAAGTGCAAAAGGTTTGCCAGAGACCTCCATAGCAACACCCTGCTCGGAGCGTGTGCCCGAATACAGTGCACCTTGCTGGGCCAGAGGTGGCTCCCTGTGCTCTACGTGTTGCGTCCAGTTACAACTGGCTATCAAACAGTACTGACATACAAGAAATGAAAATGATTATGCAAAAGAAGTTAAGGCAACATATTACAAAGGTTTCACCAACAGGCATTTTTCCAACTCAGCATGAAATAATAGCTTAAGAAACGCAAGTGTACAAACATGACATGACATCTATGAAGTGACGTTTATTGTGAACGACCCAAACTACCTTTGTGATCGACGGGTAACTCGCGGTAGCTTGCACCCCTGCTCTAGTACGTATTTGGGGTAGTAGGAGTGTAAAGATGACTATAGAGTTGTTACTTCATGTCTTGTGGGCTCTAATAATGTTATAAACTGTATTTAGAAGGCTGCAAACAGGTTCTCTATGATCCAACTACGGAAATATTCCCTTTATAAATAAGGACTCCTACTTAGCAGAAATTCACTTATCATGGTCGGGTCTGGAACCAATTACCAGCCATAAACAAGGGATTACTGTATATATATTTTTCCATACTATCCAATGCTAGCATATAAACATCAAAAGCTGTCGCCAAAGCATGGACAGGCAGGACATAAATAAAAGATGCTAGTGAAGTTTGAAGTCAATG
Organism: Dunckerocampus dactyliophorus; assembly: GCF_027744805.1. Lineage (NCBI taxonomy): Eukaryota > Metazoa > Chordata > Actinopteri > Syngnathiformes > Syngnathidae > Dunckerocampus > Dunckerocampus dactyliophorus. The sequence goes on along the minus strand of NC_072829.1, from coordinate 2,467,615 downwards.
TTGCTTTCTGTCAGCTATTCTGTCAGATATTTCACATTTATATGAAAGCTGCACTTCAGGTGTTTCTGTTTATGCGTAGTACAGCGGGCACGTGCAGAAACACACACACACACACACACAGGCCTCTCACACCTGTCAACACAGCACCATTCCAACACTTCCAGCTGTGTGGCAGTCTTTTTGCGGACGCGTGGCGTGAACGATGCTTTGTGAACGGGGTGGAGCCTCGGGGTCGCTTCTTTCAAAGCCGACACTTGCCGGGTTCTACGCCGTGCTTTGAGCTTTTGACACCTGCTTAATCCCCACATGCACGATTCCATCCCTCTGTAGACAATCTACCCTCAGACTCCACCAACATGAGTGCTCAAATCCAACCCGACACACTGAAAGAGCGCCTTCATAGACTCGCTTTACACACTAAACGATGTCCATAACTCACAAGGTTAAGCTATTACTTCCGTTTCTACATTTTTATAAAGTGGAACGTCTGGCATAAAAAAAAATGTATAAAAAAAGTGGCTATCTTAGCATTCCTCACCGTTAGGGGTGACTTGGGATGTGTTTTGCTTTTTGTGTCTTGTTTTACGGAAGGATCAACCTCAACAAAGGGCTCACACCGCCATAAAACCTTCAAAGACGAGTCTCTGACTTAACAGAAGAATCAGAATCAGAATGACCATTTCAGAATGGCAGCTGAAAAGACAAATACCGTAAATGCTCCAGTTTACATCGGGTGCACAAGCACAAATGGTCTACAAAAGCAAATAACCACTGGGGTGAGTGGTCGTAAATCCGGCTCTTCCTATCATTGTGAAGCAGAATTCACCAAGCGTTGGATTGTTCACCCACTAATGAGGAACGTGAGCCGGGATTAGACCGTCGTGAGACAGGTTAGTTTTACCCTACTGATGATGTTTGGAGACACTTTCCCTTTCAAAAACATGACAAAGTGTCTCCAAACCTTTGACTGGTCGTGCATCTCTGCATGCGCTTTAAAATGTTGCTACCCAGCTGTTGCTGTGAAAAGTGGTGCGTGTTACACTTTGTGGTACTGTTGTTTAAAATCAAATATAATTACTATTATTTTTAATTTAACAAGAATAATGCTCTATTTTTACATGAAAAGCTTGGTAATGTAGAAAAATACGAAAAAAGACTAAAATACAATAATAAAATGAATTGGTCACAAATTACTCCACTTACTTTTTCATGCACTCCAAGTCATTATTTAAGTTAAAAATGAACTTTTTACATAGGAGTTGTCACATCTGGTTAGACAAATAACGCTTGGCTACATAAGAGCAAGAGGGTGCATATTTTTCAATGCAATAATAACATAAAAAACAGAAGCTGCATGCAAAAAACTTTGGACACCCCTGGTTCACGTGTACCTGACTCACAACCCAGCAGACGTTGTGCATGCTTCTTTACGTCAAAGCTAGCAGTAGAAATGATCACGGAGACAAACAGAACTAGTTTGGGAATGTAAAAAGTGCAGCTGGTGTTTGATTGATAATGCATGAAGCATCAGGGAAATCTTTCAATCAATACGTGGTGATTTGCCGTAAACATCTTCCTTTTATCTCCAAGAGTTGCGCTTGCTGCACAATTTATTTGTTTACCCGGCGCACGTCATCCCGTACGTTAGTTTTCGTGCGTGACGTCTGGAAAGCAAAGCAGGCTTCCTCACACGCTTTCACGGTGCGTCCGTGCCAAACAAACAACATCAACAGCGCACATCCTCACTTTCACTAACCAGAGATACCCAAACAGCGCGTCCAGGTAGAGACGAAACTTTTGTCCTGTTTGGAAAAATAGATCAAATATTCCTAAGATGTGGTTCCCGGTCTAGACATGTGCCGTATAGTCATAAAACACACACACACACACATGGCCAGTCTCCAGGAAGCGCCTTCTCATTTTATGTTAAAAAAACATACACATACGCTAAGCATGTAATTAGCAAACGTCGCCGCACTTTAACCATAATTGGATATCATATATGCTTTTATTAATAGCTCAGTATGAAGGTTAAAAGTTGCAGTTTGTTCACATTTCGGCAAGAAAATCCAACTTTACCCTCCTGTGTATGCGTACTGTATGTACAGTGGTTTGCCTCCTTCCTGATTTCGTATTTTTTTGCATGTTTGTCACACTTAAATGTTCAGATCATCAAACAAATGGAAATATTAGTCAATGACAACACAACTGAACACAAAATGCAGTTTTTAAATAAAACTTTTTATCATAAAGGGAGAAAAAAATCCAAAGCTACATGGCCCTGTGTGAAAAAGTGATTGCCCCCCCCTGTTAAAACATAACTTAACTGAGATGAATTGAGATCTATCAGTGTGGAAAAGGTTATAAAGCCATTTCTAAAGCTTTGGGACTCCAGTGAACCACAGTGAGAGTCATTATCCACAAATGGCAGAGTTCCAAGACCAAAACCACTGCTGAACAAAAAGAACATTAAGGCTCGTATCAATTTTGCCAGAAAACATCTTGATGATCCCCAAGACCTTTGGGAAAATAGTCTGTGGTCTGACAAGGCAAAAGTTGAACTTTTTGGAAGGTGTGTGTCCCATTACATCTGGCGTCAACGTAACGCTGCATTTCAGAAAAAGAATATCATAGCAACAGTAAAATATGGTGGTGGTAGTGTGATGGTCTGGGCCTGTTTTGCTGCTTCGGGACCTGAAAGACTTGCTGTGATAAATGGAAGCATGAATTCTGATGTCTACCAAAAAAATGATATTTTATTGGCCCTCAGCACAATTTAAAAAATACAAAAACAAACAGTAGTAGTAAGTAGTAGAAAAGTAGTAACACATTGTAACACATTGTTTCACCTACAGTATACCTTGTTAGCATGCATGGCTTGCTTTACAAAATGTAACATATCAATAACGTGGTCTTTGATTTTACCGTATGCGGCCCTCGCTGGGAAAAGTCGGGACACCTCTGCTTTTTTTTTTCATGAAAAGTAACAAAAAAAAAGTAACTTTATGAGAATAAAGTTGTAAAGTTCATTGGGGGAAAAAAATCAGAATATTCCAAGAATTAATTGTGCTTTTTTTGTTATATTTCCCTAAAATATTCTTGAAAAATTGTGATTTTTTTTTTTGTTAAATTACAACTTTGTTTTCTCTGTAATATTTTGAGTAATATTATTCCTGTAAAATTACAGCTGTTTTTTTCCCCCAACATTTCATTTTATTATCATAACATATACATTTTTCTGCAACCTAATTTTCCCCCCGTCAGAACCGGTCCACGGATGATGCAGTCAACACTGCCATCCACACAGCCCTTTCTCACCTACAGGGCCAGGACACATACGTCAGAATGCTATTTATAGACTATAGCTCTGCTTTTAATACAGTCAGCCCCCACAAACTCACAAATAAGCTCCTCACACTTGGCCTGTCACCCTCCTCTGAAACTGGGTGTTTAACTTTCTAACAGGCAGGCCCCAGTCAGTCAGAGTCCACAATCACACATCCAGATCAAGAATTGTGAGCACTGGGACCCCACAGGGGTGTGTGCTGAGTCCACTCCTCTACACGCTCTTCACCTACGATTGCGTGGCCTCCCAGAACAACACCAGCATCCTACGCAGAACACACAACCTCATCAAGGACAGCACACATCCACAACACTCATTATTCACACTCCTACCGTCAGGCAGACGCTACAGGAGTTTGAAGTCCAGGACCACAAGGCTGGCAAACAGCTTTTACCCACAGGCCATCAGGCTTCTCAACAAAGCACTCGGACACGCCGCACGCAACACACGCACACACTCTTGGCACTTTATTATTTATTTATTTATTTGTATTATTTATTTGTATTAATGTCTCTTCTGTTGTTGTTGCTTAATTTATTGGTATTTATGTTTCTTATGTTCTTATTCTTTCTTGTGGTTTCTTTCTTTTTTTGGGAGAATGAACAGAATAAGAATTTCATTGCATACCAGAACCACCAGTTTTACTGTGCATATGACAATAAAACTCTTGAATCTTGAATCCTGAATCTTCCAAAAAAATAACATTGCATTAGAATAGAAGAGAATAGAATAGAATAACACTAGAATGGCATCATTTCTTCTCAAAATATTGTTATTTTTTGCTAAATTACCACTTTCATTCTGTTAGCTTAAACCTTTAGCTTTAACTTTTTTTCCCTTAACATTTTGACTTTATTTCTGTACAATTTAATTTTTTTATTTATTTTTTTTTTTTTTAGTTTTCTTGTTAAATAGCCCCTGTGCCGCACTTTGGACACACCTGATAAAAACAAATACAGTCGCCTTCCAAACATTTGTGATTCAGCATTTGCAGCCCCACCAATTCATGGATTTTTGGTCCAAAAAATATTTTATTTGATTATATTATTTGATTATATTATTCTTTTTTTCCCTCAGACATCTCATTCACAATAAAACGGTAATAATTCATGAACACGTGATAACACAGGTGTAATGTAGAGCATTCATGTACCACTGTTAGAAATGTTTATATTTATTTTGTCGAGTGTTGATTTTTCATACTTTGCTAGGCCGTCCTTGAACGCACCATAGACGTGTGCTGAAAAGCAAACGTGGGCTTGAGAAAAATAATCAACTGAATCCATAAGAATATGTTAGGGTGCATCCAATCTGTATAAGAGAGCGTTTTTTTTGAGCTACTGAAGGACTCAGCGACTGCAATAGCAATCCCAGCGCAGCCACACGTGCGAAATCGATGCACAGCAGAATCCGAGCAGCACCTTGAACATCCGGCACCTCAACCCACTCAAAGCTTGGAGCAAGCGTGCCTGTTTTTTACCTCAAATCTTAGAGAGAGACGCACTTCCTCTTCTCCCGACCCTCCCAAAGCAGTGCAACTTGTTTTGATCAGAAACCACGTCAACATTTCCCCGCGGTGGACGATTGGGTTACGCCAAGCTGGAGCACTGATGAGGGCGTTTGTCAAGAAAAGCTGACTAAGCTCCTCTGGGAAGCTGCAAATCGATGGGAACATTTTGGACAAGACAAATTATTCACTTTGTTTTCCACAAAAGGAACAAGCATGTCACTTCTAGTCAGTTCTTGAATGCGCTTCAAGGCTCCATAAGGCAACGAGTACCGTAAACAAATAAATGTACTGCAGGTGCTACACTGATGCTAAATCAAATGTATTGTTCATATGACAGTCTCCTTTAGTCGCCGGGTGCATGGTCTACAAAAGTAGGGGTCAAAGAAAGTTGGCTTAAACAGCTGTGGCTGTGGGCAACCCCTCGATGTAGTCACGAGTGGCAAGCATCAAGCAGCTTTATTTACCTCTGCATGCACGTTAAAATGTTGCTGCTCAGCTGTTGGTGTGAAAGTCACACGTGTTACACGCTGTCGTACTTACACATTCTTACACGTACCATCCACTCATCAGCGCTTTTCATGCTGACTCAGCAGTGTCCACCTTCCTACTGTTACAACATTGGTTCTGTTGCCACGGTGTTGTGCAGTAAAGACAGTCATGTTATGATGTTTCGTGTTACAACATTCCATATTACAGTATTTCATGTTACAGCGTTTTGCACTGTGACGTTTTGTGTTACATTTCATGTTACAGCCTTCAATGTTATGTTTTTTGTTACATTCCATGCTACAGTATTTGTCTTATGACATGTTGTGCTACATTTCAAGTTACAACATTCAAAGGTACAGCATTTTTGTGTTACATTTTATGTTATGACATTTGTGTCACATTTCATGCTACAGCGTTTTGTGTGATGACGTTTTGTTTTACATTTCATGTTACAGCATTTATGTTACAGCGTTGTATTATGACATTTTGTGTTATATTTCATGTTACAAAATTTCATGTTATGTTTTGTGTTACATTTCATGTTACAGCTTTTCATGTTATGACATTTTGTGTTACATCATTTCATGTTACAGCATTTCGTGTTATGCCAATTCATGTTACATTTCATGTTACAGTGTTTCATTGTATGACGTTGAGTTACATTTCATGTTTCATGTTGTGGCATTCTGTGTTGTGTTTTGTGTTACATTTGATGTTACGGCATGTCACGGGTCCGTACACACTCCCATAAATGAATACTGTACAAAACAAACGAGTTAAGTGTGTGCGACAGAAGAATGCATAGTTGCGCGTCACTACACTGAGGCAGGAGTCACTTTGTTTTTTTTTTTCCCATATTTCTTTCTTTCATACCCTTTTCCCCTCCTGCACCTTAATTATGATTTATTTAGCATTTTCAAGTGTCATTTTTAAGTATGTACTGAATGTACGACGCGTGAATGACCCAACATAGGCCTAACCATTTGGCTGGAGTGTGTGTTTACGATGGCAACACAGCGATGGAGCCAACCCAAGCGTGAGGCAGACTCTTATGGGCAGTGCGGCAAAGTGACGTGAAATTTGAACATGTGTTGAACATGTGAAAGGATCTGCTCCTATGAAATGGAGAGTGATAACTAAGCAGTGTAGTGCTCTCATTATTGATACTGTCTCTCTCCCTCCCTTGCAACGCCCCTTCCAGTGCAGGTATAAAAGCCTTATTGAATTCTTATTGAATATGTCCCATAAGTGTTCTGTGAGTGACTTAGGCGTTCATGTTGGCAAAAATTCAGACTCAAAGGAATGGCACTTACGTACGTAGACTTAGAAGCATGTGGTCAAAGAAAGCTATGCGTTACGTTCGGCCGTGGTCAAGGAATCAAAATGCAGAGACAATGTTCCGTGTAACAAAACAATATTTAATACAAAAAGGATAACAAAAATACAAAAGGTAACACAAGAAGCAAAGTTCAACAGAAATACTTCCGGACCAAGTCACGGGACTGAATAACCAAAAACACTGCTAGCACGGAAAACTAAGCAGGGAAAAGACACGGGTGTGTAATGAAAAGAGCTGCTAACAAAAACTAGCAGAAGTGCCAAAAGTTACAAAGAGCTACTGCTGAAAGACGTCAAGCAGGTAAGGTGGTACTTGCAACGGCTAGAAGAGCAGCAGGTCAGAAAACCAAAGGCACAATGCAGCATGAGTGCTGCAGGGAGCATGACAAGGTGTAGCAAAGGGTACAATCTGGCCCTGGTGAGGAGTTTGCACACAGTTTAAGTAGCTCCTCTAATCAGCCACAGGTGAGGATAATTAACTCATCAGGATGCTCAGGGGTGTGCTGCAAAAGAGGACAGACAGATGGCAGCAACGCAGGACACAATCTAGAGTCCCTTGATACGAAAAAATACGGTCACGTGACTCGTGGAGCCATCTTGGGGCCAAATTCGCGTTTGCGATCACCTTTATACAACAGAATACAACAGTATTCTTGGCTGTATTGTTGTTTATTCATCAAAAACGCCGGGTTGTTGTGCATTTGGATGCACAAATAGACACGACAAGGATTTCAAGCTGTACAGATTCCCTTCACATATCAACAGACGGACAATTTGGGAGAATAACATCAACCGTTTGGGCTGGAAGCCGAACTCGTCTTCAAAGCTGTGCGAGGTAGGTCAATTGAGAGTGTTCGGTCCCATGTGTTGTATTTGGTGTTATGAATTTCTGTTTAATGTGAATGATCCTTGTGTAAATCACCTCTGGTTGCAAATAAACTAATCCATGATCTCGAGCAAACTTACCATGGCAACGCTTTGTCCAACAAACAAACACAAAAAAACATGTCTTGCACATCTTCATGTCAATGTCCTCATTTACCCTAAGTTTCATGTAAAATGCTTCAAAACTGTAGAAGGAATTCGCAATGTTACATGTGAAGTGCAATAATGAAAAAAAATGTATAAAAATCGTATTATACTGTATTTAATCTGGCCCAATTTTAGATTTATTTTGATCTGTATGGTCGGGGAACCTCATTTCATGCACTTAATCTAAACTGCAGTTATTTTATGGATATTAGATTGAATACTTTAATATTCTTTATCCCACTTTTTACATGCATTGTCGTACTGTGCACGCTTGAATTGGCCCCAACATGGCGGTGTAATCTCAGTTGTCGTAACTCTCTCTATCAAGGGACTGTAACACAATCCTGACACTATGTTTTCTTCTCCACTTTCTCATGCACCCCAAATCATGTTTAAAATAAATATAATATATATTTAATATAAAATAACGTGTTATATACAGGATACAGTATGTCAATATAGTATACTTGTTAAGAAATGAGCATGTGGAGGTTGGGCTCTATTAGAAACAGGTCTCGCTATGATACAATGCATCGTACAATCAGGATGATAATAAACATATTGTACAGTGGACATCCTACAAGGTAGAAAGAACAGGATCCTCACATTCATGGCCAAGTCAGACATTTTTGATCATAAACACAAAGAGGCGTTGTGGCCTTGGAGCCATGACGCGCCACATGCTCACATAATCAAAGCAAGGACGTTCCTGAAAAAGAAACAGCAGCATCTTTTCCTCGTGGCGTGTGTGATCAATAACGTCAGGTTGCTCATGAGCTACAGGTGTTTGAGTTTTGGCTCATGCGAGGAAGTAACACCAAAACGTTTTTAAAAGAGTGACTGTCTGCTGTCTGGTCATAAAGCTGCAGGTGCCAAAAAAAAAAGAAGTCAATGATTCAGACAGACTGACCTTTCCAAGTGGAAAGGTTCATAGAAACATCTTGTTTCTGAATCAAGACGTGTGTGAAAACAGCGGCCATGTTTATCCCATTACAACACATCATTTCTCTTCAACATGTGCATGTATTAATAATGCTCCTTTTTACTGCTGCAGTTGATTCCGTTTTATGACCGTCTGTCTGATAGCCCGGCTTGAATTCAGGGTTTGTCAGAAAGCACGGAGCCCAGGAGAGGAAAGTCACAGTGACCCACCAGGAACTCGGGTCCCGCAACCTCTTCCCGCAGTCCAAAACATGCATGCTAGGACATGTTAGGACACTAACAGGTTCATTTGTTAATCCAGTGTCTTCCAAAGGTGAGTACACCCCTCATATTCCAGCAAGCATTTGCTAATACCGTCACCGACTACGCTACTGACTACTCAAAAATGTCCCTTTTTATAGGACTGACCCTGAACATGCAAAGTACAATATATTATCTGTCCATGTGGCCCCGTTTACCAAAGGAGGGGATGATGTGCTGCTTCACAGTGTCGCACTACATGGAATTCATCTTTCCCCTCAATGAACCACAGCTCCCAGGACTCATGCAGCCCCAGATCACGATGCTACCGCAACCATGCTTGACTACACAATTATCTTGCTACTCACTTGTGTTGGAACTCATGACCCCCCCCCCACCCCCCCACCACCACCACTCCCCCCACTCCTCAGTATCGGCAGCACTCATGCAGCCCAAGACCGCCACGATACCACCACCATGCTTGACTGGAGGCAAGACACAAACGTGTTATTAATTTGTGTAGGAAATCATGATTTTCCTGCAATGAAACACAGCTCCCCAGTGTCGGCAACACTCATGCAGCCCAGGACCGTGATGCTACCAACACCATGCTTGTCTGTCGACAAGACTATCTTGCTACTAGTGTTACATTCCCTGAGGGGGTTAGGACCCCAGATGCAGAGGCGGAGAGCTTGGAGTACAATCGAGTCCTTTAATGGCACTGCGTGGCAAAAATTTAAGAACAAAAAGCGATGGTGTAGCATAAAACAGGAAATGAAAGGGACACCATGGAAAAACCTAATCTAGCTAGGAACAGCTGGAGAACAAGAGAAAGGCTGGGCTGAGCTAAGGGCGATATACCCAAAAATAGGAAAAAGCGATCCAATGCTATGAGGCAAGTCCACATGCGTGTAGCGAGTTGGAGTTCGGACAAAGAACCAGCGTCCTCCGGCTGTAGGCAGTCAGTTTAAGTAGAGGGAGAAATTAGCCACAGGTGTGCCCAGCCTTCCCGTCTCCAGCCTGCTCTTGAGTGGCTGCAACACAGAGAGGAAACAGGCCAGGAGAAGGCAGAAGTAGCAAATAACATAAGTAGGCCCTAAAGGCCAGGAGCGAACGTGACAGTACCCCCCCCTTAATGGGCGCCACCCGGCGGCTTACCTGGCTTCTCCGGAAACCGTTTATAAAAGTCCGAAAGAAGGGTGGAATCGAGAATAAGTGACCGGGAAATCCATGAGCGGTCCTCGGGGCCGTACCCCTCCCAGTCCACCAAATACTGGAAACCCTTGCCCCTTCTTCTCACGTCCAAAATGGCCTGGACTGCGAATGCAGGGTGGCCGTCAACTAGCCTGGGAGGAGGAGGAGGCACCTCCGGAGGGCTGAGGTCGCAGGAGGTGACGGGTTTGAGGAGGGAAACATGGAAAACTGGGTGTATCCGGAGGGATTCAGGCAGCTGGAGCTGAACAGCAGAGGGGTTCAGGACACGTTCCACGGAATAAGGGCCAATGAACCTAGGTTGGAGTTTCTTGGAGACAGAATGAAGGGGTAGGTCGCGGGAAGATAACCACACCCTTTGTCCTGTTTTGTACTGAGGGGCCACCGAGCGGTGGCGGTTGGCGAGGCGTTGATTGCGCTCCGATGTCCGGGCCAGAGCCGCCCGCGTGTTGTGCCAAGCCTGGCGGGCGCGGCGCAGGTGGGCCGCCACCGAGGGAACTGCCACCTCGGACTCGAGGGAAGGAAAAGCCGGGGGTTGGTACCCATAGGCGACGTGGAACGGGGAGAGGCCAGAAGCGGAACTGACGAGGGTGTTGCGTGCATACTCGATCCAAGGTAGGTTGAAGGACCAGGAGGCGGGCTGTTGGTGGCAAACGCAGCGGATGGCCGCCTCCAGGTCCTGGTTGGCTCGTTCGGTCTGGCCGTTGGTCTGGGGGTGATAGCCTGAGGACAGGCTGGGTGAGGCTCCGAGGCATTTGCAGAAGGCCTTCCAGACAGCTGATGTGAATTGTGGGCCCCTGTCCGAGACCAAGTCCAGGGGGATCCCGTGGAGTCGGAAGGTGTTGGAGACAAGTAGGTCTGCCGTCTCGAGAGCTGAGGGAAGCTTGGGAAGTGCGATAAAATGAGCCATCTTCGAGAAACGGTTGACTATGGTGAGAATAGTTGTGTTGCCATTGGAAGGTGGTAGTCCAGTAACAAAGTCACACCACAAACAGCCGGCTCGCCGGACAGCCCTCCGGGACAGAGTTCTCCTTAACTGCGTCGGCCACCCGCCTCTCGATATCCCATTGCAGGGCACCCAGGATCCGGGACTGGGGAACGATGAACTCCTTACGGGCCTCCTCCGGGACGGGTGAGTGTAGTCGGGATAGGGCGTCCGGCTTGCTGTTCTGGGAACCCGGGCGGTAGGTCAGGGAGAAGTTGAACCGGGTGAGGAACAGGGCCCAACGTGCTTGTCGAGGGTTGAGGCGTTGGGCAGAGCGGAGGTATGACAGGTTCTTGTGATCTGTGTGAATGATGAACGGCAGTTCCGAGCCCTCCAGTCAGTGCCTCCACTCCTGCAGCGCTAGGATGACGGCCAATAACTCTCTATTCCCAATATCATAATTCCGTTCGGCAGCAGTCAGGCGGCGAGAGAAGAAGGCACAGGGGTGCAATTTCTGGTCGTTGTTAGAGCGTTGGGAGAGGACGGCCCCTACGCCTGTATTGGAAGCGTCGACCTCGACAACAAATTGAGAAGATGGGTTAGGATGGGTGAGAACTGGAGCAGTGGTAAATAAAGATTTCAGTCTATTAAAAGCTGAGTCGGCCTCTGGGGTCCACACAAAGGGAACCTTAACAGATGTAAGCTTCGTCAAGGGCTCCGCAACTAGACTGAAGTTCCTAATAAACCGACGATAGAAGTTGGCGAAACCCAGGAACCTTTGTAGAAGCTTCCTTGATGTGGGAGCGGGCCAGTCGACCACAGCCTGGATCTTGGCTGGGTCGGGACTTAGCTGACCCTGCTCCACGATGAACCCCAAAAAAGAAACAGAAGAGGAGTGAAACGAGCACTTCTCGGCCTTGACAAACAGCCTGTTTTCAAGTAGTCGTTGCAGGACTAACCGGACGTGTTGGATATGTTCCTTGAGTGAAGAGGAAAAAATCAGAATGTCATCCAAGTAGACGAATATAAAACGGCCGAGCATGTCCCGCAGGACGTCATTTATGAGACTCTGGAACACTGCTGGGGCATTGGTGAGCCCGAAAGGCATGACGAGATACTCAAAGTGTCCGAGAGGGGTATTGAATGCGGTCTTCCATTCATCACCCTCTCGGACACGAACCAGATGATAGGCAGAGCGGAGGTCGAGCTTGGTGAAAATTTTAGCGGAGTGAAGGGAGTTGAAGGCGGAGTCCATAAGTGGTAAGGGATATTTATTTTTAACCGTGATATCGTTGAGAGCGCGGTAATCGATACAAGGGCGGAGGGATTTATCTTTTTTCTCAACAAAAAAAAATCCGGCTGCTAATGGAGATGTGGAGGGGCGAATGAGGCCGGCAGCGAGGGAAGTGGATATATATAGCTCTAGCGCCTCTCCCTTGGGTTTGGAGACATTGTATAACCGTGAAGACGGGAACGGAGCGCCGGGGAGGAGATCGATGGCGCAATCATACGGACGGTGAGGTGGAAGTGATTGGGCTTTCTCAGAACTGAAGACCTCCCGGAGGTCGTGATAAACAGAAGGCACGGAGGAGATATCAATTCTTTCCGGGGGAATTATCTGAGGGGACCGAGTGAGTGGAAAGGCGGCTTTAAGGCAGTGGGAATGACAAAAAACACTCCAGTTAACAATAGTGGATCTAGTCCAATCAATGTGAGGATTGTGTTTACGCAGCCAGGTAAGCCCAAGCACAATGGGTGCGGCACGGGAAGGAATGACCAGGAAATGCATAGACTCACAGTGGTTACCAGACAAATGGAGCAAAAGTGGGATGGTTTGGTGTGTGACGGTAGCTAGGTGACGCCCATCAAGAGAACGCACAGCCTTAGGCTCTGAAAGCTTTACTACAGGAATGCCAAGTCTTTTGATAAAAACTGCATCAACAAAATTATCGTCTGCCCCCGAGTCAATTAATGTCTTAATATCAACTTGTTTGGATGCCCAGGAGAGCGTACCTGGAAGTTGTAGTCTTCCCGCTGGTTCAAACGATGACGTCATCCCGGAGGGCGTGCCTGTGGAAGCGCGTGGAGGACTGGAGCGTGAGGCTTGAGAGCGTGGGCTGTCGGGGCGAACGGGACAGCGGGAGATAGGATGACCTGCCTGGCCGCAGTAGATGCACAGGTGCAGTTGCTTGCGTCGGTTCCTTTCTGCAGTAGTGAGTCGACTCCCTCCCAGCTGCATTGGTTCATCTAGTCTCGGCGCCGGGGGAAACTCCGTGTAAGCTGGCGGCCGAGGCGTAGTGGGTGGAGCCCTGTGGTTGACGTAGCTGCCGCTGGGAATGGCGCGCTCCTTGTCCACTTTGCGGTCCTTGAGGCGCCTCTCAATTCGAATGGCTAAGGCGATGAGGTCGTCGAGGTGTGTGGGAGCCTCCAGCGGAACCATTTGGTCCTTGATGGGGTCGGAGAGACCCATGAAAAAGGCGTCTAGCAGGGCCGAGGCGTTCCAGTCGCTCTGTGCCGCCAGTGCGCGGAATTCAATGGCGTAGTCAGCAGCGCAGCGGCGTCCCTGGCACAGCCGCAGAAGGGAGCGAGCTGCGTCGCGACCCGGAGGAGTACGCTGGAAAACTTGCTCCATGGCTTTAGCAAAGGCGGAATAGGAGGAACAGAGCGGTGACTGGCGGCTCCATTCCGCCGTGGCCCAGGCTCCGGCTCTTCCAGACAAGTGTGACATGACGAAAGCCACTCGTGCCCGCTCGGAGCGGAAAGCTGCTGCCTGGAGCTCAAAATGAAGCTCACATTGGGTGAGAAAGGGTCGTACCTCGCTGGAATCACCGGAGAATCTTTCAGGCTTGGATAGAATGGGACCCAAGGCAGGTGAGTGGGCGTCCGACGTGGGTGGTGGGTCCGTGGGAGTCTCATGACTTGCTGGAAGCGCGGTTGTGGTTGTGTGGAGCTGCAAAGCAGATACCAACGCGCCGAGCTGTGCTTCCAGTCCCTGCATGCGTGCGTCCTGACGGTCAGCCAAGCTTTTGACGCACGCATCCAAAGCACTCAATTGCTCCTCCTGTTTACCCAGGCGTTGCGCCTGGTGGCGTAATGCCAGCTTAACGGGCTCAGGCTCCGCGGGGTCCATAATTTGGCTGGTTCTTTCTGTTACGTTCCCTGAGGGGGTTAGGACCCCAGATGCAGAGGCGGAGAGCTTGGAGTACAACGAGTCCTTTAATGGCACTGCGTGGCAAAAATTTAAGAACAAAAAGCGATGGTGTAGCATAAAACAGGAAATGAAAGGGACACCATGGAAAAACCTAATCTAGCTAGGAACAGCTGGAGAACAAGAGAAAGGCTGGGCTGAGCTAAGGGCGATATACCCAAAAATAGGAAAAAGCGATCCAATGCTATGAGGCAAGTCCACATGCGTGTAGCGAGTTGGAGTTCGGACAAAGAACCAGCGTCCTCCAGCTGTAGGCAGTCAGTTTAAGTAGAGGGAGCAATTAGCCACAGGTGTGCCCAGCCTTCCCGTCTCCAGCCTGCTCTTGAGTGGCTGCAACACAGAGAGGAAACAGGCCAGGAGAAGGCAGAAGTAGCAAATAACATAAGTAGGCCCTAAAGGCCAGGAGCGAACGTGACAACTAGCTTCTGTTGGAATTCATGTTTTTCCTGCAACAAAACACAGCTCCCCTGTGTCGGCAGCACTCATGCAGCCCGAGACAGTGACAATACCACCACCATGATTGACTGGAGACAAGACACAATTATCTTACTACTAGCTTGTGTTGGAATTTGTGTTTTTCCCGCATTGAAACACAGCTTCCCCATGTTGGCAGCACTCATACAGCCCGAGGCCGTCACGATACCGCCATCACGCTTGACTGGAGGCAAGACACAAATGTCTTGTTACTCATTTGTGTTGGAATTCATCTTTTTACCTCAAAGAACCACAGTACCCCAGTGCAGGCAGCATCCATGCAGCCCAGGGCCGTGATGCTACCAACACCATGCTTGACTGTAGGCAAGATACAATTATTATTGCTACTTACTTGTGTCAGAATTTGTGTTTTCCTCCATTGAAACAAAGCTCCCCAGTGTCGGAAGCACTCATGCAGCCCGGGACTGTGACAATACCACCACCATGCTTGACTATGGGCAAGACACCATTATCTTGGTACTTGCTTGTGTTGGAATTCACGTTTTTGCCTCAATTAATCGCAGCTCCCCAGTCCTGGCAGCACTCATGTGTCCCCAGATCATGATGCTACCAACACCAGGGCACTATTATCTTGCTACTCACTTGCGTTGCCAGATAATTAGACAACAATGTCTGCGTGTTGACACAATTTCAGTGGATAGCTGTATGTACTGCCGTGCAAGCTGTACACTGACTATTCTAAAGCAGTGCTTTTCAGCATCAAGAATTACATTCAAATTTGTGTGTAATTATCTGATAGTGTGAAGTCTTTTTAGTTTGAAATTTAAACATTGAAAATTTGAAAATATATTTCTGATTGAATTTTTTTCTTGGTATACAGGACACAAATATGAAATTTGCACATTTTAGCGTATTTCGGTCTAAAAAGATACCATGCATGTGTTTTGAGGGCAATTGTTTTGAACTAAAAATAAATGAGCTTGCTTTTACGTTTATCAACGTGGGTCAAGTGGGTCCCAGGATGAGACCAGAACACCTGCTATGAAGTACAGTATGTCCACGTTGACTTGTATTGGTATTGTCTGTAGAGAAGATATGTGAGGGGAGTACTCACTCTTGTCACATACTAGATCCTTCCTGTCAAGCAATCCCATCTGGGATAGACTCCAGCTTCTTCCTTGTGACCCTGAACAGGATGAACAGTTGAAAATGGATGAGTGGACTTCCCTCCCGTGATGGAACACATGAGAGCCACACAGGTTGAAAAACACATCCTTTGTCATTAACAAGTTAGACATGAAGTTATCAATTGAGGTGCAGCTGCCTCAGAAAGGAATCATTGTCCTCCCTCAGCAGAACAGTTTAAAAGCATGTGGCGCAACGTGTGAAGCACGTTTCGGGGTCGGTGTTTGTTCATCTATCGACTTCTCCTGCTCCACTGTCGTCATTGTCGTATTTTGGTGCAGATTGTGCAAGGTTGTAACGTTTACAGGGGGCATTTCTCGGTTGGACGTCAGCGGTAGGAGTGTGACAACATGTCAATATGGCAAACTATTGCGATAGTTAACATTTAGATATGATTACGTTGGCTTTAGAGGGTGGATGGGACAAAGCTGGATAAGGACTTTGCAGTATGTAACACAATAGATACGATAGTACAATACAATACGCAGAAAACAGCACTCGTTTGAGGACAAAATGTACGTATTCCGGACAGGGAAGGCAAATGATTTGAAAGAGTAGTGGGGGAGGAGATCTACGTCAAAGTTGAGAAACCATCTCTGAACAGAGGGGGGACGTCCAGACACCACCTCTTCCCCCATGCACATACAATGCAGTCCTTTCCTCAAAGATACGTACTTTCATTTTGCCTCCAACAAATCAACAAACAAGACACCGCCACCTCGGTTTCAGGCACGTCCACAACCGTCGTTACATCTGGGCGTAAATCCACCCCAACGACTGTTGTTGGCTGGCCATTTTAGCTTAACGACTGTCGTTTGTCTGGGCGTGCCTGGGCGATCCTGCACCAATCCCTCAGACTAGAGCTGGCCGAGTCTTTGAGCATAAACTGATGAAGCTTGCTTGGATGAGAGGCAAAATGTTTGTTTTTGTTTCACTCCTATGAACGTATGGATACATCGTGAGTTATAAACTCATTCAATCCCAGCCATTTTTCGAAAAATAACCCCTTTCGGCCATTTTAGACGACTTTGACTGATTTCTCAAGACTAATGTGTTCCATGGCTATATAAACATGGATCCTACCAAAAGAAAGATTACACTCTCGTCTTTCATCAGAAAAAAAAGTTTGTTTCTATCTTTTTCCGTTCTTCAGGAATCAGCAGTAGAACATACGTAGGTTTCAGGAAAATATCAGTTCCCGACTAAAAAAAGGGACGAAAAACAGTTTTTGTGGAAAGATACATTCCGAGCATAACTTTCACTTTGACCAATTTCTTTTGGTTTTGTGACAGCTTAAATATCTAAACTCAACCAACATAAAATCAAATCTTGAAATTGTAATACTGTCAACATAAACAACACAAAAAAGGGTTGTTGTACATCAAAATAATGTATTTACAAATATAAACCCATGAAGTATTTACAATGTTCACATTTGTAACTAAACCGTGTGTGCATACATTAAAATTTGCCTACAAGGCGTAACCTTCTGCACACTACACTCCTCCACGCTCTTCCACTTCCTCCTTGCTGTCGAGTGTGTTTTTACACGCAAATCATCCATGTCGAGCTCTTACCAAATGCACTTCTGCCACCTTGTGGCTTACAACTGCTTGAAAAGTGACATCTTTTATTGACGTATAAATACGTCCTTGGGATCGGGCGTTCAGGTTTTATAAAAACGTATAAATACTTTACGTCTTTGGGATTGAATGAGTTAAGAGCAGTATATCGATAACTGCAGTATATTATTGTTATCATGATCCCCGTATCGCATATCGTATCTTATCAAGAGGTAGTCTGAGATTCCCAGCCCTAGTCGGTGGTCTATTGCAAACGTCCATATGAATATTAAGCACTTCATAATATGTGTAATGTAGGAAGGCAATACGATCCAATGATTGAACGTGTTGTAAACATGTTGTCATCAGTCAGCCAGCGCTGGACTGGAAAGCCATCCTCACGGAGCAGCGCTTGAATCCAAAAGCTAAAGGTGTCGCTTTCAAATTGGACCATCTCTCAAACATATTTGGACGCAAAGTGCAGGGATGCTATTTTGATTCAAGCAACATGCTGCTTTTCTAATCCTCACAGAATGCCTGCTGAAGAAACCAGAGCATAAAAGTTCTTTAGTTTGTATCAGCATCTGCGCCACCTTTCATCATTTTCTGTTTGGTGTTATACAGGGTGGTCCAAAGTGTGGCCCGGGGGCCATTGTGGCTGTCTTTTATTGGCCCACGACACTATAAATAGATACTATAAAAAAGAAATATTATAAAATAGAAAAATCCTTTATAATTTTAGGAGAATAAAGTCAAAATATTAATGAAAACACATTTTTTAAAAGTAGTAAGATTATGAGAAACAAACCAAACAAAATAAAGTTGTAATCCTTGAAAAAACAGGTTGTGGAAAAAGTTATGCTAAGTACAAAGTCAAAATATTATGGGAATAAACTCATAATTATGAGAAGAAAACTTGCAATAAATAAGCAGAACAGTAGAAACGGAAAAAAACATGCAATTTTATGAGAATAAAGTCAAAACATTAAGTGAAAAAAGTCATAATTCTACAAGAATAATGTATAATTATTATGTAAAAACTCATTTTAGTCAAAATATTATATATCTCGAAATTTTTTTAAAAAGCTGTTTAAAAAGTTGTAATAAGAAAAACAACAAAGCTGGAATTTTTGGAAAATTAAGATGCAGAAAATGTTATGTTACGAATATAGTAAAAATATTCTGGAATAAAGTCATAATTACGAGCAGCAGCTTTTAGTAGCATTGAGATTAAAGAAATAATGTCTAATTTTTTAAAAGTCGTAACAGTCTGAGAAACTATAATACAATAAAAAAAACACAATTTTTGGAAAAGTGGGTTGCGGAAAAGTTTATTGTTATGGGAATGAAGTCAAAGTATTACAAAAAGAACAAAAGTCGGACTGCGATGCTGTTTTCCAATTGGCCCTGGTTTCCTGTCCAAGCAAGAACCCCACTGTTGAATGAAGTCCGAGATAGTCATGCTAAGAATTACACTGACATGGGGGGGTTTCATCCCAGAACCACTAGCAAATGGCGAGTAATTGATATGCCCATAAAAATGCCTATTTTTGACACCAGGCTCGCTCCCCCCCTCCAAACACTACTGCTAGATTGACATTGTCATCTGATTTCGATTATTAGATTAGATTCAAAGCTCCAGAACCCTGCCCTTCTCTCTCTTGAACACTCAAATTACTCAATTACAAATTACTATCGACTTATGGTGAATGACGTGTTTTCTGAAAAAAAAACGGCCTGTTTTCTGAAAAACATTTGCAGGGCTATAAATAATGATGTAATAACCCGGTGTCCGTGAATGCACCGTGCTATTCGCCTGCTACACTGCCACGAGGTGCCACGATGTTTATGGGGCGACTTTGTCAAGACCGACTGAACCCTTCAGGCGCTAGCGTTTTTTTCAGTTTTGACATTACTATTTCAAAAGGCTGTAGCTTGAAAATGGCTAGCGATAAAGACATACTGTAAATTAGAATAATCATCAATGTGATCCAAAGTTTGTGATGGGAGTAAATTTACTCATCTAATTTGCATATTATGACATCACCAGGCTCAGAACTTGTCAGATCCCTGTCTTCACGATACCGGCTCATCCAAATGTCTGATCCACTTGTGATACTCTTAGTCATCTCTCAAGCAAACCCAGCCATCATCATCCTCATTTACAGCAGGGTCTTGAACACCACTGCTGCCTCAACCGCTATTATTACTGCTATATTTACATAGATAGATATAAAGTATCTATCATTCCTGTGAATATTGCCATTCATCCAGGTCCTTGTATTCTCAGGTCATATCTATTAGCACGGTCTCTTGCAGACGGTGTCTGCCTCTATTTCCGTGTTTTTTTTTACATTTCTGCTACCCCCCCACCATTAACGGTGTTTTGACAACCCACCACGTGCCTTCTCGCCACCCCGAATACGGTGAAGCAAAGCCTTGGTTCACGTATTCTGCGTGTGGACTGTCATGGCGAGCGGACTTGCTGCCGCATGCACAAGGGGCTTCACAGTCCGCCATCGCCTGGTGTAAAGTATTAACTACATGAGGCACCATATTTGTTAAATTCAGCTTCAGTCGCTCGTCGTGACTTTGACGCTTAAACATCCACCGTACATCCGACACACAGCTGCAGATATCTGCTGCAAAAAAGCAGCTTACGTTGTGTTGCAAACAGTCCCTTTAAATAAGATATTTGAGAAGTTTGGGTTGAAAAATGTACACAATCTGTGTCGAGACGGGTCCCGCAGCCAAACCAGTTGAGAACCACTGCACTAAAGCATCGGCCAAAACGAACAGAAACCCTGCACCGTCTTGAAGAACAAACGTGATATTCAACCCTTCAAAACCCACCAAGATGAAACGCAACTGTGGCAAGTGGCTATTTTTTTTGTCGTGTCACGCAGTGTTTATGTATGAAATACAATATCACTCCTAATTGCTACAAATGGAAACGAGAAGCAAGCGGCGCGCTGATAGCTCACTGCCATCGCTCCTGCGTTGGCAACGGAGAACGTAAAGCAGGCTTCCCGCGCTTGAATATTTTCATAAAAAGGCCTCACATGTGGTACGGATCGCCCGACAGCTGCCATCAATTGCAGCGCCATTGAATTAAATGTACAATAAAAAAACACTTTGAAAACAAATTTGAATAAATGTGATGTGATGTGTGGAGACTTGGTGTGTGATGTCACAAGTGATGACCGCATGGAAAGACTTCAGTCATAATTTTGCAATGTCAAATGTAAGAAGTTAATATCCATACAGCACACGATATGATATCATTACAACTGAAGTGCAAATACCAGCGGTAGTAATTATAGCAAAGCTGTTAGAGGACATAATAGTCTCATTTCAAGATTCAAGATTCAAGATTCAAGATTCAAGATTCAAGATTCAAGAGAGTTTTATTGTCATATGCACAGTAAAACTGGTGGTTCTGCTATGCAATGAAATTCTTATTCTGTTCATTCTCCCAAGAAAAGAAAGAAAACACAAGAAAGAATAAGAACATAAGAAACATAAACACATAAACATAAATACCAATAAATTAAGCAACAACAACAGAAGAGACATTAATACAAATAAATAATACAAATAAATAAATAAAGTGCTATGAGTGTGTGCGTGTGTTGCGTGCGGCGTGTGCGAGTGCTTTGTTGAGAAGCCTGATGGCCTGTGGGTAAAAGCTGTTTGCCAGCCTTGTGGTCCTGGACTTCAAACTCCTGTAGCGTCTGCCTGACGGTAGGAGTGTGAATACTGAGTGTTGTGGATGTGTGCTGTCCTTGATGAGGTTGTGTGTTCTGCGTAGGAGTCTAGTTTTATAAATGTCTTGCATTTGCATAATTGGCCATGATGCGTGTGTGTGTGTGTGTGTGTGTGTGTGTGGGGGGGGGGGGGGGGGGGGTCATAAGAAATGACATAAGAGTTTGTTGACTTACAGGCCTTGCTTCATTAAAAAAACATTCATGATGGTTCCTGGCATGTAAGATGCTGCTCATCTAATATCTCCTGATATTGTTGCTGCCGTGTTGTGATCGCGGCTGGAGTACCCAGCATGCCTTGTGGGTGCTTTGTGGCTAACAATTAAAGTTATGTGTTTGTTGTCAATGCCTCGCGGCCGTTACCCACGCAGACTTGTGGGTCGTTGTTGTGCGGTGGCATTTTCACCATAGGCAGACATTCAAGTGTGCAACTATTGTATAACTCATCTTTAATTTGGCTGACAACAAAAAAAACTCCAATTTCATATTTCATGCAGTACAAATGTTTCTGTCCAGAAAAAATACATTGAGCAAAAAAATGTGTGTGTTTTAGATTTTTTTATTTATTTAAAAAATATTTTTAAAATAAATTTTCAATGTAATATACTGTATAAATAAATATAATAACTATTATAATACATATATAATGACTTATTAATGATAAATGGTCATATAATAAACATTGATAATAACAGTAATAACATAGTGATTAATATATAATAATTAATTTAAAAAATCAAATATAAATAATATTATAATTATAATAATACTTTTAACATTTAAGTGTCCTTTTCATATGATTATTTCCAGACTTTCGTGGGCCGCATAAAATGATACGGCGGGACAAATCTGGCCCCCGGGCCTTGAGTTTGACGCCTGCGTTGTAAGGATTTCATGCGATTGTGCAAATGTAGCACTGCAGTTGCAGGTGACGGGTGCACTGATAGGTTTTAAAGAAGCGCTGATTCATCATGTGGTCATCTGTCCATTCTGAGCACAATGCTGAGGTTATTGTCCGCGTGATACGGGACAGACTATAAAAACTTTACGACAGTCCGCTATGGGGCATCCTGTGGGTCAATAAAAGTCTAAATGAACTCTCGGATCCATCTTTTCTTCTGGTGATGAGCTCTGAGTCATGGTAGCGGACTAAAAGACCAACTGATTGGAACCAGGTGGGGTTTCATGCTCGCCTGAACAAAGTTGCTCAATATCACATCAGAATTCGGGCAACGTTTATTTTTTACGCAAGGAAAAGAGCAAGAAACAGCAGGCTGAGAACTCTTACATCCACTGAGCACTGAAAACGTCAGGGAAAGACAGGTTTTGACGTTTGTTTGGAGTTTGGCAAAAAGGAAGGATTAACAGTGCGTAAGGAATTTACAGTAGGTGATGTTGGGTGTAACTTATCTTCTGACATTTTTACATTTGCCAAAATGCCAAAACTTCACACACACACACACACACACAACTCTACAGTACAACATGACATGGCAGCGGCCACGAGCAGAGCCACCACAACCAGAAAGAACCCTTAACTCATTCAGCCCCAGCCATTTTTCAAAATTAAACCCCTTCAGTAGCGCCCATTTTAGACTGACTTTTCAAGGCACACAGAATATTGTGTTCAATGGCTACATAAACATGGAACCTACCAAAGGAAAGATTAGACTCTTGTCTTTCATCAAGAAAAACGTTTATTTGTACCGTTTTCCATTCTTTAGTAAGCAGCAGTAGAACATAGCTACGTTTCAGGAAAATATCAGTTCCCAACAAAAAAGGGAGAATAACAGCTTTTTGTGAAAAGATACATTTCAAGCATAACTTTCACTTTGGCACCATTTTTTTTGTTTTTTTGTGACAGCGCAAATATCTAAACAATTGAAATATTTACAATTTTTGCATTTGGAACTGAACAGTACACGCATGCACGCGTGTGCATGACAATGCGTAACCTTGTGTCAGACAGGTGGTGCAATGGGTGTAAACTTCCCCTTTTTTAGTTGTTGGTGTCTTAGACACCAAGTTGGCCAGCTAACTGCTGCTCAGACAGTTACAGACAGTCAGATTAAGTGGTATCACTTTGCCAGAATACTGTTTTATATCTGGAAGTATTTACTGTGAAGAATTCAAGGTGTCTGTTCAATAGTGATGTGCGATACCACTGATTTTGTTTCCGATCCGATACTGTGCAAATTTTGGGCTGGTATTGGTGACACCGATACTTGGGCCTGTCATGATAACACATTTTGCTGGTTGATAATTGTGCTACAAATTATCGTCGATAATCAATGTCATCGACAACATTTTTTGATATTTTTTTTCACTGTCATGAGAGATGTAATTCACATTTGAACCACTAGATGGTACTCAGGTATAGTGTCCCTGCGTGACCCAGAAGTTGCCTGTATGTATGTTGTGTGCTGAGTCGCAAGCTGTTGGCACTAAAAGTTCTTCATGTTTCATGGAAACATCACAATTATATGGCATACAATTTATGGTAGAATCTCAAGTATCGATATTTTGATTTGAGAATCGATTTTAGAGCATGATGAGCTGGCATAGGAAGTGTCGATATTTCAGCATCGAGCCGCACATCCTAACCTTCACGTGGTAGCTACTGTTGAATAAAGTGTAGAGGGGAAGAAAACCGTCCTGGCGGCCTTAAATTGCATCAACAGCTCCACCTGCTGTTGTGGTGTGCAAATTACAGGCAATTTCTCAGAAAATGTGCTGGCATATTTGTGTGTAAATCAGAGCACGTTTGTGTGTGGAACAGCGAGGCGTTGCATTTGCATTTTTTAATCAAGCAAGTCGACGGGACGTGTTTAGTTAATATTGTCTCATTAGAATGCGCAGGTGTACCTAATGAAGTGTCCAAGCATGTTACAGGACTGCTTGAACAGGGTGGGGGGTTGGGGGGGCTCCAATTAAAAGGCACGCGTGTGTGTGACATAATGAAGCAAACAGGTGTATTCCTCCCCGCCTCGCTCGCTTTAAAGCGCTGCCAACACGTTACAAAGCAATTACGTGTCGTCCGAGAGACTTTTGTTTGCCAGATGCTGTAGTCAGACATGCGGGGGGAGAATAAACAAATCCTCATGTTAAAGAGGAATGTGCATCCCTTCACCTGCTACCTCGTGCATGAACCGCTCGCTGGCAAAAACAAAAACAGGACGACACTCTTGATGTGTTTTTAACTGCACCACAAAGAAAGTCTCTTCTTGATGTTTGTTTGGGTTTCTGAGCCGTCTTCCTTACTGGAAGCCGAGGAGAAAGCAGGAATAAAAGTTATAATAAGGGACTCGCCCAGGCCCATAAGCTTCCTTTGATGATGAAGTACATTTATATAAGTTGATATCAAATGAGTCCAGATAAGCCAGAGGGGGATTGCTAATCTTCACAAACACATCTGCTTTCTTCATCAATCTCTCTCATGTCTTCAACTGCTTCCTTCAACTTCCTGCGCTGCAAACTTGCCTGCACTTGGAAGACATTTGTTTGCGATTTATTAGGAAGCCCGCCATCAAGTTGATGATTTTATCCGCTGCTGCCACACGGTATGGTCGGTATCATTAAACCGCTAAAGGAGAAATGTGCGTAATAAACGTTGAATTCTAAGTAAAGTTTGTGTTTGCATGAGTGAATGTTCGCTAAACGTATAAGCGCCAATGCCCTGGTGTTTGTTGCTGTCTGTTCGTCCATCGCGGGATTACGAAAACATACCCGGGACTTTGCGGCACGGAGGCCACGCAGCAATCAGAAAATTGGACATCATGGCAGGTGCCTCTGGATTGGCAGATCAGGATGATGGTTCTCCTTTTCAAGAGGGGGGACCGGAGGGATCTTGGGGTCACACTGCTGAGCCTTCCTGGTAAGGTCTGCCAGATATTTGGACCTGAGCTTCAGGAGAACCAGTGTGGAAGTGGGACCATTGTATACTCTCAGCAGGGTCCTTGAGGGTGCCATTGTTTTGTGGACTTGGAGTAGGAATTTGACCGTGTTCCTTATGGAATCTTTTGGGGGAACTCTGGGAGTACCTGTTATCTGACCTAATTCGGGCGGTTTGCTTCCTCGATGACTGGTGTCAGAGCTTGGTCTGCATTGTCGGCAATAAGTCGGACAAGTTTCCAGTGAGAGCTGAACTTGTCAGCGATTCTGTTCATTACTTTTATGGACAGAATTTGCAGGCACAGCCAGGGCGTTGACGGGCTTCCAGTTTGGTGGCTGCAGGATTGGGTGTCTGCCTTTTGCAGATCATGATGGACCTGCTGGCTTCACCAGGCCGTGATCTTCAGCACTCGCTGGATCAGTTGGCAGCCGAGTGTGAAGCGGCCGGGATGACAATCGGCACCTCTAATTCTGAGTCCATGGTTCTCGCATGGAAAAGAGTAGAGTGCCATCTCCTGGTTGGGGATGAGATCCTACCCCAAGTGGAGGAGTTTAAGCACTGGGGTCGTGTTCACGAGTGAGGGAAAGATGGACATGTCGGTGCGACGTCTGCAGTGATGCTGACTATGCATCGTTCCGTCATGGTCAATGTGCCAATGCACGTTCCTACCCTCGCCTACGGCCATGAGCTTTGGGTAATGACCGAAAGGAAAAGATGGCGGGTACAAGCGGAGAAAGAAAAAGAAAAAAAGGACAAAAAGGAAAAAAAAAGAGAAAATAGGGATAAAGGAGAAACTAAGAAAATAGGAAAAAAAACAGTTTTTTTGCAAATATGCAATTTTTGTGTTTTCTACAAAACCATTAAAATGGTAAAATCATAATAAAACATGTCTGTGGTTAGGCTGAAGTTAAGATTTAATGCAGCGAAAATGAAAAAAATATTTATTGATATATCTCTTTTGTGAGAGACAAAACAATATAAACTTAGGTTGCAGAAAGTTATCTTATGACAATAAAATAAAAATATTATGGGAATAAAGTCAAAACATTAAATTAAACGAACAAAATGAATACAGAGCCACCATCCACTCGTACCAGCCTGGACTTAGTTTTTCAGAAAGGTGCACTGAACAAATGTGCACATTAGCACTCAATAAGGTCATCAAACCGTACCTTTCTGCATTCCCACGTAGTATCAGCGTTTTAAAAGCGAGTTTGAGGTGAAAGAAAAAGGGTAAAAATACAGTATAGTAGTCTGGGCAGAGTGGGAGAAAGTTAGATGGTGCGTTCAAGGACCGTTGAACAAAGCGGGACAAGTCGGCGCTCGCACTGAACATGCAAAAACTGCAGGATTTCTAACTATATGATTTGTGAATAAAATGGCACATTTCTCCAAAATGTATACTGAGATAAGCGGCATAGAAAATAAATGAATGAATGAATGAAATCGCTTTACATTTGAGGTTGATTATATTATTTAAGTGTTTTTTTTTTTTTAAATCATTGCACCTGAACATTTCCCGTGGCCCGGTGGTTGGGGACCCCCGCCTTACAGCATGCTAGGGGCTATGATGTGCTCGTTTACACATGTGAAAATAGTGAACAAATGACACTTTTCTACAACTGGCTTCTCTATTTTATAATGTAAGATTCACGTCTACGTCAACAAATGCAACCATTAATCGTATTGTTTTTGTCAAATTGCCCTGCGATTGGCTGGCAACCAATCCAGGGTGTACCCCGCCTGTCACCTGAAGTCAGCTGGGATAGGCTCCATCATGCCCCCGTGACCCTAGAGAGGAGAAGCGGTATAGTAAATGGATGGAAGGATGTTCTGTTTTTAAAATATAGCATTTTGAATCATATCTTAACCCGTGTATACACCACAAAGACATTTGCATCCCTACTTATTATAGATAATAATATCTGTGATTATGATTAATTATAAGCCAACTACGGGCAAAATGTGATTAATCATGATGAAATATTTTAATCAAATGACAGCCCTGATATATAAATATAGAATTATGGACAGATGTAGGCACTACGTTGGAATTGGTTCCAGTCTGGGTGCATCTTTCAAAGAAAGGCAGCATTTAGACGTGATAAAAAGTGGTCAGGGTGGGTCTTTCCATGCTGGAGTATACATTTTGGAAGCGTTGATGCAAGCAAACATTGTTCACGTACTGAAAAAGTGAACTTCTGCTCGTTGTTTCCAGTGTTGCGGCAAACGAGGCTGTCTTCACAGCAGCTAAATTTACAGCCGCGTGTAAAAAGTGTGCGACTCATCACATTTTTTTCCTTCCTTTTAGCATCCTTCAGGAGAATGACCTCAGTGTCCCGCGGCCTCCTTTAAACGTCCACCGGGGCTCCAACTGGACCCGCTCCCAGACTCTCAGCCCGAAGGTCGGGGTGGTGATGAAAGTCAGACGGAAGGTGACGTCCCAGCCTTAT
This sequence comes from Dunckerocampus dactyliophorus, assembly GCF_027744805.1. Classification (NCBI taxonomy): domain Eukaryota; kingdom Metazoa; phylum Chordata; class Actinopteri; order Syngnathiformes; family Syngnathidae; genus Dunckerocampus; species Dunckerocampus dactyliophorus. The sequence continues at coordinate 2,440,082 of NC_072829.1, read as the reverse complement.
CTCCACGGGTGTTTCCACTCCAAACAAGTAAAAAGATAGACGCTGGTCTTCATTTTGTTTGTACTGGATTCCTGAAGATGCTTTGTTTGTTCTTCAGCAGGATGTGACTCATCAGAAAAAGTGTTGTGGTCCAGCAAGGTAACATTTTCTCACACTGCAGGAGCCAAGAAGCTTTGCTTTTTTAATTGCTTTACCTTCTCTCTTCTCGGCTACTTTATTAGCGTCCAAGCTCAGTTTTCATGCAGCTGCAGGCTATGGCTGCTCGTCTCACTGCAAGTGTGCACTACTGCCACCTGCTGGCCGCCTGGGGAACACTCAGACTGGGATAACAAGTTGAACTCCTTTTAATGAAGTGGAATAAAGTCTGTAAGTCTCACCGTCTATAAGGGTCTTCACAAATGGAAAATGGCAACTAATTGAAATCAATATGCATGAAAATACATAAAAATGTCTACATTTGACACATGGCTCGCTTGTTGACCCCCCCGTCCTTTCCCTGCTGGGGGAAGCAGTTAGTAATAACAAAATGAAATAATTATGCATGAGCACCGCAGCTGATCAGCACGATGCAACACTGTTTAAGACGTAAAAAACAAAAACATCACACAAAACGCTGTAACATGAAATGTAACACAAAACGTCATCACCCTAAACGCTGTAACATGAAATGATGTAACATGAAACAATACAAAATGCTGTAACATGAAATATAACACAAAACGTCATCACACAAATCACTGTAACATGAAATGATGTAACATGAAACAATACAAAATGCTGTAACATGAAATGTAACACAAAACGTCATCACCCAAAACGCTGTAACATGAAATGATGTAACATGAAACAATACAAAATGCTGTAACATGAAATGTAACACAAAACGTCATCACACAAAACGCTGCAACATGAAATGATGTAACATGAAACAATACAAAATGCTGTAAAATGAAATGTAACACAAAACGTCATCACACAAAACGCTGCAACATGAAATGTAACACAAAACGTCATCACCCAAAACGCTGTAACATGAAATGATGTAACATGAAACAATACAAAATGCTGTAACATGAAATGTAACACAAAATGTCATCACACAAAACGCTGCAACATGAAATGATGTAACATGAAGCAATACAAAATGCTGTAACATGAAATGTAACACAAAACGTCATCACACAAAACGCTGCAACATGAAATGATGTAACATGAAACAATACAAAATGCTGTAACATGAAATGTAACACAAAACGTCATCACACAAAACGCTGCAACATGAAATGATGTAACATGAAACAATACAAAATGCTGTAACATGAAATGTAACACAAAACGTCATCACACAAAACGCTGCAACATGAAATGTAACACAAAACGTCATCACCCAAAACGCTGTAACATGAAATGATGTAACATGAAACAATACAAAATGCTGTAACATGAAATGTAACACAAAATGTCATCACACAAAACGCTGCAACATGAAATGATGTAACATGAAACAATACAAAATGCTGTAACATGAAATGTAACACAAAACGTCATCACACAAAACGCTGCAACATGAAATGATGTAACATGAAACAATACAAAATGCTGTAACATGAAATGTCACACAAAACGTCATCACACAAAACGCTGTAACATGAAATGATGTAACATGAAACAATACAAAATGCTGTAACATGAAATGTAACACAAAACGTCATCACACAAAACGCTGCAACATGAAATGTAACACAAAACGTCATCACCCAAAACGCTGTAACATGAAATGATGTAACATGAAACAATACAAAATGCTGTAACATGAAATGTAACACAAAATGTCATCACACAAAACGCTGCTACATGAAATGATGTAACATGAAACAATACAAAATGCTGTAACATGAAATGTAACACAAAACGTCATCACACAAAATGCTGTAACATGAAATGATGTAACATGAAACAATACAAAATGCTGTAACATGAAATGTAACACAAAACGTCATCACCCAAAACGCTGTAACATGAAATGTAACACAAAACGTCATCACACAAAACACTATAAGATGAAATGCTGTAGCACAAAGCGTCACAACAGGGAATGTCACAAAACGTCATCACACAAAACGCTGCAACATGAAATGATGTAACATGAAATGTTAAATCACAAAATGCTGTAACATGAAATGCTGTAGCACAAAACGCTGTAATACAAAATGTTGCATCACAAAACGCTGTAACGTGAAATGTTTTAACACATCAAACATATGAACTGTAACACAAAATGTCATCACATAAAATACTGCAACATGAAATGATTTAACATGAAACAATACAAAACGCTCTAAGATGAAACTTGACAGAAAAAGTCGCCACAAAACAACATGAAAGATGAAACATGAACCTGAACTGCCACAAAACGCTGCAACATGAAATGTGACATGAAATGTTGCAGCACAAAACGCTGCAACATGAAATGTAACACAAAACGTCATCACATAAAACACGGCAACATGAAATGATGTAACATGAAACCATACAAAACTCTGTAACATGAAATGTGACACAAAATGTCATAACACGGAACGTTGTAACATGAAATGTATCACATCATAACATGAAACAACAAACGCTGTAACATGAAATGTTGTAGCACAAAAGGCTGTAACATGAAATGTAACACAAAACGTCATACACAAAACACTGCAACATGAAACAATACAAATCACTGTAACATGAAATGTGACATGAAATGTAACATGAAATGTAGCACAAAACAGTGCAACATAAAATGATGATGATGATAACATGAAACACAAAACGCTGTAACATGAAATGTGACACAAAACATAACACAAAATGCTGTAACATGAAATGTAACACTTAACATGAAGCATAAAACGTTGTAACATGAAATGTAGCATAAAACGCTGTAACATGAAATGTAACACAAAACACTAACATGAAATGTAACAACAACATGCAACATGAAATGATCATCTGTCGATGTAACAAAACGTCATAACTTGAAATTGAACACAAATCATAACAGGAAATGTACCACAAAATGCTGTAACATAAAATGTGACACGAAACATAAAATGTAACACAAAACACTAGCATGAAATGTAACACAAAACGCTGTAACATGAAATGCAACATGAAATGTAACATGAAAAACTGGCAACCACACATGCTGTAGGATACATGACTGCCCAATACCTTTTTTTAAATCAATTTGCTGCTATCTGCTCCCCGTTTGCTCACGTGGTCATGCTAATGTTGTGTGTAAAAAAGTTCCGACTGACCTGAGCTTGTTTTCCTCCATCACAAAGTCAAAATGACCACAAAGTTGTTGCCGTTCGACTAACCCTTGTTTTGCAGCCGTGTTTATTTTCCCGGAGACTTGGCGCCCGAGCCAGAGCTCGGCGAACCCGGGAGCCTCCGCGGCGGCTGGACGAGAGCGTGCGGTTGGACGCTTGGACTGCAAAGGACCACGCAGGAGCGAGCGTGATAACCTTGGACGGAGGCGGCTGGATTCCTCGCCGCGTTTATTTGTTTGTGGCCTGAGATAAAATGCCGCAAGCTAGCTATAGCGTAGGTTTCTTGATGTGAGGCTGGAGAAGGAAAAAGGGGGATTTTTATGCTCAATTTGAAACAGATTTGAAAGCTGGCGGATTGTAATGAGCTCGTTTGACTGATTGCTACTTGCTGATTGGATTTTCCCTCCATTGTGGTCGAAGTCGTGTGTGAAAAGTCACACAAAGATGCTCACAGTCACGCCGCCCTTAACCCGCCGTTCTCCTTCCACACCAACAAAGAGGCCACCCACACACCCCACACCCCCCCAAATATTGCTGGGCACTGCCCTCCCCCACAACCACCAGGCCCACAAACTTATACGACGCAAAGGCTGGAACTTTAAGAAGGATAAGCAATTAGACACATAGTCGGGGTCCCTCAGGAGTGTGGCGCCGGGGTACCCCAGCAAGCACAGAATTTACTACCCCCAGGTCAGAGGTGAGGGTTGTGCTGGGGTGGGGGGAGATTTTTCTTGGGGAAGAGACTGGAAAGGTAGCAAGGGGCGGCCGATCCCGCCAGGTCAGCAGTCTTCAGTAATTTGCAAAAGAAAGCACGACAAAGACGAGAGCAAATATTATGTTTCCCGGCGTGCGAAGCGCTGCCGGTGTGTATTGTTGTTAGCTGCAGATAATTAGCGGCTGCCCGCCCCCTGCTGGGCCACGCTGAGCCTTTACCTGACTGCACGTAGACGCTAACCAGCAGCAGCAGCTGCTCGCCTTCGCTCGCCGACGAGCTACGCAGCAAACTGTACAACACCATGAAGTCTAACATGACACACCAAGCACAAATATCACACACTCCTCTGGTGGTGACGTCACAGCATCCCATCAGAGTAATCAAGTACTTACGTTGCAACACCTTGCAGCTCCACTGACATAATATACAACTTGATAAGCAGACTTCTTGCACACTAACACCATTTAGCAATCAGTAGTGCAACAGACTAAATGGACTTTGATACTCTTGCAAGAAAACTTTGTTATTTGTCAGTTCTATTTTCAAGGTGCCTTTGTCTGCCAATTAGTTGCAGTGTTTGTGTTTGTTAATGAATTCATATATTTTTATAGTTTTTATTTATTGTTACTTATTTTTATATTTTATTTACACGGTTAAAAAAAATGTTTACAAAAATATTTGTAAAAATATTTGTGCAATGTTATACTGGAGTTATTAGTTTAATCTTTAATCTTAGTTTAATTTTTTGTCAGCTATGTTTTCAAGGCGCCAATGTCTGTGAATTGTGTTGCAGGGTTTATTTCTGTATGAATTCATCAATTTATTTACTTACTGTATTTATATGTTTATTTAATTTAATTGTAACTATTATTTTTTTATTTTGCAAGATGTATTTGTGGATTACTTTATTTACTTTTATGTTTTCTGTTAATTATTTTATATTTTCTGTACATGTGTCACCGTTTTTGGGGTGGGAATATTTGTGGAATGTTTTACAAGATTACGTAATAATTCGTAATTTTTTGATATTTTAAAAATGTTACTATTTTGTTTATTTGTTCCTTTTCTTTTTTTGTCAGCTATGTTTTCAAGGTGCCAATGTGTGTGGATTGGCGTTTTTGTGGATTCATTGATTTACTTTTTATTATTTTTTTCTTTCTTAGAAAACTACAGCCAAACTACGGCCTTCAAAACTAATCCAGCCGCTTGGCTGTCCTTTGGGCATGAAAGCTGCAACGTCCCAATGGCTCGGCTGTGGGACCTCTAGTGTTGAAGTCTGCTGGGAAAAGGGGGGGCTTTATTTGAATAAGCCTCACACCAACGTGACATCATAATAACCAAATCATGAAAATGTCCTCGGCAGGCCAGGAAGCATAAAAGCCATAAAAGTAAATAATGGTGCATTTTCCAAGAGATAAAGATAAAAAGTCTTATCTTCAAGAAAGAAAAAGTCATATTCCAGCGGGAGGGGTCAGGTACATAAACAGCCTGTCAAATATGCCAGCAGACATTTTAAAGCTTGACAAAAATTCTACTTTATTGTCATCACGCTGATGATTTGACGGCTATTTTTTACACAAATGTGCAAATGAGGCGTGAGGAATATTCCCAAAGTATGATTGGACTCAGACAAGAACAATTAAAACGTCTTCAGGATGCTTCAGGAGGCCTTCATGCAGTCCAGTTTGGACACGTTTCCACATAATCCGTTCCAGGGTAAAACTATGGCCCGTACAAGAGGAGTCAGTAAAAGGAGTACAGAACAGCACCATCTGCTGGATGTAGTGCCCCCCCTCCCCCATGCAAACTATCCACTGAGTCAGCTGCTCTTCCTGCCAGAGTCTGTCACGTTACACCCACACTTTGGTGACAAGGCGCCCCACCCACCTCCAAGCTAAATGGCGCGGAGCAACAAGGCCAGCCATGTGTTCCACATCACAGCGCTGAGATAAGCGCTTCATTGCGGCGCCTATCAGGATGAAATCCAAGAGTGAAATCATGCACAATATCCCGCAGTTATTGCTTTATGGCCTCCCTGAAGAATCCAAAGGAAGAAGCGAGAGTCATTTCACGCGTCTTCTAACACATCAGCACCCCGCCATGCACGTGCACGTGCACACTTTTTGGATGAGAGTTTCCTCTCCGCTCCGACGCCCAAATAAAGAATGTCACCTTATCTGGAAAAAGATCTGCTTCCTTTAACACACCCACTCTTCGCACACACACACACACACACACACACACACACACACGCACACACACACACACACACACACACACACACACGCACACACACGCACACACACACACACACACACATACACGCACACACACATAAAGAGTCATCAAGGAATTAATGGACGAATGTGGCAAAGAGGAAAAAAAATCACACATCTTTCACGCCAGCCCAAACATGGCCGCACCGCATCCCAGCAGCACTTAAACAATGCACAGTTGTCCCTCGCTATTTCGGGATTCAAATATCGCTCCCTCCAAAAAATAATTAACGAATAAATGATGTCCAGACAACGTGCCATGGCTGAGACGGACGGGCATGCCATGGGGCTGAGATGGGCATGCCATGGGGCTGAGACGGGCATGCCATGGGGCTGAGATGGGCATGCCATGGGGCTGAGACGGGCATGCCATGGGGCTGAGACGGGCATGCCATGGGGCTGAGACGGGCATGCCATGGGTATGTGGGAATGCATAAAGGGAAGATTTCATGACCTTAATGAGTGCTAATGTGCAGATTTGTTCGGCGCACCTCTCTGGAAAACCAACGTCCAGGCTGGTACTGGCGGCTGGTGACTCTGTACTCATTTAGTGCTTTTAATTTGATAATGTTCCTGTCTTAGTTTTACGCAATACATAATAAATAAGATCAATAGAACGCTGTAATGTACGTATGTTTTGTTGATGTGCTAAAAATCACCTACCTACAGTGCTGTTAATGCTATTTAAATCCATTCTCGTCTCATTGACACAAGCCCCCAAATAGCTGTCCTCGGCTGTGCCTGCCAGGAAAGATGGCGCCCTCCGTGGCAGACGTCTCTGTGACACTCTCCCGTTTTTTCTATTTTTTGCTATTTTATTGTTCATTTTGGACATTCGACGCACTCACGCAGTACATTACAACAGAGACACACTCTTGAACATCGGCAGGGTTCATCATGATCTTTCATTCAGCCTCTCAGACTTTGGCTTTCTTCTGCGCCGGGAGAACGCAGCAGCCTGCGGGCCTGGTGAGCTGAATACCCCCTGCAAGTACAGCAGTTAAAGTGTGGAATGAAGAAACTGATCAAGTACTTCAGGACTGCTTTGGCTGCACAAACTGGGATGTGTTTAAAACTGCAGCGGGGAGGGAAGATTGTACTGTTGATTTGGATGAATACGCTTCTGCTGTTACTGGCTACATTAGCACATGTATAGAGACTGTTACCACCACCAAGTATTACAGAAAATACCCTAACCAAAAACAGTGGATGAACTGTGATGTAAGGGCTAAGCTACGTGCTCGTTCGACTGCATTTGTCATGGGCACCGCTGATGACTACAAAAAGGCCAGATATGACCTGAGGAGGTCCATACGAGAGGCCAAAAGACAGTACAGACAGAAGCTGGAGGGCTACTATTCCACCTCAGACCCTCGGCGCATGTGGGCGGGGCTCCAGCACATCACAGACTTTCGCCAGCGGAGTAGCGTAGCCACGTCCAGCCAAACCACACTTCGAGATGAGCTGAATGAGTTCTATGCCCGCTTTGACACCCAAACTCCTGATGAGCAGAGAGGGTGGCTGAACCTGGGGAGCACACAGGACTCACCTCTCATGGTGACATCAGCTGATGTGCGCAGGGTTCTGAACAAAACAAACCCACGAAAAGCAGCAGGCCCAGACAACATCTCAGGACGTGCACTTCGGGTTTGCTCATCAGAGCTAGCTGATGTGCTTGCTGACATATTTAACCTGTCGCTTGCACAAGCATCTGTACCGACCTGCTTTAAGTCCACCACCATAGTGCCCGTACCCAAGAAGAGCAACGTGACCTGCTTGAATGACTATCGCCCTATAGCACTCACTCCTATTGTTATGAAGTGCTTTGAAAGAATAGTCATGACCCACATCAAAAAGAGCATCCCGGCGGCAACTGTGGACCCTCTACAGTTTGCATATCGCCAGAACCGGTCCACGGATGATGCAGTCAACACTGCCATCCACACAGCCCTTTCTCACCTACAGGGCCAGGACACACATGTCAGAATGCTATTTATAGACTATAGCTCTGCTTTTAATATAGTCAGCCCCCACAAACTCACAAATAAGCTCCTCACACTTGGCCTGTCACCCTCCCTCTGTAACTGGGTGTTTAACTTTCTCACAGGCAGGCCCCAGTCAGTCAGAGTCCACAACCGCACATCCAGCTCAAGAATTGTGAGCACTGGGACCCCACAGGGGTGTGTGCTGAGTCCACTCCTCTACACGCTCTTCACCTACGATTGCGTGGCCTCCCAGAACAACACCAGCATCATTAAATTTGCGGATGACACTACAGTCATCGGACTGATCACTGGTGGTGTTGAAACATCATACAGAAGAGAGGTGGCGGACCTCATAGCTTGGTGTCGTGCTAACAATCTCCTTCTCAATACAGATAAGACTAAAGAGATGATCATCGACCCAAGAACAAGGGAAAAGGAGCCGCATAGACCCCTGTTTATTGATGAGACTGAGGTGGAGAGGGTGAAAACCTTCAAGTTCCTTGGCACACACATCAGCGAGGACCTCACCTGGTCTCACAACACCCAACAAATTCTGAAGAAGTCCCAAAGGAGACTGTACTTCCTGAGAAGACTGAGGAAATTTGGCATGTCCACCACAATCCTGAGTTGCTTCTACAGATGCACTATGGAAAGTGTCCTTACCGCCTCCATCACTGTTTGGTACGGTAACTGTACAACACGTGATAGGAAGGCACTCCAGCGGGTGATCAAGACCTCACAGAACATTGTTGGGGCAGCCCTCCCCTCACTGCAAGACATTTATAAATCTAGAGTCCTACGCAGAACACACAACTTCATCAAGGACAGCACACATCCACAACACTCATTATTCACACTCCTACCGTCAGGCAGACGCTACAGGAGTTTGAAGTCCAGGACCACAAGGCTGGCAAACAGCTTTTACCCACAGGCCATCAGGCTCCTCAACGAAGCACTCGCACACGCCGCACGCAACACACGCACACACTCATAGCACTTTATTATTTATTTATTTATTTGTTTGTTTATTTATTTATTTATTTATTTGTATTATTTATCTGTATTAATGTCTCTTCTCTTGTTGTTGCTTAATTTATTGGTATTTATGTTTCTTATGTTCTTATTCTTTTTCTTGTTTTTTTCTTTCTTTCTTTTTTGGTAGAATGAACAGAATAAGAATTTCATTGCATACCAGAACCACCAGTTTTACTGTGCATATGACAATAAAACTCTTGAATCTTAAATCTTGAAGTTAAATTTTAGTTCGTAGTTCAAAGCAAAAACAAATCAGCAGTGGGATAGCTCGTATCCAAAAAGCACTCGTTAGTTGGGACACTCATATGCCAAGACACCACTGCATAAATGACAATAAAAAATAGCGGCAGTGCTCCAGTAAGTTCTTGCTTCTCTCTGGCAGGCGACTCCGTGACAACGAAAGCGAGAGTCATCCGCCAGAGCTTTGAAGCTAAATTTGCTCATCAAAATGTTGTCTTTTTTGTTCAAAATAAGCATTTTTATGAAGATGATGATGCTAAAAGTGCATGTCTGATATGATGCAAGATTGACATGTTTGCTATCTATGTGACATAGCTACGACACGCACTACGTCATGCTAGCTGGCTGTACGCAGTAAATCATTGGTAGATGTCGTAAACTGACGAAGAGGCCACTACTTCAGTGTTGGCACCAAGCGAAGACCACTGGTTTGCAACAACTATTGTTGCTTCCAGGATACACTGCGTTTAGTCTGAGTAGAAATTTGATGCTATTCGTCTTTGATTCAAAGGTTATCAACCTAACCCGCAAGCTCCCGTAAATAGTTGAGGTGTGAAATAAAACTCAAGAACGTCTACTAGAGTTGATCAAGCGTCCTCTACCATCTTCTCAGCCTTTCAAGTGCAGGCTGGCTTGTGTCCAACACAACTTGATAGTTGATAACCACAGAGCAGTTGTTGGATGGAAAAGAAATTCCTTCAAGCTTCCAAATCAAACTCCTGACGAAACTGAGACCCATTAAAATGGAGGATCAATTATCAGAAGTCATGGAACTTCAAAAGCAGTTGGCTGCTGCTAAAGGTTCCTTCACAAAGGAAGTCAACTTTATTACGAGAAGAATTCGCTAACTCCGAACTTGAAAAACAGGTGATGGAAGCTATGCGAGCTATTTCTGCTGGGAAATGTGGTGAAGATGAAGGAACTAAGAGCAAGGGGCGACACCATCCTCACGACTAAAACTGGACTGAGACATAAGAAAACCCAAGCAATTTCCAATTAGAAGGTTGGAAAACTCGTAAAAAACTTTTGCGACCTCCTTGGGTTGAAGAATCAGGAGGTGTTCTGTCCAATGGCAGATGGCAATTCTTCTGACAGTTATGATATGATAGGAATATGAAGCATGATCGACATGCTTGATAACTATGTGACATACATAAGACATGCATGACATGATGCTAGGTGGTTGGACAGAGTACAGACTAAATAACTGAGTAGATCGGAGAGACCACTGGTATGTAACAGCTAGCGGTGCTTCTAAGATACACCTGTGTTTATCTGACATGCTATTCCTAACCCTTTGATTCAAAGGTTATCAACCTAACCTCACAAGCTCCTGTAAATAGTTGAGGTGTGAAATACAACACAAGTTGGGCCTCAATTACAAAAAATAATCAAGGATTTTTTCCTGCGTCGAGGAATCGCTCACGTCACCAGCGAGCTTACTTCACCCACGCAGAGGACGAAGAGGGAAGCGAAGGTTTGAAGGCGCGGGAGAATGCGACAAGACAACGAAAAAGAAAGAAAAGAAAATGTGAAAAAGACAGAAAATGAGGCTAAACAGCAAGTTGACCACGGTGACGTGTGTCCGGTGAAACTCACATACCACAACAACACATCTGATATGTTGCATCATCTCCTCCCGAACGGAGCGGAAGACAGAAGACCCATGGCTTTTCAGGTGTCGGCTGCTTTGTGGCTGAAAGAACTTGATAAGAATAAGAATAACGCAAAATAGAATAACCTATGTTAAAAATACCATTCAAAATAATGAATCAATTCAGGCAAATAAGCCGGTTTTAATCCTTTTTTTTACGAAAAAATCTGCTGGTATCACACCAACTCTGACCCGATTTGATCCACAATGGCGGCCCTAAGGGGTCAAAGAGTCTTTATACTGGACTGCTATAGGAAGGCCAGTGAAACAGCAACAAGCAGCCATGCAAGCATTGTGCTGTTGAAAGATTGGGCCTTCATTTCCTGCGATTGACTGCTGCTCTGCCGTTTCCACCTCCTCCAACAATAACTTGGCACACCAAGTTGAACACGGCATTGGCATGTGCAAACAAAAGCCTGAGTGTGATTCATGCAAAGGCAAAGTACTTTCTATGTTGTTTCTTCACTTGGTGCACATGCTCCCAACTGTACGTACAACCCAAGACCTGCACAAACAAGACCAGTACTGACTGAAAACTTTGCACAGCTACAATTTCTGACCTTTCTGATGTTCTTTCCGCGCAGCAAAAACAAACAATGGTGTGCAAACTTGGCCACATAGTCCTTGAAACATCCAATCCCATCTCAAGGGACTTCCAGACCAAATAAAACCCAATAAATACTTTTATTCGCGTCTTCTTTGCTCACAATAGCAAGCACGCCTTGCCAGTAAAGAACCCAAACACAACCAAAGACAGCCTGCTGATTGGGTAAATGTAAATAAAGAAAATGAAAAGACAGATTACAATCGGTATCGGATCCACACTTTCAACAATAGCAAATATGATAACTGCAAACGACAGCGCTTGCCAGAATCCGTGTGATATTTCCTGGGATATGAAGAAAAACATCCCCAAAGTCAATGGGTTCTCTCCTTTGGCTCACACGCCAAGCAAACATTTGAGCAAAAACAGAATTTACAAAAACATGACAGAGTAATGTCATTCAGTGTCTTTGCAAAGACGCGCAACTCCAACTTCCACTGCAACACAAGTTTACATCTCCTTTTAGAAAGTGGCTGACCTTCAAGTAATAACATTTTTAAACAAACTGACCGTGTGTAAAAATGCACCACTTCATGGAAGACAGCTTTATTTCAAAAGATAAAGAAAATCTTAACTCATACAATCCCAGCCCATCCATCCATTTTCTATACCGCTTCTCCTCTTTAGGGTCGCGGGGGCATGCTGGAGCCTATCCCAGCCATTTTTCAAAATCCAACCCCTTCAGCAAAAACTTTCTTTCTACCTTTTTCCGTTCTTTAGTAATCAGCAGTAGAACGCAGGCAAGTTTCAGGAAAATATCAGTTCCCGACTAAAATGGAGAAAAGCAGCTTTTTGTGAAAAGGTACATTTCAAGCATAACTTTCACTTTGACACAATTTTTTTTTGCTTTTGTGACAAATGAACTATTTACATTTTTCACATTTGGAAGTAAAGCGTGTGTGTGCAGCACACATGCAGCATATACGGTACGTTAGTGTACGTACGCATCTTCCTTTTCCTAGCTCGTTGCACCGCACAGGCTGGATGACCAGATGCTTCACTCCGCATGTGTCTGTGCACATCGGTTCTATAGTGGAATGAACGGAGAGAGTGAACCTCCTGTCAGCTATTCAGCCTCTTTGTCCCAGTACGTGGAGGCGGGGGCTACGTTCTGAGTGCTAGCAGTGAGTAAGTTAGCAAGCAAACGCAAATATCAATGAAGGCATAAAAGCGATTCCAGTGTGGATGTGCAGCAGGGCGGCCCGGGGTGGATGTTGCTCGCTGCATTGCAGGGGAGGTGCAGCCTTTCGGTGCAGTTGAGGGGCCAGCATTTCGGGAGATGTTGGAGGTGTTTGGCGGACGGTGTGAGTTGCCTGGGAGGGCGTGCATGCGCATGTCACGGGCAACGGTTCCTGAGCTGTGCGGCCGAGTGGCGGAGTACGTGTTGAAGTACAATCAGCAACATTGCATTTCACGCCACAACTCAGCTGTGGTCCAGCTCAGATATGACCCCCCCTACATTAGTTTAACAATACACTACATACCCTAAACACGTGTGTGCGTGTCTATCATAGTGTAGCGTCGCCGGGAGCACTTCCTGTTTCCCAGCACACTTTGCTGTACTGTACTTTTATGACACCATGAGTAGGATTGGTATGACCTCCCGCGATTTCAGTGGGGTTGAGCTGTGTTGTTACTCTGCTTGCAAAATAAAGTTACCTCTCCCTCACTGTCCCGTGAGTGCCACAACAGGCAACTTCACACATACACTATACTTAAGTACCATCGAGTGGTTCAAATGTCCATGTTATCGATTATCGACAATAACTTACAGCACAATTATCCACCAGCAAAATTTGTGATCGTGGCAGGCCTAAGTGTTGGGAACACACTGTGGCACTATACCCTCCTGAACAACAGCTGAACAGCATTGTACTGGAGAAAGTGATTTGGTGCTACAAAAATGGCAAGAAAAGGGAATTAACAGTGGAAGAGAGACAGACCATCTTAACACTTAAAAATGTAGCTTGTCCTCCAGAGAAATTGGAGTGTTCAAAAACTTTTGACTGGTAGTGTATCACATCTATTAACTTGGACAAGTGCGGCTTTATTAATTAATAACTCACCGCTGTTTCATGGTTGAATACAGCCTATTATTAGTCCAAAAAATATGCACATTTAAGGATTTTTTTTTTTTTGCCTAAAGGAAGCATTTTCAAGCATAACATGGCTAAATGATGTAAAAATACAAATATAAGTCATTCAGAAGACGCATTCAAAGGTGTTGTGCTGATATGTAGTATTTTACACTGGTCACTAGGTGTCAGTAATGTTACACTGGTGACAATAGTCACTGCAGGAAGGACTGTACAGAAAAAGAAAGAACAAGGAGGAACTTATGCCTTATTAATGTATTATTTATGTCTTACATGTCTTATGATGTCTACTATATTGGGTAATATGAGTGTAAAGCTGACTATAGGGGAGTTAGTTCATGTCTAGAGGGCTCTAATGATGTTAAAAAGTGTATTTAGAAGGTTGTAAACAGCTTTTCTATGCTGTGTGAAAATATTCCATTGCTAAGTAATCCTACTCTGCGGAAACGCACTTATCACAGTCGGGTCTGTAACCAATGAACCGCCATAAACAAGGGATTACTTTTTACGTCAGCAGCTGCTAAAGAAATCTACAAAATTCACGTAGCACTCGTGTGTTCTTACACGTGCTCGTGGAACGGTGGCGCTACACACCATGGAGGAATCCAGTTAAGGTGAGGAGTTTTTATCTAATTTAAGTCAGGGTGTCCAAATTGCGGCCCTCGGGCCATTTGTAGCCCATGGCTGTTTTTTATTGGCCTGTGGCAGATTGATTACTAAAAAAGTAACGAGAAAACTTTATATGAAAAAAAATAGCAAAAATGGTCAGAGCACTTGGGAAAAACATCCAGGACAAGTTTCCAACAGGTTGTACAAAATATCAAAGAGTGATCCAGAGGAGGGAATAATTCCGGATACTATGATCCCAATACGGGACCTTTGGAATTTTCATCATAGGAGGACAACAGATGAAGCTATAAACTTGCAACAAACACTATTATGTGAAGCCAGGACACTGTGGAACCTGGATGTGTTGTATCTTCAGCAGCTATGGAGCTACATCCAGAAGAAACCACCATTACGGAAAATGCCTTTTTTGTGAATAACGACTGCCCTAATATTGATATCATTATGAATCCACTTGCTAATGCTATGTTTTCACGGTCAAGGATTCTAAATATGTTGATCAAATAAATCTAGGACTAATACTTATGGTGTAAATCACAATGTGGGGGGGAAGGTGGAGGTCTCCGCTCTCCGAGTGCTGTTCTAGTCAATATTTCAATGTAGCTTGTTAAGCATAATTCCAACAGACTAGTACCATCCTAGCAGAGACGTCCGTATGTCGCGTTTAGTTCACCCATTACTATTCCTGTATTAGTCTTCCGTCTGTTTTACTGTGAAAGATGCGTACTTGTTGGCACTTTGGCCTAAATTCTGTCCCCCACGCTAAGAAACAACAACCTCAACATTCATTTTACCTGCTAACTTTATCACACACACACACACACACACACACACAGATTTTCCATAAAACTTGAGGCATTTTATCCTCCATTATGTTCATAAATTTCACGATGGGGGGTGGGCGCACTCGAGACTAAATAACGGCGAGCTGTTAAGCGCCGGGCGCAGGTGTGGTCGACGTCTGTCCGGAGTTAGACATCGTTCGTCAGACTCTGGTAGTTTGCCAAAGTGCATTAAACTGCTTTTTGACGCCCTAAATTATACTGGGGGGGGGGCAGGGAATAATAGGGGCTACGTGGCAAGGAGTGTAAAACAAAAAAAAGGAGTTAAAACAAACTCAGCAGTTAAATAAATCAAATGCAAAAGCAATTTAAAAATAAAATGTTTTTATAGTAAACTGTATATACTATACACACACACATACATTATATATATATGTACACATATGATGTATTTATATATTTTATTATTATTGAATATGCATGTATAATACATTAATAATAAATGTATTTATCAGTTTAATAAATTACTTTTTTTTATTGGGTTAGCAACAGCCGACAATCAAACAACTACGCTAACTGTAATGCTGTAGCCACCATTTGCAAAACACGTGCCGCAAGGCCTGCTGGGAAGCACTCGCAGCAACAGGAGTCATGCCGGCTCCCAGCATGCCTTGCGGCATTTTGCAATTAGTTGCTCAAAGCAACGCAGAAAAAAAGCTAGCTTTTGCAGGTGGTTTAAAAGGGGCGTCTGATGCTACCTCTAAAGTCGGAAACTGGCAAGTCCGTGTTAGTACCGTTTGCACAGACACAGGAAAAAGACGTAAAAAAGGGGGCTTTCCGAGGCAGTGTGAAAGGGGCTAGCGTTGTTGCCTAAAAGAATCCATGTGGACGTGAAGCCACACATGCTAACCATTTCCAGGAAATGCTTCCTATGGAGGACACTGACTGAATGCACATCTTTATTCCACCTCATTATATATTCGCAGACTTGACCCCGCCTTCCCCGGCGTTTCCTAGCGCTGCACTTCACCTTCAACCCCAATCAGAGCTGGTTAAGTGTAATTGAGCAGCAAGGAAACACGTTGCCAGGGGACCCGTGCTGCAGTCTGGATGAGAAATGAAGATGAAGATGAGGAGGCGGAGGAGGAGCAGTGAGAGTAAACGACCACAAAGTGGAACCAGGAACCCCCCCACAGAAATTGGGGAACATCTGTGTCACGTTGCCTTAGCCCTGGCTGGGGTCACCTGGTCTTCCAAGGGTGCCTTTGAGGTGTCCGTGACGTTCCAGCAGCCTCAGAGTCGAGAAAAGAGCCTCTGATATTGCAATTTATGCCAAGTCAAAAGTTGGAGACGCTTCATCATGTTATTGTATGACAAAGTGTCTCCAAACTTTTGACTGGTAGTGTACGTCCACTTTAAAATGACTTTTTCATGCTCCGATTAATGCGTCCATTCAATTCCTCTGGTTGCCAGGGGTGGGGTCTGCAAGAAGCAAAGCCTGGGGACTCTCATCAGCACCCGGTCAAAAAACATTAGCATTAACAGCTAGAGGGGGGGGCTATCATTACAGCCTTTACGGTAAACGTGAACAGAGTAACCGCGGTGTCTGTAAACAACAAGTAACTACTGTAAGTCCACAACTTGTAGTCTACAAAATATTCTACTCTTATTGGGTCCACTCCTTCTTTTGGATTCACTTTTGCAAAAATAAAAAATAAAAAAGCCAAAGAAAAAGCAAAACTCCGTTACAGTAATTTGCTGCTTGCTAAATTGAGCTCTTGTTTAATTTCATTTAAGTTCAAATTGACTTATTTTCAATTTTATAATTGTATTTTATTTTCAATTTAAATTTCCACTTCCACATAATGTATTTCAATATTAATTTGGTGGCAAGTGCCAAATCTAAATTATTTTATTATTTATTCATTTTATCAAGTTTAAAATGAAACTGAAATTTTTAAAATAAAATTGGATTACATTTTATTTTATTTGATCATTTTGTATTGATTTCACTTCATTTAATATTTAAATTTCCACATTAAAAATAATTTATCATGGTATTATTTGAGTGGCAAGAACACCACATTTAAAATGAAATTGAAATGTTTAAAAATTAATTTAATTGTATAATTTATTTATTTTATTTTATTTTTATTATAGTGGCAAGAGTGAATTGAAATGTAAATGTTTCTAATTTAATTTAGACTAATTATTGTTAATATAATTTATTTTAAATTTCCACATTAAAATCTAATTTATTATGAGATTATTTGCGTGTAAAAATGAACAAGAAAATGAATTAAAAAAAACCAAAGGTGCTGTTATCAACCGACAACTGCCAACACAACACACAAAACACACTTCCGGCCTTCAAAATAAGAGAGGAGTTCTAGCTAACGTTGAATGGAATAATGAATAACGAGCACTAAACATCTTCGAAGTGCAATAGAAGTTTCTTTCCTGATAATTCCCAAGTGTTCGAGCTCAGGGTGTTTTTTCCCGGTTACTTCACGGAGTCTGTCTTGACAGAAGGACATCAACCCTCCGCTAACATGTTAGCATCGCCTCCTGCAAATGAGTCCCAGGCAGCTCGCTGCCCCGAGTGGGATTTACAAGAAGATTACGGGGCTCTCCTTTGACCCTAGGATCCGTGTTCAGCAAGAGTCAACCTTTTTTTTCACCCCCTCTCCTTTCCTGCTTCCCTCCGCCGGCGTGCATGAAGAACAATGGCTTATTCTCCTGCGCCAGTTCTCCATTATGGGGCCTGCATGTGGCTTGGCAGAGCAGCCGGCCTCAGATTTCAACCACATGTCCTGCACTGGGAATCAAACGGGTCGGTGCTGGCACTTTGGCTGCATCGCTGAGGCAGAATGCAGAGAAGACGCTTCAGAAGACGAGCGGGAGTAAACAGTCCACGAACAAGAGTACGACGTGCGCGAGGCTGAAGGCGCCAACGGGGTCAGGACACGGACACGCCGACTCCCGAGGGAGACGTTCTGCACGGCAAGCGAGGGATAGACTTAGCTGCTCCCCCCTCCCCATTATTGCTTTGAAAAATCCAGGGACAGTAGCGTTTCATTGCAGTGTAAACACATATATTGGGGGGCCCCGCCTGTCATCAGAAATATGCTCACATGGCCGCCTTGTTTGCTGCAGGATCATAAAGGCTCGTGAGATATGAATGCGAACATTTCAGAACACGCTCGGGCCAGGACCGCCACGTCTCCAAAGCCAAATAAAATGTGGACACGGAGGAAAATCATGTCCTTAATGCGGCATCTCGTAACTTCAAATATGATTTACTGAAATGTCTGTTTTCAGTGGGCCGTTATCTGCAAGCCGTGCTGTTTTCTGGACATTGAACATGATCCATACTCTCCTTACGTCTGCCTCACAGAGGCTGGAAGCACCTGGAGGACAGATAAGCTCTGTGGGAAAGGAATCTTCATCAAAATCAATGGAGGTGGATGGCCAAGATTTCCTTAGACAAGGTTTTCCTCACCTCTGTCGCTCAAGGCTCTGTCCCACCCCGTCGTTTAACCATTCTGTCTGCCTCCGTCCAAACATTTTCATCAGACGGTGTTATTCGGCGGCAAATTCTAATTTTTGGGGGCCAAGGACGGTAGACAGAACAGCATCAGCAACTGTCTGAATTGGTCTCAAACGTCTGTTGAAGTGCGAGTAGCGTCTTCATGGAGCCCGGCTTACGGCTCAAGCGACGCCCGAGGAACATCTGCTCAAGTATGAGCAATGAAAGGCAGCTCAAGTCACTCTTTGCCAGGCAAAAACTCGCAACCGAGAAGCGGGGACTGCGTTTTTCAAGTGTTCAAGGTTTGAATTGTATTCCTTAAATGTGCAATCAGACCTACGACGGAGATTAGGACCACCAAAAATCTGGGGGGGCTTATGTGACCTTTGGCCTTGGGCAAAGGAACTATTATGTTGGGTTTTTTTTGTTTTTTTTTTATTTACGAGAATAAAGCTGTAAATTTATGACTTTCGTGTAAATTTGCAGACTTCTTTTTGCGTAAGTTTACAAATTTATTCTCGCAAATTTACGACTTTATTGTCACAAATTTATGAGAAAAAAGTCGTAAATTTACGACTTATTCTCGCTAATTTCTGACCATTCTTGCAAATTTACAACTTTTTTCTCGTAAACTGATGACTTTATTCTTGTAAATTTACGACTTTCTCGTAAATTTACGACTTTATTCTGAAAATCTCTGATTTTTTTTTTTTCCAATGTGTCCCTAATACTGCGTCGTACAGACCAATGTGCACAGTAAAAAAATAATGTGTTACTTTATCAGGCAATTTTATGTCCTGGGGAGACGAATGACTGATTTAGTGGAATGGCCCTTTGATGTTGTTAGGAATGGAATATTTCCCACTCTAAGAAAGTATGGCAAAGTACTGATCTACCACAGAGACATAACACACTCAGAAGACCTTTCACTTGGGAAAGATGCACCCTGTCGTTTCTGTCTGTGCACACAGACAGAATCTAGACATGCCACCATTTTCATTTTTGTCTGAGGGGCGATTAGCTGTCCAACTTCGAGTGGGTGGTGCTTAATATCCAAACAATGAAAAAAAGGGAAGTTTACACCCACTGCACCACCTTTCTGACAGAAGTCATCCTCTTAAAAGATCGATTGCACTTCGCTAAACCTTCACTTGCGGCTAATCACTCTCTCCAGTGCTGGCATTGTAGTGGCTTGTATGTACTCCTGTTTGAATTCAGTTATAAACTGTCCTTGAGACTCCTTCACTCTTTTCACAGCTGTTTGAAAAAAATAATCCGGGAGGACTTTCACCCTGTAAAAGAGAGAGTTGAAGTGTTTTACTGCTTTGTTTGGACTGACTCTCCGCTGTCATCAGCAGCTGCTTTTAGTGTGGGGCGTCTGCCCGGCACCAACCAGCACACTAAAGACGCTCACTGGTGGGTGAAGACAGCGGAGACGCTTCTCGGAAGTCCATGCTAAAGTGGATGGTCCGCACTCGACAGCTGGGAGCAATGGAAGCCACATGTCCAACACAGTTCCCGTGTGGTGCAATCCTGCCCCCAGTGGCCAGGAGTGATACTGCAGTGCATACATAAACAGATGAACACAGTAACACACGGACCATCTTTGCAGTGATTGTTTTACAGAACAAACTATTCAGTCTGGATGGCTGCTTCTAAACACATCTGGTCCCGATTGCTCCTGCTTTACTGTACAAACCGCAACACATTTTCATCCTAATTACAAAGCAAGGAGGGGAATGGTGAGTGTGCAAATTCCTCTCGTCGATTCAAAGCCCTCGCATATACATTTCAACACTTACATGGCATTGTGCAGTCGCATCACTGAAATAACAACTTGTAAAACGTAAGTGCAGTGCTTGTGTTGTAACGACATGGATTCTTTTCCCATCACGGAGCAGACA
This sequence comes from Dunckerocampus dactyliophorus, assembly GCF_027744805.1. Taxonomy (NCBI): domain Eukaryota; kingdom Metazoa; phylum Chordata; class Actinopteri; order Syngnathiformes; family Syngnathidae; genus Dunckerocampus; species Dunckerocampus dactyliophorus. The sequence goes on along the minus strand of NC_072829.1, from coordinate 2,419,318 downwards.
AACACCACCAAATACCAGAGGGGAAAGCAATAAAGGGAGCTAACAGTGGATGTGTTGTATCGTCCATGTTTTCCTCATAATGCTGTGAAAATGCCACAAAAATGCATTTAATTGTCTCTCATGAAGTTGAAAGTGGACAAGTGGATTCCTTGGGAAATGATTACCACTAAAATGTGACAATTTGACACGATTTACAGAATAACATGCAGACTTTATAGACAAAAGGATCACTTGAAGTGATACAAGTTTGCCCTCACGTTCACTTCTGTCAAGAAGAGAATAACGACAGGAACAATTGACAAAATCTATGCAACCTAAACAGATGGCTTCCAGAAAAAATGTGTCTATTCATGCTAAAATGTTGGTTAGTATAGGAAAAAACGAGGGGAGGAGTGACATCACAGCCGAGGACAGACTCACATGCCTCAACACCCAAGGCTATTTGAATCAGGTGAAAAGCATGTGGAGGACTCTAGCCAGATAACACAAATAAGTATATTTTCATTATTTATATTATGATAATATAATCATCATATGATTCAGATTTTATTTACTTCATTTATTTATGTAAAAACATAACAAATAAATATCAAATAAAACCGATAATTATTGTGAGTTGCATTGCATAGTTTATCACGGTTAATTAGTTCCAGACCCGACCGTGATGAGTGAAGTAGGATTCCTTATTCATAAATGGAATATTATATATATATATATATATATATATATATAAATGGAAATCTGTTTATGACCTTCTAAATACGCTTTTTAACATTATTAGAGCCCTCTAGACAGGAAACAACACCCCTTTAGTCACTTCTACACTCCTATTACCCAATATATTTTTAGTACACATTATAATAAGAGAAAATAAGATATAAATTAGACTCGTGCTCGAGTGTGTTGCTGTAACTGTGTTCCAGTGCTGGACAGGAAGTGAGGTTGAGGGTTCAGGGTTGAGTTTTAGCTTGGTGTAGGTCCGGGCGCAACAGTAGCCCGTGTTTGGGATTATTGTGCCTATGCCTGTCACGATCAATTTAGCTGGCCGATGATTGTGCTACAAATTATCGTTGATAATTGACTTTGACAACATTTTCTGAGACCATTTTTTCATTGTCAAGAGAGGTGTAATTCACATTGGAACCACTAGATGGTCCTCTAGTGTACAGCAGGGGTGCTCACACTTGTTTAGTCCCAAAGATCTACCTACTACTATAAATATAGAAAGTACATAAATTTACTATATTTATTTTTAAAAAGTATGAGTAGGTATTTATGTAGGTTATGTAGGTTATACATGTATACCAGGAGTGCACGCACTCTCAGCATGCAAGAACAAGTCAAAATGATCTACCTCTTTCTATAACATAGAACATATACAAAATGTACCCAGTAAACTCTGAAATTCTATTGTAAATATTCATGATTAGTATTTCACATTCACATGTTCAAAGTTGACGGGTCATCAAAGTATTTGCTATCATAAGTGTGTGTATATAACACAGTGTAAGAAGGAGAGGTTCCGCAGGTCCTTCATACCGACCGCTGTCAGGCTCTACAACACCTGCACCACCTGAACCATGTTGTAGACACTATGTATTCTTTACACTGTACTCTTTACTTGTCTTGCTTGCTTGCTGCTGTAACAAGTAAATTTCCCCGCTGTGGGATAAATAAAGTACATACATACATACATACATACATAATTCACTTCAATATGGAAGTAAAGATTCCACATAACTCCTAAATAGTTGTGTACTAGTGAGTGAGTACTGGTAATATGTCAGTCACATTAGCTACGTAGCGTTCATTAGGACAAACAGTTCATGTAGTACATCCAGTTAGCATTTGCTAGCAAACATTAGCCATATACAAGAATTTAAAATGATGATGCAAAAGACAATGCAGCCCAAGTCAAGGCAACATATTGAAAAGGTTTCACCAATGGGCACATTTTTAATGACATCATGAAATAATAGTTTAAGAAGCCAACGTGTAGAAAACACTGATTTCTGTAGTAGAGTTCATGACCCCAAGCAAAGCCAGTCAACAATACACTTTTTTCTACGTAGCTAGCCGCTACAAGTGAACAGATAACTTTAGTTATAGATATAGACATCTTAGAGCAGAGTTAGTTCATCCATCATCACAACCATAAAGATGAAAGTTGCATCTTCGTGTGTAGCTTGAAACGCTGCAGGGTAGCAAACACGAATCAGGAGGGGAGCTTAATGTCAGCTGACTGATGTCACATGACAACTACGAAGTGACGTTTACGCGATCGACCCAAACTACCTTTGCGATCTACCGGTAGCTCGCGATCGACGTAATGGCCGCCCCTGGCGTACAGTGTACCTGTGTGAGACAGTTTGACACAGAAGTTGCCTGTATGTATGTTTTTGCAATGTAGAGAGAGACACCGTATGTCAGCGTGCACCATTTAGCACCGTTTTGTTTAGATTTGCCGACCAAATGCCTCAGTAAGCGTTGACTGTCGGGATGACGGCTCTGCTGCCTGAGGCACCTACGTCTACGTCTACATCTACATCTACGTCTACGTCTGTAGTTTTTTTTCCCCCCAGTTGAGAAAACTGTGTTGGCCGTCGGTGTTCATGTGCTCACCGTGTTCATTCTGTTTGAAACCAAATATGGGGCTGTCGGCTGTGGCATTCACCTTCTGCGCCTTCATTCATGTTAGCGAATGCTGCCTCACGAGGCTAACTGCTAACCCTGTATCCACTCACCAATAGACCCGCCTCCACAAAGAGGCTGAATGAGATGAGGCCGCTCTCTCCGTTCATTCCACTAAAGAACCAATGCGGACAGACAGATGCAGAGTGAACCCTCCTTACATGCACATGTCGATTTATCCAGGGTGTCAAAATTATCGGCCTGTTTTTTTCTTTCCGGTCCGTTAATCGATTTATCGATTATCGTGACAAGCCTAATTGTGCCTGCTGTGAGGTTATTCAAACCTGCAATAAAAGCCTGTTGTCTGGTGCTTGTGTGTCTCACCCAACATTACGATAACATAACTGACAGACCAGTTATGTTTCTCCAGCTTGACTCAGACAAAACTGAAATAATGCCTGTGGCCCACAGAAACAAAGAGCAAGTGTTATTAGCCACCTGGAGACTCGTTCTCTAAAACCTAATCATCAAGTCATCTCGGGGTAACAATGGACTCAGATCTGAACTTTAACAGACACACTAAATCAACATCATCTTTTTACCACCTAAAGAATCAAGGCAATCGTGCTTAAGCCAGATTTAGAGAGCCTAATCCATGCCCTTGTCTCCTGCAGGCTGGACTACTGTAACGACCTTTGCACCGCGCTCTCTAAACTAGCAGTAAAACAGCTGCAGTACATCCAGAATGCTGCTGCTCAAGTCCTGACTAGAAGCAGGAAATATGAGCATATTAGTCCAGTACTCAGGTCTCTGCACTGGCTTCCTGTCGCTCAGAGAATAGACTTTACAACAGCTCTGCTTGTGTACGAGTCTTCTCATGGTCTACATGGCCAAAGGACATCTCTGACATGCTAGAGTCACATCAACCATCTGAGGATGCGAGAAGCTCAGGGGGTGGTCTCCTGCAGGTACTTTGTAGGGCGGTTGTCAACAACCACGTCATTTAACCTCATCAAGGTATCAGACCACTTTTGGTGTCATTTTTTGTCATTGTGCTACTTTTCAAGGGGTTATGTTCCAAAACTCTCAAATAATCATTCTTCCCCCTCCAAACCTCCTGCTATAGGTTGACAATGTTTTCCTCTGATCTTGCATCAAAATCTGCACAGATGAACTGTGAGTCAAGGGGTAGAAGTTACTTTTGCATCTCACAGCAACTATGGTGCATTCAAGGACGTATGAGGCTGGAGTTTAGTTATCCGTGAAGGTGTGCAATTTGGTGCTGAACCATGCTGGAAGCGTTTGGCCTTGGAGGAGGTCTGCGCTCCACTGACTGCTAGCGCTCGAACGGCCTGGCTGCTAAGCACTTTCCCATCTTGGTACAAATTCCCATCTGTTTGCGACATTTTCTTGTTTCTTCCAACGGCCGTCAACTCTCAAGGCTAAAGGAACTCCCGCAGAGGAGCTGGCTTTCCACCGTCCGATAGGCGTCGGCGTTTCCTCGGAAGGTGATGCATGAGCTTGAGGCGGACCTCCGAGCCAAACGTGCTCAGTCACAGTAGCGGCCGCCGCTATCGCCCTCGCATGTGCTGGAGATTAGAGCCGGCGTGGCAGATAATCCATAAAGTTCCCAAAGCATTTGATGTGATGGATGCTGCGGCGCTGCCCTCTGGGCTCACGTTGTCATTAGTAGTCGCTTGTGCGGGTGATCCATCCCCATCACACGCAGACGTGTCAGCTAGGAAAGACGGCGTTTCCCCCTGAAAGTGTTGCTGTGGGTCACAACGAGACACTTGACCGATGAGGCCGGGAGGACTGGTTTCAGTTTCAGAGTACCACTGGGTTGCAGAAACACCACATGGGCCCGGTTGGATGCTGCGTGTCTGGGTTGGAGATGCGTGACTGGCACCCGCCTGGTTTGCATCCTCCGACTGATGTTGATTGATGTCGTTATTACGCAGCATACCATGCCTGATCAGTTCTGATTAGCACAGCATGTTGTCTTTTTCTGCCAGCATGCAAACTGTATTGTTATTTGGGATGTTTCCCCGATCAGAATCAAAAGGTCCCTCAAAGCAAAGCAGTTGTTTTCAATCAATTTGATCTTCTGCTCCTTTCACAAACAATCCAGCTTTGTTTGATATCATTTGTCAAGCGAAAAGGCTGCACATTCCGCGGTGGATCCCAAACTGGAAGGCTGGTTTGATTTTGTGAAGAGTATCCAAAGGTTCAACCTCACTGGCCTGGCACACTTTGACAGGAAGAGCACCCCCTAAGGCTCCTACCCCCTCATACCAGCAGACCAGCTAATTCATCAAACCGTGAATTGGCTCGGTCGGTTCGAAGCGTTCCAGCCTTTCCATCAGCAGCGGAACCGCCGCGGGATTATTAGCGACAATTACGGATTTCCTTGAAAACCTGCTGAGGCGTCAAAAAAACACCCTCTTGACTTCCAAGCGGCACCTTCCACTCGCCAAATTCACCTCATTACCAGAATAAATATTATCCATCAGCCCATTGAAGGGTGTTCTAAAACTGATTGAAAAGTCTTACATTCATGTCACGTCCAATTTGGTATTGACTTTTCAACTCCCGGCATTTTTTTTTATGTTCATACGTAAATGTCGGCTTACTGGGCACCTACTCTCACCTCTCAAATAAACTTGTAAGAAGCTATGTTTGAAAGAAATTTAAATCGACAATGAAATAAATTATAAAATTTAAAATAATGAGTCAAAATTAAATTAAAACACTTTCAATTATTGCGCTCTTACTCTTGCTACTGAAATGATCTCGTAATCATTTATGTTTAATGTAGACATTTTAATTCAAAATCAAATAAAAGAATTATGAAAGAAAAAGCTGTCAAAATGGAATTAAAAATATAATAAACTATTTGGGACTCACTCTTTCCATCCATTAACGTGAACAGTCTAATCAAAAATAAATAGAATTACAAAATAAAACCATTGGTCACAATAAAAATAAATTAAATGTTCTTACTGTTGCTACTGAAATTGTCTTGTAATAAATGATGCTTAATGTGGACACTTTGACAAAGTCAAATAAAACAAGTCTAAAAGAAAAAAATTGTCCAAATTAAATTAAACTGCATTAAGTTGAAAAAAGGCAATTATTTGGCACTTACTCTTGCCACTCAAACACTAAAAATGTAATTTAAAAGTAAAATAAAATATATTAAAATGATAAAATAATAGCATTTAAAAAATAAATAATTAGTCAAAATAAAATTCTATTACATTAAATGAAATTATAAATGCAGTGATTTTACCTGGCCAGTTGTAGTAATGCTGCTGTCTAAACTTATTGAAAAGCATGATTACATGTTATACATTTTTATCACTAAAAAGCCAGTTCCAAGATTATGCAATACGGTATTTCCACATGAAAAGGTGCTGCTAAACATGCAAACAGGAAGGCGGGAGGAGAGCGAGGGAGCGTATTCTGTATTTATTCATGTTAGCATGAGCGTTTTGTGTTGGCTAGTTTATCATAGAGCTTGACACACGTTATTATGGGATGCATTGGCGTCCGCGGAAAACGGCATCAGTCTCGTCTGTGGCTTTTGCAGAAAATCTCCCACTAAAGTTCACTGCCGACATCGAAAACCGTCGGATCGGTTTACGCTAATAACGGCACAGAAACCGCACGTGCGTCGCAAGCATCCAAAAACGACATCTGATGACAAACGGTTGCGAGTGGAGCCCGATGAGGAGATGAAACCCAACAAGCATCAGCGGCACGCTGGACCTCGTCTGCTTTTCCACTTTGCTTTTTATTCAAAGTGACGTCTCTGTGTGGTAATTTGAATGAATTGCTGCCATTTCACGACCCGTGGTTGGCGCTTGGAGGGAGTTTGTCAAGTGATAGTGAAGCATCGGTGACCTGATATCTTCTAACAGTCCATGCGGGGGCGGTTCCTCCTCACTGCATTGTGGGAAAGTTCACATCGTCCTCAACGCAAAACACAAAACATCGTCATACGATGTGACTGCTGATTGATGCTCGTCATTTAGACGCATAAAATGCTTTCGTCTTCTCCTTTCATCAGAAGCCTGTCGCCGGGGCTCGGTGGGAACTGTGGGGGCAGGTGCACCCCCGGATAAAGCCGGCACACGTGAACCCAAGAAGACAGAAAGCTCAAGAGACCCGAGAAAAGTAAATAAGCAGACCAGAGAGAGAAGGGGAGGAGGACACAAGGGCAGGTAAGGAGATGATTGGCTGACACAAAGCCAAGCGAAAAGTAACCACGGCGACAAGAACGCATTCTCCGATAAGCTAGCGATGGATTCAAACATCGCCATGATGCTGGTTGACTTCCAACGTCCAAAATAGGATAGGAGATCACAAATAAAGGAAAAAAAATAGTGACAAATAATGGAGAAAAAGTAGGGAAAAATAGTCCAAAAAATAGAAAATAAATTGTGGAAAAAAAGTGAAAATTGTAAATTAAAAAAAGGGTGAAAATTTGTGAAAAACTGTGGAAAATCCTGACAAAAATATATGAAAAACTGGGGTGAAAAAAGTGACAAGTTTATTTTTACAAATGTGAAAAATAGTTAAAAAAAAAAAAAAAAAAAAAAAAAAGTGAATGGTAGTGAAATAGTGATAAAAAAAAGAAAAAAATAGTGGAAAATATTGAAGAAAAAGTGAAAAAAATAGTGGATAAATAATGATCGTATAAAAAATATTGAAAAACAGTGACAATAGCAAAACAGTGACTTGAAAACAGCAAAATAGTTAAAAATTGTGACAAAAATATTGAAAAAAAAACAGTGACAAATTTGTTGAAAACATTTTTTAAAAAACAGTCAAAATATTTTTGAATAACAGTGAAATAGCTGAAAATAGTGACAAAATAGTAAAAAAAAAAAGTTTTTAAAAAGTGTTTTAAAAATGGGAAAAAATAGTGGAAAAATATTGAAAAAAAATAGTGGAAAAATATTGAAAAAAATAGTGGAATAACTGAAAAACTGGTCAAAATAAAATGTGAAAAATTGTGACAAAAATTTTATAAATATCACTAGAAAAAAAATGTGTGGAAAAAATAGTGAAAAATAGTGCAAATTGGTGAAAAAATAGTGGAAAGATTGTGAAAAATCTGAGCAAATTAGTGGGGGGTAAAAAAAAAAGCATTACTTAGAAGTGTGGGTTTAAATATCCTTGTAACATTCTTAACTGGCATGCAAGTGTAAAAAGACGTTAACCACGTATAATAAAGCCAAAGTCAAGTAAAACTGTTCACCCTTTGAAGACCACTGATGGACACACACAAAAAAAGAATAATTTCAATGAATGAGGATGAATTTTGCCCACTGTTTCCCATACATGCATTTATTTGTGGCGGCTGACCATCAATAAATGCAGCGGTGGATTTGCCGCTACCTGTGGGTCCTCACATTAAAACAGGACTGTCTGTGAATGTAGCTTGCTCCAACTCTGCTTCTTAACACACCTTATACACACCTGGACTGTCAGGGAGTAAGAAAACGTAGCAGGAGGGATCAGTTGTCGCCATATGTAGCGAGTGTTCAGACCCCTCTTGATGCACCTTTTCCAAAACAACGTCTACCAGCAAATCCACTGAAGACCCTCTCACACAAAAGCACGTATCGCTCTTCTCAACGAGCAGCGGGCACTGCTGTTGGCCCCTCCATCTAAACTAAATTTCCCTGCCCCCTTCCCTTGCAAGCCACCACTGCCACAAATAGCTTGCAGTCCTGTGGGAAACAGTGTTGCCTTTTGAGGAATATACCGTCCAGTAGAGAGTAAATGTGACTTTAGGAATGATAAAGCAATCCAAGCAGAAGCAGAAAATTCCAGGCTTTGGTGTTTTCCAGTAGCCAACATGAACTTCTTCCAACTTTGTGAAGCGTCAAAGAAGAATCAACAGAAATATGTGGAAAACCAGGCTGCGGTTTCCTCTCGGACCGTATGCTGTCCCGGCTAGTCCTGTGTTAATCTGCTTTGAGAGACGTGTTAATCCGGGGGACGTGGCGAGCGTCCAAGGACGGGCGTATAAATCAAGAGGCTCCGGATTACTGTACAGAACCCGGCCGCTGCGAAAACAGAGGGGGCACCGCAGCTCAGCACATCATTTATTTCAACGTGTCAGCAGGAAACGCCCTCTCTCTAAAAAATCTCAACCTTAATCACTTTCACGCCTCTGAGGAGACATGCTGTCTGCAGCGCAGGAAAAAGCACAAATGTCGCAAATGTTTGACAGCGCATGTAAAGACTGGCGACGGAGCCAACATTTACTCAAGAAATAATATCACGGAGACGACAAGCATCTTTTACTCGGTAGCAGAATTCCTCTCAGCGTGCTTTTGTGGTCGTCTGAGCGTCTCTCCGTTTATTCCAGAGGACGTTTGCGGCAAACCGACTTTAATGAACATGAAGCTCTTTTATGAGCGACATCCCATAAGCTCAACTGATGAAGACTATTTTGTCTTCAATTGATACTGAAAATATCTCCATCATTCTATCACACGCGGTCAAAAAAAAGCAATAGAAATAGTCTGTTCCAGGGTCAAACTATCACCAATACACCGCATCCTCACTATGAGCAGGAGTTACACTCCAAGAACACAAGCAAATAGCAAACATTGAAAATAATAATAATAATAAAAGACGTAAAAATGCTTATTGTGATACTCAAAACCCCATAATACGCCTTTCACACTTATTTTATAAACAGCACCCTCTGCTGGATTCTTTCTCCACTGCAGATAGCGCCATCACACCACTTTCTTTTTAAGTTAAAAGAAACTATTTTATATTGTTTCATTTTACCTTTTTTTTTCCATTTCAGAATTTTTACACGACCAAAGCTGGAATATTACAAGTAAAAAATCATTTTACATGAAAAAGTAAATACTTTCTTTCAATGTTACAAGAAAAAAAAAGTCAGATTCTGAAAAAAAAAAAATCATAGGAAAAAAAAACGTTAAAAATGTAGAAATTCTTAATGTGAGAAGTAAGCTGCAATTTTACAAGAAACTAATTTCTACTCAAAAAAATCTGCAATTTAAAATAAGTCGTAATATTATGAGGAAAAAGTAATGGTTAGCAATGGTGATGGTTAAAAAATGGCTACATTATGAGAAAAGTCGGAAATTTACGAAAGAAAGTGGTACTTCTACGAGGAGAAATTCTTCAAGAAAAAAAGTCTACCTGCTACCTGCTTCATTCAAGATTCATGTCAGCATTTTACAAAAAAAAAACTGTCACATTATGAGAAAAGTCCAAATGTGACAACAAACAACGATGTACTTCCGCGGAAAAAGTAAATTACAAAAAAAAAGTCACATTACAACTAAAAAATCAGCAATTTAAAACAAGTTGTAACAATTTGAGGAAATAAGTCAGAATTTTAGAGAAAAAAATGATCACATTGAGAAAAAACGTAACATTTTACAAAAGAAAGTCGTACTTCTATGTGAAAAAGTCACGTTACAAGAAAACTACGAACAATCCTGCAATTTAAAAAAAGTCGTAATATGAGGAAAAAGTCATAATATTACAAGAAAAAACGCGTAACATTATGAGAAGTCACAATTTAACAAGAAAGTGGTACTTCTATGAGAAAGTCATTTTACAAGAAAGAAGCCAGATTCCTAGAAATAAGTTAGAATATGACTAAAACTAAAACATCATTTTACAAGAAAAAACGTCTAACATTTTGAAAACAATCAACAATTTCAAATAAGTGGGAACACTCCGAGGAAATAAGTCAGAATTTTACAAGAAAAACTTGTCACATTGAGAAAAGAAACTTGCATTTCTACGAGAAAAGGTCATTTTACAAGAAAAAAGAAAAATAAATCTGAACTTTAAAAAGCCATGTAAAACCGAGTAAATTTAAAAAGCTAACTTTAAATGTCATAATAAGAGAAAAAAAATCATATTTTACAAGAAAAAATTCACAATTAAAAAGTTGGAAACCTCCGAATAATATTACAACTTCAACAAATTTGACATTCATTTGCACCCATGAAAAAACAATGAAGCAATGCATGCGGGGTAAAGTACTTCCAAAACTTCACATCTTGCCAAAGCCTCTTCCTGCTGGGAAATGTTGAACTGAATGAATGAACTTTAAATAAAACGACAACGCTGAGATTTGACTTTGTTGGCGAACGACGATGACTCTCGATTGTCACACAAGTGTAAAAAGAAGTGAAAGGTAAAAAGAATACAACACGTGCGGCTTCTTTGGCCCCGTGGTGGGTTATTTAGCAGTCGCGCTCAATAAAACCTGCACGGACGGTGAGTCAGCAACACGTAGGGTGCTTTGTTTGGGCGGGGAATGACAGTACAAATGGACAACTTTGTTCCACGCAATTACGTTAACGGAGCTTTTTTTCCTAGAAATGACGACGGCGAGCTTTCTGACTGACGGCTGGCTGGTGAAAGCACCAGCGGGTTTGATGGATGAAGTCTTCTCTGCAGATGTTGAAGCAAGTCTGGCTTTGATGCTTCCAGCTCATGTTGTGTGTTGTGTGTTGTGTGTTGTGTGTTGTGTGTGGATGTCACTGTCACAAGACGCTTCATTGTTTTCTCCTTCACGCAAACGCCCTTTGAAGGACTATTAATACCACTCACGCACGCACTTTATTCTTGCTTAGACGCCTAATCCAAGCAAGACACGACATCCCATCCTGCCTTTTTTGTCAGCGTCTCATCACCATGTGCTATCGTGTGCCACAAAGATGCTTTGGATAAAAAAATCAAAAACAACACAAGGCTGTATCTTGTTTGTGTGTAGTAAATAAACACGGACACCTTGTAGCAATCTAGCGCTGCACGTAGCATTGAAAATCTCATGCTTTCATATGGAAACCTTTGGTTTGGTGCAGACGCTTACTAATATCCCACACCGTTCACAATAAAGGTCTACTTAGTGAACAAATCCAATGCAATCCAGTCTTTGCGAGCGGGACTCAGGGCCCCATGGCTAGCGACAGTGCCAAGGAGAAGCCCGAGCTTGAAAACACTTCCATCATTTGGGGAATACGTAAAGGGCCAAAGACAAGTAGATAAGACAAAAGCAGTGTGCAGCCATTGTTCAGCAGAGACGGGGGCGGGGCTGCAAGCAGGAACTATTAAAACGACACGTCAAACAATAAGAAACGTTACTGTTTCAAGTTTAAATTAAATGTTACAAGTTTAAAGCTGGAATGTTATGTGAAAAAAGTACGTTTTACATGAAAAAGTAGCAATTATTTGCCATGTTACAAGAACGGAGTCAAGATGTGGCAAAAATTTACAAAAAAAGTCAAAATTCTTAAAGTGAGAATTAAGTTGCAATTATACGAGAAGAGGTCATTTTACAAGAGAAAAGACAGAATATATATATATATTTTTTAATTACATTTATATTTAAGAAAAGGCGGAGGAAAATTTTTGTAAATTTACATATTAAAAAAACACAATTTTACCAGAAAAAAAATCATAAAAAATTGAGAAATTGCAATTTTATGAGAAAAAGTAATTGCCAAAATGATTACCAATTACCAAAAAAAAAGGATTATGATGACACAAAATAACACAATTAAGAAAATAAAATCATGTAAGTATGTTTGTTCTAGAAATGTGTGGTGTACAAAGAGTACACATCGAGAGTCCAGGGTTGTGCAAGCACAGGTGTATCCACCTTGCAGCCTCACTAAAGCTACTTTGACAAAACGAAAGGAGAGGTGAGCTATTTTATGTGAATGCCAACATTTCATTGTAGTTTATTTACAGGCGTCCATAAGCATAACCCCTACTGTACCCCAAAGGAGCCCCGCTCATCAACTTCAAACCAAGGTACTTTTGGAATTACAGCAATATTCATTCATGGAAGTATTTGGTAGCATTTACTTCAAAGTTGCATCCAGCATTTGTGGCAAACATTCAGTTCATGCAAGGTTACGTGTGGATGGACACTCAGTGCCGACTGGGTATGAATGTGGTTATGGTGCGATCCACCGCGGTTCATCTCAAGTTGGAAGCTGCAGTTTATTGTTCTCATGGGTGTCATATCATAAATAAGCCCCGTGAGGTCTTCCAGCGTTTTACAGTGGAAAAGGTTTGGAAAGAGAAAAGTCAAGTCAAGTTTCTCTTATATATGATCTGGACTGGACGAGATGTGAGGTCCAGTTAGAACGTGTCCAGAGCATCCCGTCATCTGTCAGTGCTTGTAATGCTGTACATCAGGTGACTCCGGGCTGGGACGGAACCAGTTAAGCTTCTAAAACTGGAGTCAGAATTGTTCTTGGAGCTTGCAGACTCAAAACATGGAGTCCAACATGGTGGAAGTCTGTTAGATTTTTGTCAATGAAAGACAGGAGAACACTGACGGGCCACATTTGGTGGTCTCATAAATGCTCAGGCAGACTTTTATGGACCCAGCAGAAAGGCGCCTGATCAATGTGCCATCCAAAGCACACACGAGTCTATTTCCACCACAGGAACAAGTACTGTACTCACAGTAGGAACAGAACCCTAACAAAACCGGATCTCTACGATGGAGTCCCCCTGGATGACTTGAAGTGAAAAAGCATCGGAGAACTTCCCATCCACAGAAGTTAGACCACAATGGTACAAATCTTTACGGCTTTGGACCACTGTAGCAAGGTAAACCGGTGCCAAGCGGGTCTGGCGTACTCTTCTACGCCCTCTATATATTATTATTATTATTATATCTCATACGCATGCACTGCATTTATATGGTTCTTCCGCTCTAGCCGCTGACGCAGGGATTTTTCTATATGCACGTCGTTATGTGGACCATGTTGACGTTGGATGCCTTGAGATTTCCGTGAAAAAGCACGGTATCGGCATATGCAGATACCTGCTTTATAATGCCGATCAGCTCCGCCCCCATTGCAGCAGCCAGCCTATAGCGTCCATCTGACCGACTGAGGATGGAACCTTCAACCTTCAGGTTGGGACGACCATTCTACCAGCTCAGCCATGCCACCCGAGTGTCAACCTTTCATGCGGTTCCCAACTCTAGACAGGCAATGGTTTTCATATGCCACAGTTTTCATTTAAAATTTAAAAAAAAAAGAAAAAAAAACATCCAGCGGAATCTGGAATATTTGCAAAATGCAAAAAAGCCTGTTGTTGCAGATCATTCTCTGTTTGAGTTGCCTTTTCAAACATTCCACACTACAAAATAGGTCAGAAATTTACATTACCGTAAATCCCGGTGTATAAGCCGCACGCACTAAATTTAGAGGATTTATACATATGTAAGCCACACCGGTGTATAAGCCGCACGTGTCCGCGTCATAAAATGGCATATCATGGCGCACATGAGTGCCTGAGGACCAGGCAGAGCCAATCATGAGCTATGAAAAACACACACAAGCTTGTCAACCCATTGCAAATTGCAGGAGGTCATTACTCAATAAGTCGGTCGTCTGACTCACGCTGTCATCTTACAAACACTAAACTCATCACACAGCAACTCATCACTCAAAATGTATATGCAATATACAAACATGTACCAATACGAGTTTAACAAAAAAAACTTAATAGTTTTCCCATAATGCAGAGCATTTCATTGGAGGACAAGCAGCATAGAAAATGGATGGATGGTGCTGCAATGGTGCCTCTGTCCACCAGAGGGAGCCATAGAAGCCCAGAGCTAGGCTGAAATCATTGCAGCGCCTCAATGAATGCATTGCATATGCAATGCGTTATTATTTTTTAATTTAAAGCGTATTGGTAAATGTTTGTATATTTCTCAGGTGTACCTTTGAGTTGCTGTGTGATGAGTTTAGCGTTCTTAGTAAGATGACATTGTGATCAGACTTATATTGTTACACTGTCGCATATAATGACCTCCTGCAATTTCCAATGGGTTGACAAGCTTGTCGTGAGTGCGCTGATAGCTCGTGATTGGCTCCTACCAAAGAAAGAGCTACTGTTTGCTTAGTTACTCATGAGCGACACAGTATTTCAACAATTAGCAGAAGTTCTGAAGTGAAGGAAATGTCACAAGAGGAGTTCAGTCAGAGCACAAGGATACTTCGACATGGTCACAGAAACTTTCACGGAACCAGCAACTTTCAGGTTGGGACAACCACTCTACCAGTTCAGCCATGCCGCCCCCACATTGTCACCCTTTCATTAGGTACCAACCACAGCCATCCATCCAGTCGATCCTTTGGAGCAAATGAATGAGGAAATGCAAGGAAGCTCTGTACAGCACAGTGTTGGTGTACTTAAAGGATAGAGCTAGTCATTTTCTCCTTAGATCGTATCTCCACACACTGGAAACACAAACATTGTTCCAAACTGTACCTTGGCAAATACGTTGGACCAGCGCAGGCTTGGTGGAAACATGTCCTACACGCTCATCGACTCTTGTAACCACGCCCACTCCTCTCAAAAGTACATTTCGGATGACTAAATGGCCAATGAAGGTTTTATTGTGCGCATTAGGCTGACCTGTCACCAAGCCAAGCGCCGTAACATTCAAAGCGTCTCCTCCATCATCACACGCCGGCCACGTCCAAAACTTAAGAAAACACCGCAACGACAGAGCCCAGGCGAGACGCGTCTGTGCCTCGGACTGACAAGTTGTGGTCTTATCTGAGTTGAAATGAAACACATGTACATTCTTTCAGCACCGCCAGTGCAAACAGATTTAAGGCTTCTCGCTATTGGCAAGTCATAAAGAAATGGCAGAAACAGCAAAGAGTTTGAAGGGAAAGCCAAAAGCACTCGCAGAGTGTTCTGCCTCGTGTCCAAGCGAAGGAATGTGAACCTTGTAGGTATGCCTCACGGTGGCCTAAAAGTGCTTTGGGCCCGCCAGGGATTATGGGATTCATGTGGATCTTATCGTGTTTTAGTGGCTCCGTGTTGCTGGTCACGCAATTCTGGCAGATGACCACTTCCTCTCAAGTGGCGTGTCTTGATTGCGGCGACCGAGCTCACTCCCACCAGCAGACCGCATGCAAAGCTTCATCTGTCCAACTTCTTGTTGAATGTAATGGTGAGGAGCAGCTTTAGTGCTTTCACAAAGAACAGACCTGAAAACTCATCTGGTCTTGTCTTGTATCGCCGCTTTGTTCCTCAAGGGGCAATGTTGAGCAACTGGCACATGAAGCTTCAATGTCTTCAAAGTATGGATGAACACTTCAGTATGCGTGTGCATCACTTGTGTCCTCCCAGGTTTTATCCGAAGTAGGTGTGTAATGGTACTGTTTTGCAGGACCAAATTCCCATGTGGTACACATTACAAGTGAAAGACAGGAAGTGTTTTTTGCATTCATTTAGCCCTTAATTGAACACAAGTGGCCGCAAAAGGCGACACATTCACAGAGGGAGTGGAGCTCCGGGCATGCATGGCACCTCTACAAGCCCGGGTAGTGTGCATTACCCCCGCCACGGTGCATTTTACAAGTAAAACACAAAATAAAACTGGCAACAATGTAAAAATATAACAAAGAAATGACGTAACGAGAAAAAGCTTAAATACTGATAGAAATAACACAAAAATATGTCTGTACATACAGGAGAACCTTGGTTAGCGTCTTGGTTAGACTCTAACCAAAACAGACACTAACTGAATAGATTTTTCACATAAATCATGTAAATCCAATTAATCTCTTTCAGAAAGCCAAAAATGTAGACACCAAACGTGTTTTTATTAGTGCTACCATTATAGTTTTACATGCAGAAAACAATTAAAAATGCATATAAATCCATGTAAATGAGGAAAGAAAGGGACAAATGAACATTTAAGTTTACTTTTACCTTCATAGAAGATGTGATTCCCAAAGACACAATGTGGCAGCGAGACACCACCACCTTCCTGTTTTGCCATGAGTTATTTCTTGAATGTTTTTTCCTCACCGGACGCTAAATGAGGTTCCACTGTCAGTAAGACAATTGTTGTAACAAGCTGGAACTAGTGTATCAATACTGTCAGTTTACTTTACTACAAATAAAACAATCATTCACGCTCTTCAAACTGGTTCGTTTGTACTTACCTGCATTCTTTTTAAGAAACCTTGTTGATTATTATACAGCATTCCATTCAAAATTGTATTTATTCGGTAAGAACTTTTATTGGTAACCTTACCGTACTGAAAACGAAGCGAATCGTGACTTTAAAACTACAGATGCACAATATCTTTTTTTTTTCTTCAGATACGGATAACTTTCAGCTTCTCAAGACCGATATATTAATAACTTTTCTATATCTACTTTTTTTTTTAATATAGCGATTTGTCCCAATCAAATATCATGACATTAGCACGACCACTTCACTACCACCAGAAGAACCAGAGTATAGAGCAGGAGAGAGCCACCTGCTGTGGCCCAGCACAGTGCACTATACTCAGACGCATGCTTCGAGCAGCTGGTGTGACGCCATCGAGGTCTCTGGCAAACCTTTGGCACTTTTGAAGCGCCGCGATGTGGACTTTTTGTCATGCAAACAGAAAGGGGTTTTTTTGTCAATTTTTGGTAAAAAAATGTCTCCAAAAACTATAAGTGGTTTTAGCTGCTTGAATGATACGAGATTTGAGGCTCCTTTATTGCCATTAAACATGTTGGTGAATCTGTGCTCGGCATCATCTTATTTCATTTCATCTACCAACACACCCTGGAGTGTAAACGGGTCATTTTCGCTAGTGAATACTTTTAGCAGGTCATCCCACAGTGTGTGGCGGCTCACACAAGCTAACTTTCACTGTGATTGACTGGCAATGCGTCCAGGGTGTAGACCGCCTGCCGTGACTCTGAGCAGTATAGAAAATAATAGATTGATGGCACCCCCCAGCCTCCACCCCCTGTTGATCACCAAGACAAATGCAGGCATCAGGCTTTTGCCAATTCTCTTATACAGTCTTTGGGTTGGACCGCAAACAGTGCAATAAATTGACAGTTTTGGCACTGGTGTCGTCTCGTTCTTCAAGAGCACACGTCAACCTCGTCTAAAAGTCGACTTCCTTTGATAGAAGCTGACAGCCTAACAGGAACAATTTTAGCATTTTCTTGCCGAATGTTTTCTACCACTTTAAAAACACTTGAAAGTACATGAAATGAAATATGGTAAGGAAATGTGATTAGGATCTGGAGGCTGAGCCACAAGTGTTGGTACTGCCTCACGGAACCGAGCCCTGAGATTCTATTTGGGCAAAGTTTTGATGTTTCAGTGACAGGAACACTCTCAATGTAGCGTGCAGGTGCTGTATGTTAGTCACCTGAGTCTGGTCCTGCAGCAGCTCCACTCCTCCATGCATTTTCCTGACCCACATTTTGACAGCTTGTGTGGAAACCCAAATCCTCCGGCCAGAAACCTTTCCTCGACAGAGCACTGACCATATCCTCGCTTTCCTGTGTGGTTCACGTTATGTTTTTGGCTGAAGCCGTTGAACAAAAAAAATCAGAAGCAGCACTTTCATTGTTTTGATAACGCGGCCCAGCTGCAGCTGTTACATGTCGTTTACTTTTTTTTTTTCCCCCCCTCAAAATAACCAATTAATACGCTCAGATGGAGCTGGGGTTTTTACGCTTGCTCAGAAATCTTACAAGATGTCACTCAATATTTCCTGTCCATGCATAATTTGCAGCTTTAAAAGTTGCGTTGCTATTTGCTTTAGCTCAAATATCCGCGTGGCTGATGTTTTTGTAGAGACTCGTAGCACAGAACCACTGCTGCTGCTGCATTGTTATGTCATTTCATCAACCAGTCCTTCTTCAGAACCGTGCCTCCATCACGCGCCAGTAAACGCCAGCCAGCCTTCTGCAAATTAGAGCTGGAAAAAGATATCGTAAACCTGCCCGAACATATGGCAGGAAACATTAAAGTCATTGAAGGGAATGTAAACAAACCTTGGGTAGGTTCAGCCCAGCTGGAGGAACCTGGACTTTGCATTCAAGAAAACAGCTAAATTCCAACACAATCCGTTGTGAAGCCAGTCCACCTCTGATTGGTTCAGGATATAATCGTTCCATTCTGATAATACCTTAATTAAGTATACATCCAGCGCTTCCACAATTCATTACAGTATGTGTCAGGAAAATATCACATCCCAACAAAAAAGGCAGAAAAACAGCTTTTTGTGAAAAGATACATTTCTAGCATAACTTTTACTTGGACACAAATATTATTTGCTTTTGTGACAGCTCAAATATCTAAACAACTGCACCACAACTTAAACACAAAAAATGGTTGTTTTACATCGAAATAACTATTTATTTGCAAATAACGCCATAAACTATTTACAATTTTCACATTTGGAACTAAACTGTGTGCATGCGAGTGCATGCATTAAAATGCGTAAACTTCTGCACACAACACTCCTCCATGCTCTTTCACTTCCTCCTTGCTGTGGAGGGTGTAAATTCATGCAAAAGATCCACGCTGATCTCTTATCAAATGCACATCTGCCACCTTGTGGCTGTTTTTATGGCTTTTTCTTTATGGCTTTTATGGCTGCATTGACAGTGACTTCTATTGTGCAGTTGTGTCATCACCTCTTTTTGCTACTCGCTCAAAAAAACGTAAAAGACATATCAATACGTCTTCGGGGGCAAGCGTTCGGGTTTTAAAAAAACGCATAAATACGTCTTTGGTACTGAATGAGTTCAAATAGACAAATAAAATAGTCTCAAGGTATACCACAGTATACCAAGAAGTCACAGTTCCAAAACCACAAAAATTTCTACAATATGACAGAAAGTGGAGGTCCAGCGCAGCAACTGCGTGCAAATACTTTGCCACGTCCTGTGTTATTCCTCGCTTCCATGTCTTGCCAGAAGTCGTTAGCTACCTCGTTAGCATCGAGCGGCGCTGGTATGTTGTCGACATATTACTCACGTAGAGGGTCACCAAATGTGGAGATGTGATTTGGAATGCGACAGGACTGGAGGATAGGTGGTATAAAGCATTTATCCTGAACATCAAGCAACAAACACTCAGCTTTTCAGTTGCTAACAGCAAAAATTATTATTTATGTTGTGACCTTCTTGAGCCACTTGATTACATTTATTAGAGCTGTAATTACAATACTGTCAAATTGTCAAAATGTGAGATTTTTGCTGTTATTCCTCTCATGGGCGTCACACCCGGGAGGCGACAAACAACTGCAATTGGCGAAACTCATCGCCAATGCATAGCAAACCCTGCACATGGGAGAGGACGAGCGGCTGTGACCAGCAACACTCGTGAGCAGAGGGAATCGTACGAGTCTCCCACAGTTTTGATTGGCTGTCAGATGTGGAGGGAATTTGGGGTATCAAAGTAGTTCAGAGGAAGAAAAGCGTCCGCTGTTGATCGAGTACTCTTGCTAGTACCGGATCTTGCAATTTCCGTGTAAATGAATGTAAACTTACCTGATACGTTTACTGCGGCATCAACAAGTTCCCAGGCCAATGCTTTTTTCTTTGTGTTCTATATTCTTTTTTTTAGAAATGTAAGGCAGCGTGTGCCGCCCTGTTGCGCAGGTTCCATTGGAAATGAAAGGAGTAGAGGCGATGTCGCCTCCCGTGTGTGGCGGCCATGAGGCTGGGTATGATGCCCAATTCAAATATTTTTGTTCAAATCTGATCATTTTATGTAGTCGCTGAGATTACCAACAAAATATGACTTGTATGCTTGTGTAATGTGAACACCATGCGTCCGGGGAGTGACGCACAAAACACAACGGCACATGTGGTTTAGTTGGTTACGGACGCAAACCCTAATTCGTGGTCTGAGTCTTTTGTGGCAATTTCAAGGAGTCAACATTTTCTTAAATTATTATTATTAAAGAGAAAAAAGAGCAAGAATTTTGGCAAAGGCAGTTCGTGGGCCACTTGCGATGTCTGTTCCTAGGAGCGAGTGGGTAAGGAGTCGGATCCAGGAGTGCCGGGTCACTGAAGTGGGCCGCTTCAGTGACAGTTTTTTTAAAATAATAATTTTTGGATGAGACAGATCTGCGAGTACCTTTCCCCAACTCTTGCACGGCAAAACACGTATAGGTCGTATATTCGCGACCTAAACATTCAGACTGCGGGAACATGAGGTACATACGCTCGTCCATCGCTGCATCGTGGTTCGCTCCCTCACTCTCTCGGTTTTTCAAAAACGTTTGAATTGATAGATGATTACTGTTTTGTAGTTGAATATGGCCTATTATTCAAAACATATGCATATATAAGCAAATTGTATATAAGCCCAAATAAAGCATGTTCAATCATAAAATGGCTAAATGAACAAAAATACAAATATAAGGCATTCAGAAGATGTTACATGTGCAGTAGAATATCTATGACGTGTGCGCCTTTAAGAGGCGATGTGCTTGAGGTCAGCCAGGTACTGTAGGGTTGCTGAGCATTAGCATGGTTAGCAGTATGGAGAGTGCTAATGACTGGTGTGAGTTGTGGCTGACAGCAACTTCTGTGTGAATGCTTACTGCGCCATTGCAGTAGTATTCTACTACACTGGCCACTATGTGTCAGAAATGTTACATTGAGACTATAGCCAGACTATAAGTATCCTGTCAGTGCTAATGTGTGAGTCAATGTAATGTCTTATTTATGTCTTATTTTCTCTTATTATATCTACTACAGTGTATATTGAGTAATACAAGTGTAAAAGTGACTATAGGAGTGTTATTTCATGTCTAGAGGGCTCTAATAAAGTTAAAAAAAAAAACATATTTATAAGGCCTTAAACAGAAGGTCTTTCTATGCTCTAACGTACAGTATGATGGGAAACGGCTCTTTGGAGTGAACCAGCTGTAATTTTTCTCTCGTCTTTTTTTTTTTTTTTTTTTTACTGTTAGAGACGCACGTGATTGGTGAAAATGTGTGGTGCCGTATGTGTCGACACGAAGCAGGAGGAGGAAGAGGGGTCCCACACAAGCAAGCTGGAAAGGTGAGAAAACGAGCAGCAGGAAACAAAAGCCGATGCGCTGACATCACTGCTTTGGGTTGTCGTTGCAGCAGTTTTATCAGAAGGAGTGTCTCACTTGTTGATCGGAATGCCCCCTAACGGAGCCAATCAGTGCTTTTGGCGTGTTCCTTCATGGAAGTGTCAAACACAGTCTTTCATGACACAGTCCATCTGTTGTGTTGCAGGTTTTTGGAGCTCTGGAGCCCACTTCTGTATAACACACCAGGTCCAAAGACCATGCCATGTTGATAAAAATCACCCCGTCCCCCCCGAGTTCCACAATAGGGCATTGAGCAGATGTGTCTCCCCGACAGGAAGTATCCTAATTTCCATCACCATTACCAAATCACCTATCCGGGTGTAATGCATTTGTGGTGTATGTGTTGCTGTGCCATCACAGGACAGGAAGCAGAGGCAGCACATCTGGCGACAATCAGCAAGAATGTACGAGTCTTGACAGTGTAACTGTCAGCCAGCGTCTCTCGTGCGGCAAGCCATCCACTCTCACGTTAGCCAGAGTCCATTTCTTCTTTTTTTTTTCCACCCCTCTCCCGCCTGTGTGGTTCTTCCCCCGAGCGTGTTTGTACAGATGACTGCCTAATTGCATTTAACTCACTAAGACCTCGACCCTCGTAAAGCCATTTTTCCCGGCATATGTGGGATGCCGCTGCGAAAAATTAGCTACAGAGAAAAATGTCTTCATAGTGCCGCAGTCAAGATGCGTGTTGACACTCAAATCTGTGGAAACGCATGACAGTGTGAGGGACTTGTTACATTACAGCTGGCCAACGCCACGTCAGGAAGTGTGCAGGAAGTCCATGTCTGGCTGTGTGGGAAACTCTTCTTGGAGACAGGCTACTCTTTATTTCGGTGTCATCACTTACGGTGCATTCGAGATTCCTGGGAAGGACAAAATATTCCACCTGGAACCTACGAGGTCCAAACTCAAACCTCCCAGTCAAGTTGACGACCTGGCTCGTATTTAAGCCCTAATCTTTTTGGCAGCCTTGATCCTTTATTGAAAAATGCATAAAGCAAGTAAGTTGACGCAGATATGATGATGATTCCTGCCTTCACATGGCTATATCCAGTATAGATCAGGTCGGGAACATGCCCCTTTCGCATTGACCGTGCTCTGAAATGTCCCATCTTCTTTAGCAACCTCTCAGGCCAACACCTTGGGTCCGATCATTCTTTCTGAAATCGTGCCACATGGCTTCTTAATTGCCATTCACTAGTTTCTCCTTGAGTATCTGATTGTTTGACACCATCGCCCCATCAGTACCCAAGGATTTTCCTCAGGGACATTATACCATCCATCCGTCCATTTTCTTCCGCTTAGGTCCGAGTCATGGGGGCAGCAGTCTCAGTAGGGAAGCCCAAACTTCCTGGTCTTTGTCTTTTCCAGTTCCACCAGGGAGACACCAAGGCGTTCCCAGGCCAGCTGTGAGTCAAGATCCCCTAGTGTACCCTAGGTCTGTCCTGGGGGCCTCCTCCTCCCGGATGGGCATGCCCAGAACACCTCAACAGGGAGGCACCCAGGATATAGCAGGACGAGCTGCCCAAGCTACCGCAACTGCTCTCGATGTGAAGGAGCAGCAGTTCTACTCTGAGCTCTTCACACTAATTATACCAGATGAGTCCAATGTCCCTCTTAGGTGACTGGTTAATACCCAGGTGTCGCGGCCATAAAACAAGAGCTCAAAAGACTTTGTAATTGCATGTAAACACTGAAAACAGACAAGAGAAGTGAACCCAATTTCCACACGAGTACCACCCACAAACACGGGTCAATGATTGCCTCATAAATATGAGTTTAGCTTTCCAATAACCGCAGTCAATCCATAATCAGATTTCCTAGTTTGCAGTTTGGTTGAATGTGAACATCTTAGGGGACGACACAATTAAACGCCTCCGGAAACAAGTTTTTAAACCACCTACTGTACAAACTACTAAAGCGATTGGTGTTTAATGGGTCACATAAGGGCTTCCAACAAGTAAATATTGCATTTGGCCCAAGAAGAAAACAAGTATTTCTTGGGTTATTTGCTGAGTAAATTTATTAAAACCATTCTTTGCCTCTCTGGGTGGCTCGTCCCTAATCTCTGTCCATGAGCCAGGCCATGTGGAGCCGGTCCAAAACAAACCTCTGCTCTCAGACAACAGCATGCAAGGTCATTTTCTTCAGAATTTCACACACAAACATCTAATAGCATTATCGTTTTATGACGTATGTGCAAAATCCAACAATAACCTCATCATAAATACCATCACTATGCCTCATAAAGTATTTTTGATTAGGTTCTGCTCGGCATAACACTATGTTGATGACAAAAAGGGCAAAAAAACAGCCTTTTGGTGTGGTGGTATAGTGCCCCATTATGTAAGCGGAATTACCCTAAATTCATTTCAGGGAGGGCAGCTGGGGTTGAGGGCAAGCAGCGTTCTCAGGGTTCATATCAGGGTTGGAGAAGAGGGCGGTCTTTCTAAGTGAAATCTCCCGAGGGTGGGAGCGTGAATGAAGGTCTGTTTTGGACGCCACGCCGACCAACGCTGAGACTTAATGCCGCCTGACAGCTCACGGCTGCCGCTCAGCTGCTGGCGTCCACAAGCGAAGGTCTCAGCTTACAGGGGGTGACGGTGGCGAAGGGCGGCAGGCGACAGACGTGGAACGCCAAAGTTCACAGGAACGGTAGCACGTCTTCAGAAGACCTCCATTGGTGTCACGTTTCACCAACTAATGAGATTACTAATGTGGTGTGAAAAGACATTTTAAACGGACGCAGTCGTGTCACAGCCTCTAACGCTGGTGCCTTCAGGGTCTCCTGTACTCGCCAGGAAAAACAAGTGCCTTCCTTCATTCTTGCATTATTGCATTCTGAAGCCCTCTCATTCTAAGGTTGTTTCAGAATAAAACAATTACGCGCGGCGAGCGTGCACGGCTTGTCGTTGCCTCGTGACCTCCCCCCTCGAAAATGCACAATCGCTTCCAGCTGTCTGGTTTGGGGAATATTTGCAAGCCCATGTCACTTTGGCAGAGACTCTCCAGTTGATTAGCAAGGCCTCATTCCACAAGTGGAAGAGAGAAAAAGTAAATTGCCTCCACGTTGAAGCTTCAATTAACTTTGCCATCATTTATGCCGCCTTTAGTGCTGAGAGCGCTCAGTGATGACGTAGCCATCGACACAAAAAGAGGGTCTGAACAAACCCTGCCGGGTTTTAAACCTTTCCGGCAGGGCTGGGCACTCCCCCAAAAAAATAAAAAATTGTCAACGCCGACACGGATCGCAGAGCTGTGATTGGTCGACTTTTTTAAATTTATTTTTTAAGTACATAATTTCCGACATTGTGCCTTTCCTGTTTTTATTTCCTGCAAAAGTGCAAAATATCAAAAATAATACAAAATGGAATATTCAATACAATTTGAGTTGTATTCATTTTTTGGTTATAGATTATAGGATTCAAAATATTATATATATATATATATATATATATATATATATATATATATATATACATTCGATGAATATTAATACAAATATATACTATACTGTATAACATACTTATGTGTATTTATAACATCTCTCAGTATGATGCAGTGTTGTAAATTACAACCACAAAAGAAGGAACAAAATATCTAGGTCAAATAAAATGTATAAAAGGCAAAAAAAATATTTATCCAACTAAATAAGTTTGTAAATAATAAAATACAAGTGAATTATTAGAATTTCCAATCAAAATAAAACTGATCTCACTGTACTATAGAGTTTCATGTGTAACAGCAGCACTTGTATTGGACCTCATTGGCTTGTGCACTGACGAGCAACACTTTGTAGAAATTAACACAATAATGTGGATTTATCCCATGTGGGTGTTAAGCTTTGCATTAGTGGCCATATTTTCCATTTCCCCTTTTTTTGTTTTTTTTAACACGTCGAACATCTAAAAAGGCTAAAACCACAATGAAAGTCAGTAACTACACAGTATAGCATGCTGATACTCTACTGCGTTTACATTTATGGCCAGTATTGTATCTTCTAGGCTCTCCCGTCATGGTGGTGGAGCGTGTCGGCGACGCGTGTGGCCCGCAGAGTTGGATCGCCGCATACCTGCAGGCCGCACGCACACACGCAGGTGCTCCTAAATCTTCCCGCTAACGTCCACCTCCTGTGCAAACACGCTGGAATAACGCGAGTCACGTGAACGACTCACTATTGTGTGCTCTTTTCCTCTCTCTCTCTGTGCGAGAGTCAGATGGCATTAAGGGTGTTTTGTAGGCAGATTATTTCAGATCATATACTTTTTTTTTTTACGTTGGCGTGTGGAGGCGGCACAGGAGGAGAGGAGAGAGAATCTTTTTATTGTACGTCCTGTAGCACAAAAAACCCTGTTGATTTTCTATATTTGATAGGTTCTTTCAAAGAACAAAGTGCCAAATCTCAACGCTCTCACAGCGCCACAGTCATTCCTCGCCACTTCGCTCTATTACGCCTTTTCAGAAATATATTAATAAATCATCCCCGCTTCCTGGTTCAATACGCCCATTATTAGTCAGAAAACATGCATATTTAAGCCAATTAGCACGTAATAGGAGTGTACAGGTGACTATGGGGTGTTATTTCATGTCTAGAGTCCTCCAATAATGTCAAAAACCAAATTTACAAGTATTTAGAAGATTGTAAACAGGTTTTTATGTCTTATGTTTTATTTTCTCTTATTATATCTACTATATTGGGTAATTGCAGTGTAAAAAAGTGACTATAGGGGTGTTATTTCATGTCTCGAGGGCTCTAATGTCAAAAACTGAATTTGCAAGTATTTAGAAGATTGTAAACAGGTTTTTATGTCTTATGTTTTATTTTCTCTTATTATATCTACTATATTGGGTAATTGCAGTGTAAAAAAGTGACTATAGGGGTGTTATTTCATGTCTCGAGGGCTCTAATGTCAAAAACTGAATTTGCAAGTATTTAGAAGATTGTAAAGAGGTTTTCTATGTCTTATATGTTTTATTTTCTTTTATTAGATCTACTGTATTGGGTAATAGGAATGTAAAGGTGACTATAGGAGTGTTATTTCATGTCTCGAGGGCTCTAATGTCAAAAACTGAATTTGCAAGTATTTAGAAGATTATAAAGAGGTTTTCTATGTCTTATATGTTTTATTTTCTTTTATTAGATCTACTTTATTGGGTAATAGGTATGTAAAGGTGACTATAGGAGTGTTATTTCATGTCTACAGGGCTCTAATGTCAAAATACAAATTTACAAGTATTTAGAAGACAGATTTTCTATGTCTTATATGTTTTGTTTGTAATTGGAGTGTAAAAAGGTGACTATAGGGGTGTTATTTCATGTCTAGAGGGCTTTAATAATGTCAAAAACTGAATTTACAAGTATTTAGAAGGTTGTAAACAAACAGATAAACAGGTTTTGTAATGCTTTAACTCCCAAAATTTATGAATAAGGAATCCTACTTGCCAAAAATTCACTCATCACGGTAGAGTCTGGAACCAAAAAAGCGCCACAAACAATGTTATTACTGATTAGTGTACACGTATGCTGTACTTTTTACCTGGATTATCACGGATTTCACACGCCCTATTTTTGGAGAAAAAATACAAATGTAAACAATTCTGACAATCTGCGAATTTGCGAGTCGGTAAGTGTTGCATGTGACCATCTGACCACCTTACATCTGTGAATGTCATACGTTTCCTACCGGTCTTCAAACTCTTGGTCAATGAAAAGATCCTACTCATTTTGCTGCAGGTGTTCGGGTTCAATTCCCAGCTGGTTGTAACTCTTCCCCAGAAGGAGAAGTTCATTGGCAACCGTGGGCTTGTATCTCGCCATGAAGGCCTTTTTTTTTTTTTTAAACCCAACATTCTGAAAAAAAAAAAAAAAAAAGTGTCAGATGATGCATTCAGGCTCCCAGTTGGCTGTCAACAAGACATGAAACTCTATGCACCATGAACTCCACGTCGCACCATTTGCTGCCCCGGCTACCGTATCCAGTTGCCCCCGCTGGGAATTGACCTCAGCATCGTTTCGGGGGGCGGGGGGGCCACTTACCTTGACGTGGGCGGCTGGAGGTGCAGAGCGGCGCTGAAACTGACGAACGAGAGTAAAGTTTCCATCAGCTGCAAGCCACCTGTCCGCGCCATGACGCCATCACGCGCCTCGCCGCCATGGAACATACCTGGGAGGAATACAACCTTTGTCACTACTCATACGCGCTGCACAGTCAAATATTACTGCTGGCACCACACACTAAAAACATATACAAGTTCAAAATGATGTTTTTGTATGTAAACTTGAGCAATATTTTGTCATCTTCCTTTTTGGTATTTACAGTAGTCACTCTGCACAATTATAAGTGAAATGTCTGATTTTATGCTATTTTTATATTTTATTTGAATATATGCATTATTTGTATGCATGCAGTTATGTACGCTGTCATTTCCTTTGAACAAATGCCTTAATAAATTCCTCTAAAATGCACTTTGCACATGTAATTATGTGTTTTAATGTTACAAAAGATTACAACAATATATTAAAAATTAAAAAGATGACAAATAAAAAAACCCACACATTTAGTTTCTTGGTTTGACTTAAAATAAAAATAAAAAATAAAAAAACTTAAAACATAAATGATCAAAAAAATAATTCTTTTAAATTTTAAAAATGACCCCCAAAATGTGTAATGCATAAATAAATATTTTTTTCAAATATTTAAAATACATAAAATTATTTGTATTAATACATAAATATATACATAATAAAAATAAAAATACAACTAAAAATTTTAAATGAACCCCTGCACCTGCACCACCTGAACCATGTTGTAGACACTATGCTTTCTTTACACTGTTCTCTTTACTTGTCTTGCTTGCTTGCTGCTGTAACAAGTAAATTTCCCCGCTGTGGGATAAATAAAGTACAAATACAATACATACATACATACAAATGTGAGTCATGTACTAATAAATGTTATCATACATAACATGTTTTTAAATATGTTTAAATACATAAATCTATATTTTATTAATAAATATTAAAATATGTTAATATTATAAAGTATATATTTACATAAAGGTTTATTCATTTATATTAAGTAAATATATAAATAATAGAATATATATATATATATATATATATATATTTTTTTTTTTTTTTTTTTTTTTTTAAAGGTAATGACCGCTTGAAAATGGATGGGTCCCACGTTGAAACCTTTAAGAACCCCGACTTAAAGGAGGAACTTATTAAATTAGAATGTATATTTTTACATATGTTCCCCCCCAGCATAAGTCAAGAACAAAACATTTATACAATTAAAAAACTACATAAATGCTACATAAAAATAACAAAATATCATATTTTTTCTGATCATTTAACAAATACTTTATTGCAAAATACGTTAAACATGCAGTCTATGGTGGCGTGCTGGCCAAAGTCCAAAAACGGACATGAAAATCACAGCACAGTGGAAAGTTGTCTGGTGCTTAGCTTGGAAGATGTCTTTATTCGGTGGAAAGATGGCAGACGCTGGAATAATAATGTACTGACCCACTGAAAGCAGTTTATTTTTCACGTGACAAAATGCAGCAGCAGCAGCGTGTGTGCAGCTGCTGTTGTTTCTTCATGCCGGGCGCCTTTTTGCACGCTTTGACTTCCTTGGTCTGAACAAGCGAGAGAAGAAAGCAGCCCAGCGGTCGGAGACGTCCGTCACCGCCGTGGTTTACAAAGCAGAGGAAGTGCGAGGTGACCTCCGGTGACTGATGTGGTTCGCCGCAAGCTGGGAATCGTATCGCAGGCGCGACAAGCGGGCGAGCCACGAAGTTGGGTGGGGGTGTGGTGTGTGGGCGGGTGGGTGTAGGGTTCTTGCTTTTATTTTCACTCCTAATCAGCGCAAGGCGACGCAGCCTATCTCTGAATTCCATGCGCAACAGGAAGACTTGATTAGGTCTCACAAGGAAGCTTGGCTGGAAATTTGTGGTCACCGAAAACAAAGCTTGGAGCGCAAAATGGGTGGATTAAAAAAACAAAACAAAACAAAACAAAACAGACTGACATCTACGCTACAAACCGCTGATATTTAGCTTGGAAAATCCTTATGTTTCCTCATTTTAAGGACAAATATTCTTTAATGCCTGCGATTGGCTGGCGACCAGTCCAGGGTGACCCCGCCTGTCGCCCGAAGTCAGCTGGGATAGGCTCCAGCATGCCCCCGCGACCCTAATGAGGATGAAGCGGTATAGAAAATGGATGGATGGATATTCTTTAATGCAAGCATTGACATGTATGTGTTACACCTCACAATTAACCAGGCTTAACTTCTTTTTACACTTGTGGAACATAAGACTATAAAAAAATGTGTTTGAATGAGGAAAATCAACACAATCAAACCCACAACTCCCAGTTGGCAGAGGTGCAGGCTTTATTTTAAGATGTGTAGCAAAGCCTGTTTTTTTTTGGCACTTGGTAAAAAATATGTTTGCGTGAGGCACATTCACACCTTTCCTACTACACCTTGGTCAGTAAAGCTAAGTTTGTTGTTTTGACGTCTTGTAATTAAACCAGGGTTGACTCCTTTTTACACCCGTGTGACGGATAAGAACGTTAATGTTAACTCATTCAATACAGAAGACGTATTCATAGAACGCCCCATCCCAACAACGTATTTATACATCGTTTACATCTTTTGGTGATGCCGCAACTGCACATTAATAGATGGCACTTTTACGGCAGTTTCAAGCCATAAAAACGGCCACAAGGTGGCTGAAGTGCATTTGATAAGAGCTCAGCATGGATCGTTTGCCTGTGAAGACACATTCGACAGCAAGGATGAAGTGGAAGAGCGTGGAGGAGTGTAGCGTGCAGAAGTTTACGCATTGCAGGGAAATTTTACCGCATGCACACACACAGTTTAGCTCCAAATGTGAAAACTGTAAATAGTTCATGGGGTTATATTTGTAAATGAATTGTTATTTGGATTTAAAACAACCCCTTTTTGTGTTGTGGTATAGTTGTTTAGATATTTGAGCTGTCTCAAAGTGACATTTATGCTTGAAATGTATCTTTTCACAAAAAGCAGTTTCTCTCCGTTCTAGTGGGGAACTGATATTTCCTGAAGCGCACCTACCGTGTGTTCTACTGCTGATTCCTAAAGAACAGAAAAAGGTAGAAACAAAACTTTTTTCCCCTGATGAAAGACGGGGGTCTAATCTTTCTTTTGGTAGGTTCCATGTTTATGTAACCATAGAACACAATATTCTGTGTGCCTTGAAAGATTAGTCAAAATTGCCTAAAATGGCCGCGACTGAAGGGGTTGAATTTTGGAAAATGGCTGGGATTGAATGAGGTAATATAAAAATAAATAAATACAATTTAAAAAATGATAACATATTGTATTTTATTTTTAATATTTTATTTTAAATATTATTTCATTTTTTAATAAAATATTAAACTAGTAAACCAAAATTAATTTATAACATAAAAAATAGAATAAAATAAACATTTATCTGAAATGATTTTTATTATTATTATATTATTTGCTAAAATTGATTGTGCTATAAAGTAACAACGTTCTGCTGTAATGCTGTATAAACGCAGCTATATGCAGTATGTTCAACATTGCCTAACAATGTTCATAATAATAATAATGTTTCCTCTATTGGAGAAGGGACCCACTGAAAGGGAATATGTGGCATATTTTAATAAAGTTTTGCTTCCCACAATCCCCTCCAATGTCATTTAAAACCATACAGAAGCCATAATAAGCACCTAGAAGTCCAACCTCGTCTTATCCGAGGCCCAAATATGAAAAACTTGACCTGTAATAACACACGCAGACATGACAGGAAGGGGATTTACCTGCACGGAAAGGAAATGAAATGGCCGTGCCCACGCTGGCAAGCAAACACTCCACTGACAGCTCACAGCTTAAATCTTCTTTTTTTTGTTGCAATTCATCTGTCAGCGACTTTAATGAAGCTCAATACAGAGTCCGAGGCCGCAGACGTCGCAGGGCGGCCAGCTTCTTCTATCTGACCATGCTAACGCGTACCTGCCGCTCACGTGATGCTCACACTGAGACAAGAACGCGGCGGTTTCCTCAAAGTGCTGACCTGCTGAAAGACTTTCACGTCTTTTCTTTCTAACCGCTGAGTGGTTTGCCTGCGTAATTGGAGCGTGCACTTGCGCTCAAAGTTGCTGATTCAAAAACCTTCTTTCAAAGACGCCATTGTGGAGGGCGGAGACATTTTCCCAGCCGCTCAGAACCTGACATCTCCCCGACTAAATTGCCCAAATGGATTCTTTGTGCGTGAACATGACGTTTCATCGCTGAATAGAAGAACAATCCTGACAGGAACACTCAGCGCAAACCTTGAGAGAACACGAGGAAACCTTTCATTATGTCACAGTTTGACGCCTCCGGACGTGCCGAGACCGCGTCGCGGACTAAAGATTGTCATCGGACGACGGAAAAATCACTGTCAGCCTGCCGAGGAAAGTTCCCACTTTCAGAATGATGGAAAATTGATGACAGAAAGTAACAATTGGCAGCAAAGCTTGGAATAATAGTGAAGACTGAGGTGTAACGTTTACGTCAGGGGCGTCAAACTCTTCCACCGTGGGCCCCATCACAGTTGGACGTCCCCTCAGAGGGCCGCCTGTAACTGCCGAACCATATTCGTGTACGATAACCACACATTTCACTATCATCATTTTCACTTTGTATTGCTTTACCAACAAGCTTGCATCGAAAGAAATGTAATGCTAATAATCACTTTAGAAATAATGAACACTTACCAAAATCATTTTAAACTGCAGTTGACAACAAATAAGTTAACAATTCTGTGAAAATTGATACATTTAGTAAGAACAATTCTTTTTGTTTTTTGCATTTATAACTTTTTACAATTATTTTTCTACTTAATGTAAATATATTTAAATCCATTTAAAAAATATTAGTCAATAATACATAATAAAAAATATCTTAAGAGCTAAAAATAAAATGAAATTAATAAATTCTTGACAAAATGCATTTAGCAAGAAAGATTGCCTTTTAGATTTATACATTCTTTTTCAATAATTTTTGTACTTAATATAAATATATTGAAATAAATTTAAAATTAAATATATAAATGTTTATAATCTATGTCAATAAAGAGAAGCTTTACACGCAGGACCTGTCACGATAATCCATAAATTGATTAATGGAACGATAACAAAACAAAAACAACAAGTTGATATTTATGCCACCCTCGATAAATTGGCATGTGCGTGTGTGCGTGTGTTTGCGTGTCTGCTCGTCTCTGTGCCACACAGGCTGGATGACAAGAGGGTTCCGCTTTGCATCTGTTTGTGTGCATTGGTTCTATAGCGGAAAGAACGGGGAGCACGAACCCTCCTCAGCCTCTTTGTGGAGGCGGGGCCACTAGTGAGTGGACACAGAATGCTAGCAGCAAGCTGGCATCCAATTAGCCTCACGCTAACATGAATGAAGGCATGGTGTGAAGCCCGGTGTGGGAATATTTCGGTTTTAAACAGAATGAACAAGGTGAGCACATGAACACCGACAGGGAAAGTTTTCTAACTGGGGGGAAAAAACAAAACACTATGGTGGAGCCTTCTTCCCGACAGTCAACGCTTACTGAGGCATTTGGTCGGCAAAGTAAACCTAAAGAAAACAGTGCAAAATAGTGCGCGCTCACAGACGGTGTCGCTCGCTACGTTGCAAAAGAAATGCAAGCCATCATTCAGTTTTGCGCCACATAATTGTGATGACTCCGTGAAACATTAAGAACAACAACATGGTTGATCTTGCACGTCTTTTACCGTCTACAGCTTGCAAGTGAGCCAACAACAGACATACAGGCAACTTAACGTGGCTCACACAGGTCAAGGTTTCCGCTACATGTACAGTAGATCATGGCGGTGCGCCACTACAGTACAAAAAAGCAGTCACATCTTAAAAATGTGGGTTTTTTTGCACTTGAAAAGAAGTTTAAGTAATATATTGTATGGCTGTATATACAGTATATGCTATGTAGATACATACAGTATATGCTAGCGTATTATTTACGCACATATTGACCGTAATTAGTTTGAAAACAATTTAAAATATAAAAATGTTTCACTGCGCTTTATTTTGATAAGCATGCACTGCAATCGTTCGTCTGCCTCGTTGGCACGTGACCAGATACGCAACACGTCTCGTGTTGACTTTCACTTTGTTTCTTATTATCGGGAGAATAAACAACAGCCCGTAAAATGTGTAGTCAATTGACGACAGCTTGTCACATGCTAAGCCCATCCATGCCGGCGTGTGTGATTGCTCACGTTTCAATCTCATTTCACTTCCTGGCTTTTTTGTTTAAGTGCCTGGCTGGCGGCACCTCGCTAGCTCGGAGCTGCAAGTGGCTATCACGTTCCTGGGATACATCAATCATCATCACAAGTTACTTTTAGAAAAAAGGTGTCACTTAACAATCTTGCTCTTGTTATCTTTACAATACTGATGGCTTGTCTTCAAAACACTCGTTGTGGGTCGAAGCACCTCTACTCCAAGTTTTACCAAGGTGACAGTGCTTCTCACCCCATCTCAAAACGGGACAGTCCAGCCACCCTACAGGGGAAAATCATTTCAGCCGCTTGTACCCACAACCTTGTCCTTTCTGTCACTGCCCAAAGCGTAATACCATCCCCATCCATCTTCTTCAGCTTATCTGGTGTCGGGTCGCGGATCAAGGGGGCAGCAGCCTGAGATGAAAAGCCTAAACTTCCCTTGTCCCGGCTGTTCCGTCCAGCTCCTCATCAAGGGATCCAGAGGTGTTCCCAGGCCAGTTGAGAGACCAACATGTCCTGGGTCTTCCCCAAGGCCTCCTGCTGGTTGGACGTGCTCTGAACACCTCCCCAGGGAGGCATCCTGACCAGAGGACCAGAAAAACAGGTTTTAGTGCGAAATATAAAATGTAAACACAAAAGTACGCAAAATCGGAAAATCTGACACCATTCTTCCAAGTGCTAACAAGTGACGACAGGTAGAGTCGCGCATGTCAGTGGTCCAAACTCTGAAGTAGAGTACAACCTCAGGGGCTTTTAGAGGTCCCCCTTGAATTTACAGTTTCACAACCCAACCGGGATGGATTTTCCATCCCCGACTTTGCACATAAATCATCAGCAACTGCCAGCCGCAGATGCGTTTCATTCAAACCCTGACAGTCTGGATATGATGGGAAAAGCAAATATTTCTGGAGGGTTTTATGAAGTTTCCAGCTCTCATGCCTTTGTTAGCTTCTTTGGAGCTCCTGTGTTGTCTTTGGATGGTGCAGTGTAAATAGCGCTATATAATGTTGTGTATTCAATCGCTGGAGATGGTCGTCAACCCAGACTACACAGCCTTTGCTTGTTTTTCTTCTGTACTGTGAAGATGTCGGTGCACTCTCTTATATATTCCCTTTCTTTTTTTCTGTTTGTACTTTTGGCTCCCGTCCACTGGCTAAAATCAGCATCCAACCACCCCAGAAAATCCCTCTTCCAGGAGCTGAAGACAGGGGAGGGCACGGAGCCTGCTGCATGACAAACGTCCACAGCAATCGCTTCAAACAAGAATGCAGCAATTTGCTTTTTGACGGCACTTTTATTCCACCGTTGGGATGATTTACTCCCGCCTTCAGGTCCTGTTGTTTTTGAGACCTAATAGGGAGTTCGGGCTACAAGAAAAACACTTTGCTTCACATTATTACAGCGGCTGAGGTCGACTGAAGTTTTATCTCTGGGAGTCTGTGGTGGTGGTGGTGGTGGGTGTCTGATAAAAACATGCCGTCTTTCAAGTGCGATGCTCGCAGAAGATGGGTGGTCTGAGGCGGCGGCACGGCCGGGTGATTTGTGGTTTTGGTGGAGACTCCGAAATCAGAAGGGATAAGAAAAGATTGTTTTTTTTCCCTCTTCCTTTGCGTAAGGCTTGGAAGGAGAAATCGATGGGAAACATGGAGACCAGGCGGCTCTGCTGCCACTAAAATACTAGCAGGATCATTGCTGGGTAGTTCAGTTAAAGGTCCCATATTATGGTATTTTTCACCAATTTTAGTCCCAGAGGTCCCGCAATAGTGTGTTGGCCCTGATGCTGGAATTTGGACAGTTTAAAAGTGCTTTTAGTAAACTCTACAGGGAACACGCAGTTTTGCTTTAATGTTCGTGAGCTGTGTTAGGCTCCGACAAAGTGTGTGTCTCCAAAAGCACGACCGTGTACTCAACCCACTTTTTACTTCTACACCGCAACTCTGCACGTGTGAACGTAATAGATCACATATAACATTAAAAATACAGAAATAAATAAAATGTTAAAAAGTAAATGATCAGACTTACAGCTCCCAGGTGGCAGAGCTGCAGGCTTTATTTTAAAAGGTGAGGCCCCCCCCCCAGAGCTATTACGTGAGTCAGGCTCATCTAGCTAAGGGCGCGTCAAGAGATGTCATGTCCATGGGGAAGGAGGTTTTTCCTTTGAGAACTTCAAATGTGGAGTAAACAAGTGATGGAGAAGAAAGATTTTTATCGTATTTGGTGTTCAAAGACACACTTTAGCGTTAATGTGTCACTTTTGCATAATAAACTGCTGATCAAAATTTTAAGACCAACTGAAAAATGGCAAGAATGTACATTTTGCACGGTTGGATCTTAAGGAGGTTCTAAATAGAGCTTCAAAATGAAACAACAAAAAAAATTTAAGTGAAATAGGAGTGAGACAAAAACATTTGAGAAAGAAGGATTCAAGTGATAGACTCTTCATCAGCTGATCAAAAGTTGAAGAGCACAGCCTTTAAAAGGCAAAATGTTGGCAAAAATGTGGATTGAATGAGATTTAGTGTCACGTATTCACACTGTCATCATCTCTGGATGGCAAAGGCGAAAAGGCTTTCTCTCTTTGAAGACGGTGGGACGGTTGAGCTGTAAGCTGTCATTCTCCAAACATCCCGAGGGTTATGAAACAAAAAAGTCAAGTGGTAGACGCAAAAAAAATGTCACCGGCCCTGAGCCGGAGGATCCCATTGGCTGTCCGTCAAGACACGGGATCATCCTCGGCCCAAATGAAGGTTGTTACTGGTGCCGAGTGCAGTCCAATA
The DNA here is from genome assembly GCF_027744805.1 of Dunckerocampus dactyliophorus. NCBI lineage: Eukaryota > Metazoa > Chordata > Actinopteri > Syngnathiformes > Syngnathidae > Dunckerocampus > Dunckerocampus dactyliophorus. Next base: position 2,382,647 of record NC_072829.1, on the reverse strand, counting down.
ACCATCAGAAGGGTTTTAAGAACCACTAACGTCTTCAAAGGCATCGTCTCCTTTCAACGCCGCAAAATTGCCCGTTTGGAATTTACAGGAACGCACCAAACACAACATGGGACATTGAAAGGTGTATTTTTCCTTGATGGTCCTGATGGGAAGACCTGGGTTCGATTCTCCATTGGGCATTTCTGTGTGGAGTTTGCATGTTCTCTCCGGGTACTCCGGTTTCCGCCCACATTCCAAAAACATGCATGTTAGGTTAATTGGAGACTCTAAATGGTCCATAGGTATCAATGTGAGTGTGAATGGTTGTTTGTCTATATGTGCCCTGCCATTGGCTGGCCACCAGTCCAGGGCGTACCCCGCCTGTCGCCCGAAGTCAGCTGTGATAGGTTCCAACATCCCCCGCGACCCTAATGAGGAGAAGCAGCATAGAAAATGGATGGATGGACGGTCCTGATGGCTTCCAACGTTACCAGCATGACAAGGAGATCCCACCTGAGATGTTTTCCGCACGGCGCAGTGGAACAATGAACAATGGAGCTTCAGGTTGCACAGGGGTGTCAAACGGCAGCTGGCTATTTGGAGATGTTGCAGGGGGCATCCCTCAAGACTGAAGGCCCTCGTCTGTGTGGCAATGACTGGCTTTGCTGCACTTCACAAAGGACTTCTTCAAGAGGAATAAGCTCACTCTTTTGGATCACCCTGCGTGTTCCCCTCATCTAAATCCAATGGAGAACATTTGGGGACGGATGGCAAGGGAAGTTTACAAAAATGGACATCAGTTAGAGAGTGGATGCCCTCCGTGAAGCCGTCTTCACCACCTGGAGCAACATTCCCACCAACCTCGTGGAAAGACTGGCATCAAGCACGCCCAAACCCATTTTTCAGCTGATTAACAAGAATAGCAGAGCTACTCATTGCTGAGTTCTTCTTTCAACATTTCATTTCTATTTTAGGGGGTGTCCGGTGCTTTTGCGTTATGGTCTTAAACTTTTGATCAGCTGATGAACCGCCTATTTCACTTTAATGCTTGCTTGCAATAAATTGCTTTACTAATTTTTTTTGTCTCACTCCCATTTCTTCTTTTTGTATTTTGAACCTCTACGTAGAACCTCCTTAAGACCCAACACTGTAAAATGTACATTCTTGCAATTTTTCAACTGGTTTTAAAATTTACTATAACAGGGAAGCTGAATTTACTCCATACTTTATGTACGTTTATTTTATTTTATTTTTTTTTAAGTGACTGCTTCTGTCAGTCTCCATTTTAGCTCGTCCCAAATGCATTTGCTTGGTTCAGGGCCAAGCTGGAATGGCATAGTCCATGGGGGTGGGCATCTGCAAGGAAGCCGACTTGGGAACGAGATGGTTGGAGGATTGAAACCCAACTTGGGAAACAAAACTAAAAAAAACTATGGATGGACTGTTTGACATTCTTCATGGCCTTGAACAAAGACAGCAAAACAAGCAATAAAATCTCCTTAGTCTTCTAAAAATGTCTTTGATTGAACATACCATATAAATGGAGCGCTTCCATAAGTGGCTTCACATAATTGGATAACTGACATGCAAATGGAAAACACCCACATTTGCTTTTACTCTGACCTCACCGAGGACACAGCTTTTCACTTCATACACTATTTGCCCGATCTAAGTGAGACTGTGTCAGATCCCGTCCGAGAGTTGGCCAACTCTTGCATCCCCGGGCTCATATAATTTGGTAACCACCGGGGCTGCCTCTGGACCTCTGACTTTTGAGGCTTGCGGGGCCTCGACCACTAGAAGACTTGACTACTTCGCTCCCGCTGACCTGACGGACTGCACTCAAATGTCTGGAAGAGACATTTGAATGCAGACATTTGGGTCTTAGGTTTTATGAATGCATGGCGCCATAGTGTTTTGACTTCGAGTCCTTCGGACCAGTCGGCTGCCAAGAACCATAGCAGAGAAAACGTTACACCACGCTTGGTTCTTCGTTGTTGGCACGACCAAGATGACAACTCCTCTGACATGAAGACTTTTTAGGAGTATTTACATCAGCGTCCTCTTACTTAGTCACCTTTTCAAAGAAATGCTCCTCGTGTCAGAGACGCTCAAGTAAAACCAGATGTGTCACCACGGTTGTTGGACGCTGGTGTCACCAGAAAACAAGCAAGAAAGGCTTTCAACTCAAGATCATCATCATTAAATGCATTTGAGGATACTGACCAGCGGTGGATGTGTCAGTCAGGACGCCAACCATGTCCTCCACCCACCAAAACCTCAGCCTCCACAGTCTTCTTTCCCAGACCCACACACGCACAGAACTTTCCTAGTCTGAAGGACATCTTCTAGATGGAGAAGGTCATTTATTACTCATCCAAACTGCACCCCGGCGAGATGAGAGCAGATGGTTCAAACCCAAAAATGTGCTGCAAAGCCGCAGGGTTGCATCACAAGAAGGCGGCCCAAAGCCAAGACAGTTTGATGAAGGTCAAAAAAAAAAAAAAAAATCAAGAGAGTAGGGAGGCTGACCCCCCCACCCCACCGAGGCTCTCCTAATTATTACCTTAAGTGTCAAACACTGGCAAGGAAATCTCAATTGAAGGAATTCAATTCCAAAACATGTTTCATCTGTTGTGGAAACACTCGCAGCTGACGTGTCATTCGTCCTTAAGAGACATGAGAGTTTTAACGTTTATGCTTTGTCAAGGGCTTCAGTTGTCTATAATCCTTTAGAGCAAAGGTCTTTTCATGATTCTTGTCATTACTGTTTGTGCTTTTCTATTATGATCCACATGTGTTTGTTGCTGCTGTTGTTAGTGTGAAAAATGCTTCCATCAGGAAAAAATTAGGACACCTCATGGTGGAACTCTTTTACTCTTAAACCGCAACACACAAAAGGGTGAAAATTTGTCAAAACATGCACCCCTACTGGGTTGCTTGTGCTATTATTTTTTGACAAATACACCACATGGTGGCGCTGTTATCAAACTCCCAAGTTTGACGCTCACAAGTGAGATGGTGAGAAGTTACAAGTGAGAAGTTTCTCAAGCAGCCCAACGTACACTACAAAAAACACCCGCTGTAATTTTAGGGTGTTTAGCCGAATTGCCACGGAATTTGGTACAAACCTTCAGGGGACTGACAAGCACATGTTTATACAATTAGACCACGACTGGTTAACAAAGATGGCCACCCTCATGCAAAATGTCTTGGCAGGAACACGGGCGGGACCTCGCAACTAATTGTCCAAATTTCTTTCAGCATTGGTGGAATGATTCTAAGACTTGGGAGGATATCTGTATTGCATGCATGCTAGCATGTCTTCCAAAGCATTTTGACCACGACCAACAGGTGGCGCCACATTTGTCATTTACACTCGTAAACGTAAAACGGGATGTCCTAATTTCTTTACATAAAGTAACCAAGAGGGCCACAGAGCGGCTCCCTGGATAACTTTGGTGGTATCCCTATCTGGGTATAAATCGGTTTGGCCCTGTCCTGTGTTGCTTTACATTTATCCATCCATCCATCCATCCATCCATCCATCCATCCATCCATCCATCCATCTATCCATCCATCTATCCATCCGGCTTATCTGAGGTCAGGTCAAGGGGGCAGCAATCAGCCTAAGCAGGGAAGCCCAGACTTCACCTCTACTTCGTCCAGCTCCTCCCAGTGGATCCCCAGGCGTTCCCAGGCCAGTTGAGAGACATAGTCTCTCCAACGTGTCCTGGTTCTTCCTTGAGGCCTCCTACCGGTCGAATGTGCCCTGAACACCTCCCCTGGGAGGCGTCCGTGAGGTATGCTGACCGGATGCCCGAGCCACCTCACCTGAGAGCCCAGCACCCTGCAGTGAAAACTAACTTGGGCCGCCGGTGCCCGTGGTCTTGTACTTGGGTCGCTAGCCAAAGCTCATGACCATAGGCGAGGATAGAAACGTAGATTGACCGGTAAACTTCACCACATGGGAGCGAAGCAGAGTCTGCTGCTTTACATTTAGTACATTTCTACAGATATGAAAAGACTACCAATCTGGGTTGAGGACCTGTGGTGTCCCTCAGCAAATAAAAATAACCACACTGACAGAAGTAAGGGTACAGTCCGAGTCCAAGTGTGTCCCTCAGTGTACAATCTATTACTATTGTACCCAATTGGGCTCATTATTGGACTACATAGTAAATGTTAGAGCCCTTTCCAAAACCAAGGGGTACAGGTGCAGTCCAAAGTAATAAAAGCGAAAAAGTGTTGTGGGTACAAAAGCAGCAACTTGAAGGGCTGTACTGTAGGTCCCTACAACAGCTGCTGGCTTGGTTAGCATGAGGTAACATCGCATCTGGAGCAGCGCTGTGTGGTCACACAAATGTCAATAAAATCCTCACACTGAAATCCCCTGAAAAAAGTTCAACAAGAGCAGCGACTCTTGCTTGAGGATGATGAAACAAAATGGAAGCAGTCAAGAGTAGAGCAGTGACAGAAGGCACCGTAATGAAAAGCAGAACCTGCTGAACGCTCTGGTGAGACCAAGCAGAAGCGGCGACCAAAACACGACATGATTCGACGGAAGAGGCGGGAAAGAAGGTGAGTTTCACAGGGTGAACTGGACTGACTTTACGTTTCACATGCAAGCAAACATCTTGTTTTGCTTTCACTTTGACTGTGTTTTGCTGGGGGGTAGTTTTTTGTCGTTTTTCAGTCAATGTTGCATGAATCCTGAAGACGGTTTCCAACCTTCGACATTGTACTGAATATAAATGTCATCATCCACATGAGACACAGCCCATTAAAAAGAATAATAAGCATCCACTTCCTTTCTAGATATCTTTTATTTGACAGTGTGGCAGTATTACATTTCTGGCCACAGATTGGAAGCAGTCTCACTTCCTAAAAGGCCACGCTGATGTCATTCAACATCCTTGCCAACGCCATCCAGGCCCATCATCATCATCATCATCAGCATAGAGAATATTAGGGGAAAGTCCACAAGTAATGGTTTTGGTGGTTGGTGGGAATTATGTCTGGGAAGGACACCGGTTGAAGCTATTACACTTTTTAAGCAACAGAATTAAAGGTCCACTATTACGCAAACATGCATCTTTTGGGGGGAAATGCAGGAGGTGGGCATCTAGTTGGGGGGGGGGGGTTCAAAGTGCAGCCTGGAGGCCATTTGTAATCTAACACAAAAAAGTTATTTAAAAAGGGGAGTCACGGTGTATTAACATGAAAAATATATTAGTATAATAAAGTTGAATATTAAAAGAAAAAACATTTAGAAAAAATACTTATTTTCAACTTATTCAAACAAATTATATTCTGAGAAAACAACAAATAAAAGTTTAAACTTTAAACAGTAAACTTTTGGAAAATTAGGTTGGGGAAAAAGTCCAAATGTTAGAAAGTCCTAATTAGGAGGAAGAGGAAGAGGAAGAGGAGGATGAGGATGAGTAATGAGCAGTAGAACATTGGTACGTCTCAGGGAAATATCCGTTCCCAACAAGAAAGGGGAGAAAAACAGCTTTTGGTGAAAAGATACATTTCAAGCCTAACTTTCACTTTGACGCAAATATTTTTTGCTTTTGCGACAGCTCAAATATCTCCACCTACATCAAGATCTACATCTACGAACTATACCACAACAGAAAGAAGGGGTTGTTTACTTGCAAATGTAACCCCATGAACTATTTCTACTTGTCACATTTGGAACTGAAGTATGCGTTAAAATGTCCCTACAATGCATAACCTTCTACACACATCACTCTTCCATGCGCTCTCACTTCCTCCCTCCTCCGATACCTGCGTCTTTGGTATCGACTGAGTTAATAGGCTTTTCCACCTACAGTATGTGACAACGCTGAGATGCAGTTTTTTCTTGAAATATGTACAGTGCAACTATCTACAAAGTCAAAGTGGCAACGTTGCCTCCTTTCATTTTTCTCAATGTGGCCCTCGCTGGAAAAACCTTTGGACACCCCTGGTGTAGATCCTAATTAGTATTGTTGCGCTCGGGGTGGGATCGGCACTTGACTGACTAGCACTGAAGTTGTTAACCCGCCTGCAGGTTAACGGGTCCTCATCAAGCCCGTTTCCTTTTGTCTGATGTTCCCAGCCGCTCTGTGCTCTCCCGTGGAAATCCATCAAGTTCATTGTTTAGTTTCGCGTATTAAATCTCAATTTCTTGGAAGCCGCTCACCTGCAGCTGCTTCCTGGTGTTTGGATCCACATGTCACGGTTGCAGAGCCCATTAGAAAGTCGTATGTTAGTGTGAACGCAACAACACGGGTGACAAAGCTGTGCGGTGGAGGATGACGCCAAGCTGGAGCGTGCGGTCACTTGTCACCACGTCAGCTTGGACGTCAAACAAAGCCATGGCTCTCAGGTCGGGGGCTTTGTGAGACCAATAAATCGAAGCAAAACGGAACCAACGCAAAGAGGAAACGGTTCATCCCAATCCAATAACTCTTTACTTTCCCTCCTCCCTGTCCATTATATTTTATGTCTGAGCAGGTTTGGCTTGATTGCATTAGCAGACCCCGATGAGAAGCCTTGGAAGAACATAACAGGCCTGGCTCTGCTGGGGGAGGAACCAACAAGGTCTGGACAGGAAAAGAATGAGGAAAAAGTACATTCATCAACGTATATTTGCTGGAAGAAAAACAACGATGAGAGTTAAAAACGTAACTTTTCGAAGGTGACGGCAATAAATTTGTACAGCGTGGGTGCGGACCAGCAAGACCACCAGCTTTCAGGACACCCAAGCTTGGTGTGGTGCGAATTACAGACATTCATACTTCTGGAAAAGACAATTCAACGTACAGCTTCTAAGAGTCAACTATTTGAATGACGAACTGATCCATCCCTCATCCTCACTTTGGAAAAAGTTCATTTTTCTTCCTTAGCCATTATTGCTAAACCTTCTGTAGTGGCAAAAATAAACCATAAAAAAGCCAAACAAAAAGCAAAACACTTGCGACATTACTAGCAATTTTATTTTCCGCACACATCCCAATCAAATGTCAAATTGTACGTTGGACCTTAGCGGGTCCACTGATTTTCACGGCATTTGAGCGTGTGTACAGTATTCCCTCGTTTATCGCGGTTAATTGGTTCCAGACCCAACCGTGGTAAGTGAATTTCTGCAAAGTAGGATTCCTTTGTTATAAATGGAATAGTTTCCCAGTTGGAGCATAGAAAACCTGTTTACCACCTTCTAAATACGCCTTTTAAAATCATTAGAGCCCTCTAGACAAGAAACAACACCCCTATAGTCACTTTTACGCTCCTATTTCCCAATATAGTTGACTTAAAGGGATAGTTGGAATTTTTTGACAGGAAGTTGTATGACATCCCCATCAGCAGTGTAATGCATCACCAGGGACTTACCGCTCACTTCCTCCCATGAGCTGAGTTCTGGTCGGAATTCGGTCATGAGGAAGGTAGTCCTGGTTAGTTCCCGGTTGGTGGGGGCACTTAAGTAAAGAGTGTGGCTTCTCAAAACAAATGTGTGTCCCAAAAAGTAATACATTTGCATCAAAAAATGCCTCCTCTGCGTTACTTTCTCTCCCGTCATATCACCGTGTGCTGTCACCTGTCCACTGCGACGTGGGAGTCTCGGGTGTCCCTCGCTTCATCCACTTTGGGACACGTACACAACGATGGACAGACGACAGCGCGCAGTGATACAACAGGACAGAAAGTCACAAAGCGGGGGGTTGGTGACTGTTGATGCAGTATACTGCTGATGGGGTGTCATACAACTTCAGGGCAAAAAAATCCCAACTATAGCATTAAGACAAAGTAAGACACCCCTATCGTCACTTTTACACTCCTATACCCAATATACTTGTAGTAGACAGGAAAAAGCAAAGACACAGAAAACCTGTTTACAACCTTGTAAATACAATTTTTAACAATTATTATAGCCCTGTAGGCATGAAATAACACCCCTACAGTCACCTTTACACTCCTATGACCCAATAATAAGCCATAATAAGAGAAAATAAGACAAAAGACAGCAGTAGGGATCCCGATCCTGAAGATTGGATCGTGATCGGCTGCATTCTGAAGATCAGATAACATCTGCTTCCACCACAAAATCGGACCGATCACGTTGCCGTTTTTAATTTTGTAACTCCAACATGGTAGGTGCACGAATGCACCTCAAAGCTGGTTGCCACTCGACTCCTGCCACCCGCAAGAAGGAGAAAACGCACCACCACAGCGCAGACATGTCCACGGTGTACCGTGGTGAAGTTAGTTTCACTTTGGACGTTGGATGTCACATTTGTCTAATTGTGCAAACAAAATAAGGGTGTCATAGAAATATCTTACATCAATAACGCAACTGGAATTACATCAGTGACGCCATCTTCCTTAATCACAAGCACGGGCAGTACAGTTTGTTGAAGGTTTTGTAGCCATGCTGTATGTGCCATTAGAAACGTTAGCTAAGCTACATCCGTTTCTGTGAAAAAAAAAACAGAAAAACGAAATTTGGGAAAAAATAAAACTAATTTCATAGGACCCTAACAGAGTTAGTTAAAAAAAAAATGGATCCGTAACCATGTCGAATAGTCCTACCCTAAAAGTCTTTTGCATGCCCATTTTTTCCCAATTTTATCTTTTATTGGCTGGCCTTTTATTGGATTAGGGCCCACAGAGGTTGGTTACAAAAGCCAACCAATACTGTTGGTCATGCTGTGTAGTAAAAAAGGAAATTCAGCAATACTTTGGTTGCATCATTTTTAATGCTCTGAAGAACTGTTTTCATAACCATATTTCAATTCAACAAATTCATGTTTGTAACAAAAGCTTATTATGATTATTATTATTATTATTAAAGCACCGGATCGGCAAGACCAAAAAGATCGGGACATTCCTAGAAATAAGCCGTAATATAAACTCACACATGTTAGCATTGGGAAAGTTACTCGTTCATTTTGTACTTCCTCTTCTGTACGGCACTTCCTGCAGTTGCTATTGCTTCACCGATGTAACATTACTGACACCTAGTGGCCAGTGTAGAATACTACATGCCGTCACGTCTTTGAACACATCTTCGGAATGCCTTATAAATAGAATTGTATTTGACTTCATTTGGCCTTTTTTATGGCTTTAAAATGCTTAATTTCCTCTAAAAAAAACAAAAACATATAATTGGCTTAATTATTGGTATTTTTTTAACTTAAGGCTGTTTTCAACCATGAAACCCGATTTAGGGCTCATTCATGCTGCACTTCCTCCCCTCTGCGGGGGGCAACAGCGAGGCATACGCGCCACAATGAAGCAGTAGAAGACTGCTTTCCATAGATATCCTTTTTAATTTGTTTTATTCATTTCAATGTTATTTTTATGTATTTATTACTTGTATTTATTTGATTAGTATTTGTATTTTCTTTTGTCTTTTTTTTTTTTACAATACCATCTGGCTCTCATAATGTTTGCTGAAAAAGAATTCTAGCCGTTGGACAAATGTAATTTGTAACTGAGTAGACCATAGACCATTAGTACCATGATGGAAGTAGGTTCAATGCCCCCCCCACTTTTTTTGCTGCTGCACGTTATTGAGCGTGCATGATGTCAGTGTGTTGGCCTGCAAACTGCTTATTTACACAACGCACTGAGCATTGCATTTAGTTTGTTGCAGTGAAAAGTGATTCAAGCTTACAGGTTTACTCCCCCCACCCCCCCACCGTCATTATGGTGCAGAGTTCACGGACGTGCTGCAAGCGTCAGCGTGCTCCCATATGGACGACTCATGGAAATCGCAATTATTAGCTCTCAGGCAAATCGTCTTCATGTTTAAAAGCTTTAAACTTTTTTTTTTTGTTAGGAAAAAAGGAAATATCAATTTGCATCAGGTCAGGAAATCAATTGTCCTTAATGGCTTGCAGAAAGCAATGACAGCAACAAGTTTATGCCGTGGGGCGGGTGGGGGGACGTGTCATGTGACCTTGTTTTCATTTAAACCTCCTTTTAAAATTGTTAAAAAATGTTTTGTTGTTTTTAGCTCTGGAAAACAGAAACACCCTAAAACAGGGGTGTTGAAAGTGTGGCCCGGGGGGGCCATTTGGTTTTGTTTTGTTTTTTTTAAATTGACCCGTGGAACAGTCTAAAAATATGATTTAAAAAGAATATATATATATATTTTTAAAACAGCAAAAATGAAAAAATAGCAGTAATTGTACAAGAATAAAGTTGAGAAAATAGTGGTCATCTTAGGAGAATATTCACTCCACCCGGGAAACTTGTTGAGTTGTCGTTGTCCCTGGATGGATGCTTATCCATACGTCGCTTCTCGTCTAGCCCGGCCAGGAGTGAATTTGTGTCAAATTAGGCCTGAAACTGATTACATTTTCATGCTCCAAAAGGTCAAAGTCAATGTGACCTCAGGTAACTCGATGCCAACACAAAAAGCTAACAGCATAAACTGACGTGGTGACAGGTTATATTTAAAAAGGTGAAAAGGTGTGTGACCTTTATAATGATTTTCAAAAACAGCAAGCAGGCGCACGTGTTTTAACCTTCACACGGTTTACACGGTTTTACATTGTTTGCGTCTTAAAACACGTTTCTGAATGAAAATGCAGCTGCTGTGCAGAGATTCATTACACTTACTGGGGGGGAAAACGTTAAAGTAAACGTTTAAAAATATGTGCTGAACTACATTTTCCACCATGGCAGTTATGTCATTCATCTACTGCATATTATATATACTGTATACTATATATATATACACTGTAGTGTATATATTGTATACATATATATATATACACTGTAGTCAATAGATTGTCATCACTTTCCTTTTTGCTCTCCATTTTTGCCATTATTTACGGTTCTTTGCTTTTATTTTGTTACGTCAGCTTCCTGTTTGCACCGAATGCTTCACCTTTACTCCCGTTAGCGGTAGCTGGGGAGCGCACCTGTGTGTGTGTGTGTGTATATATATATATATATATATATGTGTGTATATATATCTATATAAGTCTATATATATATATTTTTTTTTATTATTATTATTATATATATTTTTTTTTAATTAGGCTTCCAATTAGTTCAGTGGGGCTTCAGCGTGATGCATCTCTTTTAGCCGTTTTCCTGTTTCCTGCTATCATTCTCCTTTTCCTGAGCATTCCTGTTTTCCACCTCCCATGGTGATTTTTCCTTAGCTCTACCTCCTAGCCTTCTTTGTTATTTTGGAATTTATTTACAAAGCACATCTCTACTCAGTGTGCGCATTTGGCATTAAATACAGGCGACACATTTGACTACAACGCTTGGAAAATACTAAGAGGTGAAGCAAACATTCTTTGGCAAACTATTCAACATCAGCTGGTGAGCTACTGCTAGCACACGAGCTAGCTGTTGGAGACCACTGTGATAGCATCCTATCTTAACGCTGGACAACTTCATCACACAACTAATGTTTTGAAGACAAGCCATAAGTATCATCACGACAACAAGAGAAAGATGTGACAAAAAAGTGAGACTTTAAAAAAGTAAGTTAGCATGAACGTGATCGCCACTTGTAGTTCATTCACGGGACAAAAAGGAACTACTGTAGTTATCTGCCGTCAAAGAGGCAAAACGTGCCAACACATATGCCAGAAAGTGGAATGAGATCACACATACTGTAGATAGCTGGCATAGACGGTCTCAGCCTGTGACGAGCTGTCGTCCGTTGACAAACATTTTACGGACTTTTTCATTCTCACGAAAGAAAGGAACAAAGTGAACGCCAACACGAGACGGGTCGCGTACTTTTATCCGGTCACATATACGCAAGTGCCAACAGGCCAGGCAGGTGCTTCCGGTGCATGCCTATCAAAATAAAGGGCAGTCAAACATTTTTCTGCTAATTGAAATTGTTTTCAAACTAATTGTGGTCAATATGTGCGTACATAATAAGCTATATATGAATCTACAGTATATAACATACATCCAGTCATACTATACATTAACATTGTTTTCAAGTTAAAAAAAAACCCAAAAAACTCATTTTCAAAAAAGGTGTGGCGGCTTTTATTTTACCATCAATTGCATGTATCGGAACTGTGTGCAGTGTTGCAGACTTGGATAATGCAGTCCAGCACTTGCTTTTCGACCACACACATGCGATGAAACACGTCTTTTCATCTGCCGTATTCATGTCCATCCATTCCTGCTGGTCAATGTCCACCGACACCTAACCCCCCCAAGCACTCAACAACATGATGAAAAGCACGCTTGATTGTACGCATGCTTTCATTTTCATTTGAAATCAGCTTGATGCTGTGCCAGATTGTTCTTTGCAACTGCATCACTTTTTAAAGCGACACACACGCACACTGTATGAGCCAATGAGGGTTCATTGGTGGCTTCTTTACATTGGCAGCCACTAAATCCTATTTACACCACCACACACACACACACACACACACACACAGTGAGGGACATGGACACGGAGTCATGGCGTCCATGTGTGTGAGTGAGGTCATCACCAGTGTGTCATAAGACCATACAGATCATTTCAGTCCTGTCATCACCAATTTGTGGACCAGATCCTTCTTTCAAGCAGCAAACATTTCACACTTTTACGTACAGTGATGGCAAGAACATAAGTGGACAAAAAATAAAAAATAAAAATGCACTTTGAAGACCGCGTCTTTGGGCAGAGTCGCCCCTCGCCGCTTCAAGCGTCCGCTTTCAGGGCTTCACTTCAATCAGTTTTGAAAAAATCAATGAATAAAAGCTTTGTGGTTGAACACACATTACAGCAAATGTTATGCATTTCTTTGCCTAAATGAAGACTTTTCAAGCCTAAAAATGGCTCAATGAAGTAAAATACAAATACAGTCACCCCTCATTTATCACCATTACAGTCGTCCCACGTTTATCGCGGTCAATTGGTTCCAGACACAACCGTGATAAATGAATTTCCGCGATATAGGATTCAATCTTAATAAACGGAATATGTTCATAGAGCATAGAAAACCTCTTTATGGCTTATGAAATAACACCTTTACGTTCCTATTATTCATTGTTTACATCACATTGCAGGGACTCAAGACGGCCACTAGCTCGCGAGTTAGCCTCAAATTTATTTCTTCTGAACTTAAGAAGCCAAAAACTTACCACTTCCACACACGATGGGAGGAGAACCTTCCCCCCCCCCCCCCATGTGGGACATGCTATGGCTGACTTCATGGGAGTTTTTGACGTGAAGTTGTATGACATCCCCATCAGCAGCGTAGGGCATCGACAGGGACTCGGTCCCGCGAGTCCAGTTCTGGTCGGATTTCTGTGACGAGGAACACAGTTCCGCTTAGTTGCTGGGTCATTTAAGTCAAGAGTTTGGCTTCTCAAAACGATATGAGTTCAAAAGAGTAATACATTTGCATCATAAAAATGCCTCCTTGAGAAAAGAAGTAGGCAGACCTCACAAAACGCTCGCCGTTATATTCGCCTCCCGCCGTATCCCTGCGAAGTGCCGCATGTGCATTCTTGTGCATGTGATGAAGATGCTCGCATCTTCTTCCGCTGTGGAACACACACGTAAACAAGATGGCCGCGGCCATCCGTTGCTAAAGATTATATTACTTTAGCTTTTTTATGCTTGAAAATGCTTCATTTAGACAACAAAAGAGTACAAGAGTACAATTTGCTTAAATATGCATCTTTTTTACTAAGAATATACATCCACAAACCGGCCTAGCTTATTCATATATTTTTGAAAAACTGTGACGGAGTGAAGCAATGAAATGTGAACCACAATGAGACAAATGCAAAGGCTGCATAAGGCATTCAGAAGACGCGTTCAAAGACATACGTAGTACTCTACCCTGGTCACAAGGTGTCAGTAATTAGCACTGATGAGGCAATAGCCACCACAGGAAGTACAGAAGAGAAAAAAAGAAGAGGAACCATTCCCAATCCAAACATGTGTGAGTCTCTATTATGTCTTATTTTCTCTTATTATGTTTACTATATTGCTTAATAGGAGTGTAAAGGTACCTACAGGGGTGTTGGTTCATATCTAGAGGGTCTGACAATGTTAAAAAGCATATTTAGAAGGGTGTAAAGAGGTTTTCTATGCCTTATGTCTTTTTTTGTGTCCACTATATTGGGTAATAAGAGTGTGGAGGTGACTATAGGGGTGTTATTTCATGCCTAGAGGGCTCTAATGTCAAAAACCAAACTTAGAAGGTCGTAAACAGGTTTCCTATGCCCCAACTACAGTAGTAAAATATTCCATTTATAAATAAGCATCGTACATCAGTGATCACGATGGGGTCTGGAAACAATTAACCGTGATAAACGAGGGATTACTTTACTGAGGACTGCATAAATCCATGAGTTACAAATGAGTGACGTGAGCTCAAAAAATGATTCCTCGGTGTTTTGCATAGCTGAGATGCCAAGACACGCGCACACAACAACAGTGAAGTCATCCCTGCAGCTTCAGCTCGTCCTCATATGGGACAAATTGAGTCGTGACCACAGCCGCTCCTCCCCCCCCTCCGAGCCCACACATCATGAAGGAAAGGCACTGATTCCCTCCACGCACCACTAAAGTCGGACGTAAATCCGCCCGGGGTCGGAGGCCGAGTGTCTTCATCATGTTATTATTTTACATGTCATTATCGCTGGCGTGATCCTCCTTCTCAGACAGGAAATGGGCGTACGGGCGAGTGGAGGAGGAAATGCGTCGATGTGGGCCTTGTGCTGCACCCCCGCCACACCGCCAAAGACCTCACAAGCCGGTTCGCGTCCATCCCGTCACTCTTCGCTGTGTCACTCCCTGAAAGAAGCAGCTGCCTCCCATCCTCCGCACCACGACTGGCAACCTTCACCCTCACGTCAACGCCGCCCCGGCTTCACTTCCTCGCCGTCCCACCGCAGCGGCCCTGATATTCGTGAAACATTTTGGGGCTGTTCATGACGTCCTGCTGAAATCTGAGCTCACACCCCAGCAGCCGAGCCAAAAACCAATGAAATGGAATCGTCCTAATCCGACTCCACATTGGGATTCCTTCAAAGAGCTTCGGAACGTGCCAAGGCATTTTTACAGTACACCTACCCGCCATCATGCCATGCAGTTTATGGGTAAAACGCTATCATGCTAACAGTTAGCAAAAGTACCAAGGCAGTGCTATAGTGTCCCGACATCAGGCCATGTGAATATTAGCATTTTGACATCATTAAAATAGCAACTAGAAAAGCACCAAGCGCCATTATAAACCCCCCTCGCCCCCATAATGTGATTTACACCATAAATACTAGTCCTACATGTATTTTATCTACATATTTACATTCCTTGACCATGAAAACATAGCATTAGCAAGTGGATTCATAATGATACCAATATTAGTTCAGTAGTTACTCACAAAAATGGCATTTTCCGTAATGGTGCTTTTATTCTGGATTTAGCTCCATAGCTGTTGAAGATACAACAAATCCAGAGTCCGCAGTGTCTTGGCTACATATAATAGTGTTTGTTGCATGTTTATAGCTTCGTCTGTCGTCTTCCTAGGACGAAAATGCCAAAGATCCCCTGTTTTGTCATATTCTGGATCATAGTATTCAGAATTATTCCATCATCTTGATCAGTCTTTGGTATTTTGTGGAACCTGTTGAAAACTTGTCCTGTATTTTTTTTTCCCAAATGACCATTTTTTGTGGAGTTATATGCACAAATGCCGAAAATGGTCCTCTCTCGCAATG
Organism: Dunckerocampus dactyliophorus; assembly: GCF_027744805.1. Classification (NCBI taxonomy): domain Eukaryota; kingdom Metazoa; phylum Chordata; class Actinopteri; order Syngnathiformes; family Syngnathidae; genus Dunckerocampus; species Dunckerocampus dactyliophorus. The sequence continues at coordinate 2,366,969 of NC_072829.1, read as the reverse complement.
TTAAAGAATGTTGTTTTTTTTTTTTTTTTTTTTTTTTCCCCCTGTCCTGTCCAGCCTTTAAAGCAGATAGAATTGTATACCTAAATGCCGTCAAGTGCTCAACAGATTTACTCTGCCAGAGAGAAGTGTGATATACACTTCCCCTGTCATACAAAATTTATTCGACCTTGATGCTTGTTATAAAGCAAATTTGGAGCGCCCGGACCGGAGCAGGAGGGGACAGAGAAGAAGAGAAAAGGAAACGGGGGGGGGGGGCGAGAGGGGACAAAAACAAAAAAAAGAGAGACAAGAGACAAGGACAACAGCAGCAACAACAACAATTGTGACAGAACAACAGAAACATACCGAACGACATCAGCAAATAAATGTCCGTGACAACTATAAAGACGAACAAGGATAAAGGACAAATCAATATCAACAACCACAATGACAAAGCTGTCAATGACAATCAGACATAATAGCAGTCATGAAATGATGACCTATGACAGTGATCACAATGACAATACTGCATTGAAACAGTCGCACACAATAGCAGTCATGAAATGATGAATTATGATAGTGATCACCATGATAATACCGCATTGAAACAGTCACACATAACTGTAGTAATGAAATGATTATCCATGATAGTGAATAGAATCAAAGTTACTGTAATGCACATCATTGTAAAAAAAAAAAATACATATACACACATATATACATACATACACATACATAAATACATATATACATATATATATATATATATACATATATATATATATATATATATATATATATATACACATATATACCGCACATACACACATATATATATATAGTCATACTGCTGAAATCACCGTCGCTGTAATAAAACCAACAACATAATAACACCCTGGATAACTCAGTGAGTAATGTGGGGAAGTACGTATGTACTGTGAGTGTGCATATGTACAGGTATCTCTGTATGTAAGGAAGACTTCATATATATATAAAGGTGCAGGAATGTGTGGGCGTGTGATTGTCACTGAGAGTGCATGAAAGGAAAGGGGCCGCCTTCCACCTCCCAGAGAGCCCCGCCCCAAATAGCAAGGCCGGGCCCCGGCCGCCAGAAGGCCACCAGGCCCATAGGGGCAGGCAGCACAAAGATCAGTGCCCCAAGAGCCAGCCCAGAGAGCCCCCCCCCCCCGGGAAGACCAGTAAGGGGCCGAAGAGAGGTAATCCCAGCCAAGGACAGGGCGCCAGCGGGCCGGAGGACTGCCAACCCCCGAGACCAGCGAGAGATCACACCCCACAAAGGCAGACGGGTACCGGGGGCCACAAACCGGCAGGCCCAGAGACGCCTCCACAGCCGGAAAGAAGCCCGCCCGCGCCGGAAGCGCCAATTCCCCCCCACCGCCACCCCCACCCCCAGGGAGCGGAGCCCGGCCCGCCCCGGGCCAACCCCCGCCCGACCCCCGACACAGGGCCGCCCCGCCAAGGGATGCAGGAGGCACACCCTCCACCCACCCGGCGGAGGCACGGGCGGCAGAGATGTATCGCCCAGCACCTGACCCCACGGAGCAAACCCCTGTATGCCCCCCCCAAATAAATAACTAAAATAAATAAATAAATAAAAATACACACACGCACGCACATACACACTCCTACGCACCCACACACACGCACATAAACACTCCTACGCACAAACACACCCCTATGCGCACGCTCATACACACTCTTACTTACTCAAGCGCGCACACACACACACACACACACACACACACACACACACACACACACACAGTGGTCGACTGCCCGACACCCGGAAGCCCCACCCTATCCCCCGTTGGTAACCCAAGGAGCAGCGGAGCCGGGGACCCCGGGGTCCCAGACATACGATTCAGAACCCAGGGGCGGAGAGCGCAGACCGCCGGGGAGCAGGAAGACACCCGGCCACACCCCCCCAGCGGTAGGACGCCGCCAGCGAGGCAGACAGGGGAGTCAGCGAGGAGGAGAGCGGGAAACCGAGCAGGCAGGCGGGAAAACGGGCGAGCAGCCAGGCGAACCACCACACAGCGCCAACCGAGACCCGCGGGCCAGCAAACCCCGAAGAGAGAGCGGGAGCACCACACCCCAAGCCGCAGGGAGGCCAAGCACCAGCGCCGAGAAGGCGAGACCAGCAGCCGACCAGCCGACGGCCCCCACATACCACCAGAAGCCAGACCAGCCACATGCCACCAGAGCCGACAGCGCACCACCCGCGCACCGGAGCCCCACCCCCGACAAGCCCACAGACAGACCGGGGGAGGCGAGGACACAGACAGCGGCCCGGCAGCGCACAAAGCGCAACGGCGACTGACGCCCAAGCGCCCGGCAGAGCACGACCCCCCCCAGCGAGCCCGGCCCCAGGGCACCCGCCCCCCCACCCCCACCCCGCCACCCAGGCCCACAGTACCCGCAAGCATGACCAAGCCCCAACCCACCAGCTGGCCCGGCGCCCCAGCAGCCGCCACAGCGCAGCAACCACCGGCCGCCGCGACAGCACACGGGCCACCCGAAGCACCAGCACCGCCCCCCGGAGACCGCCGAACCCGCCCCAAGAGCGCAGAGGCGCCCGCGGCACGTGTCAGTCCAGGGGGGGCACCGCAAGCCGCCCCCCCCGGCGCAAGCCCCGGCATCAACAGGCCCCAGAGGGCCACCCCAGGGAAGGGCAGGCGAACCAGACAAGGGCACCCCACAGGCCAGGCCGCCCCGGGCGAGCCACCGCGACGGCCAGGCCCCCGGCCACACCGCCGACCCTGGCGGGCAGACGCCGAGGTGCACGAGGCACCCCAATCCAGCCCGCCCCACCCGTGTATGTGATAAGGTGTGATAGTGTCTATGATGCAATTAAAAAAAAAAATAAATAAATAAAATAAAATAAAAGAGGATGGTGTATCTGTGTGCATGTATATGGAGTGTATGTGGATGATAGCTAATGATGCAATTAAAATCGGGGGACAGCTGCCGCTCGGAGGGCCCCTCACCTGGCCAGCCCCCCCAAACCCTAAGTGTCTACTCTGCGATTAAAATTGGGGGGCAACAGGTCAGTGGCACAGCAGGAGCAAAGGAGCCCCGCAAGGCAGCTCCCCTCCCCAATCACGCCCGACCGTAGGCCACCCCCCAATGTCCTATATATATGTGAGGTGGTGCAGTGGCACAGGAAGGACGGGGGCCCCACACCCCAACGCCGCCCAAACCGAGCAGGGGGGGGACCAAGGACACATGACCGACCGGCCGCCCACCACAGCCCAGGCTCGGGCGTGCCGCAGGACACACCACAGGCCCTACCCGGCCCGCCAGGATGCCCAGTCCGGCCCACCCAACCCCCCAGAGGCGATACCCCCAGTGCCCCCCAACACCGGAGCCCCACCGGAGGTAGCGTTCACAGCGCCACCCCCAAACCGCCAAACACCACGGACAAGCCACACGCCCCCAAGGCAGATCCGACCGCCACCAGGACAGCGGGAGCCGCGCCCACGCGCCCCCCGCATACCACCACGGCCGGCAAGGGAGCAACACCACGACGACCACAAGAGCACCGGACCCCACATAGAGCGGAGCACGGCCGCACCCACGAAGCACGCAGGCCAGAGGCGCCAGGGAGGGACAGAGAAGCAAGCACCGCACGACCGGGCCCGCGAGAGGAGCGGCCCCCGCCCGGCGCCCAAGCAGATGCCCCCGCCCGCCCCGCCCACCGCCACGCCACAGACCGGCCACCGCCCCACCCCCCGCCCATCCACCAACACGCCAAGGGGGAAACCCCGGAGGGAGGGAGACAACCGCCGGCCCGGAAGCAAGGACCAGCCTGACACCAGCAGGCAGCAGGGACCGCCCGCCAGCCCCCCGCCAGCCCGACCCCCAAGCCCCCGGCCAAAGCCACCCCCCGACCGCCCCACCCCGGAGCAAGCATCCTCCCGCCGATCCCGGGAAGCACCACGCAGATGGACACCACGCCGCCCGCCCCACCGCGCAACCCGCCCACGGCCCCCACACGCCCCACCCACCGAGCCACAGCGGCCCCGTCCCTGAGGGGAGAAAGCAAGGGATCCCCCCCACCCCAGCACCACGCACCCCCCACCCCGAGCCCAAACCGCACATCCGCGACCCCCACCTCCGCGCCCCCCGTCACCCGGGGGACAGCCACAGGCGCCGGAGGATAACAGGCAGCTCCCACCTATCACACATACACCACACACATAAATCAGCGAAATAAAATAAAATAATTTAAAAAAAAAATAAAATAAAAATAAATAAATAAAAAGGGGCAACCCAAACCACCCTCCCACCCAGGGGAGATGGCTCCGCGGGGGCAGCTGGGCTCAGGCACCCGCGCCCCCACCAGGGGGAGAGGCCGGCCCCCACACCCCACACCGGACGGCCCCACGCGGCAGCCGAGCAGGAGGGCCCAGGGCAGTCCCCGCCCCACCCCCAGAGGCAAAGGAGGCGAGGGAGAGCCAGCGCCACCAGCCGCACACGGGCCCCCCCAGCAGCAGTAGGCGCCCGGCACCAGCAGGATGCAGCACCCCATCCACCCACCACCCCGGAGGCCAACCAACGCCGCCCCCCGGGCGACCCCCCCGACCCCGCCCCCGCCCCATCACCCAACCCGGACCCCTCCCCACCCCCACCCACCAGCCCCCCCAGGCAGGCAGCCCAGCAAAGAAGACCCGGGACACCAAGCCCGCCACCGCCCGCCCCCGAGGTACCAGGCCCACCCAGCGACCAGGACCACACCCCACGCCAGATGAACGAGACCCCCAGGGGCAGAGACAGATGCCCTCACCCCCCTGAGAGTCAGGTCAGGGAATTAATTATTGGTGCCCATATAGACTGAAATTCTGACATTTGTTCTTTAGATTCAGCAGACATTCTCTCCATAGCTATATGATCTAACAAAAGATTTTTGTAAAGAGCTATGTTCAGTTTCTTCCTTGATTTCCAATTGATGAGAATGGTTTTCTTGGCGATGCTTAATGCAGTGATGAGAAGCTGTGTTTGATTTGTTTCTACATCAATTGTGGAGAGATCGCCCAGCAGGCATAGTAAAGGAGAGGTAGGAATGGAGAACCCAAGTGCCAAAGATAGGTACTCACACACTCCGTGCCAAAAATTTTTAATGGGAGCACAGGTCCACATGGAGTGTAAGTAGTCATCTATTCTATGGTCTGAGCAGTGTGTACAGATGTTAGAGTCAGTTAAGCCCATTCTAAACATTCTATGTCCTGTGTAGTGTACTCTATGAAGGATTTTAAACTGAATCAGCTGTAGGTTGGGATTATTGATTAACCGGGAAGCATTAAGACATATTTGCTTCCAAAATTCAGGGTCACAGCTTGTAGATAAATCTGAGCTCCATTTGGAGATTGGTACTCCAATTGTGTTGTCATTTTTTGAAAGTAGAATATATAATTTAGATAATGTTTTAGGGGCAGATATTTTTAAAAATTGGTCAATAGTGGTATTGCTTTCCCATGATATGGTCCTGAAACTTGCTTTAATTATGGATTTAATTTGTATGTATTCAAGAAATTTGTTATGATTTATTCCATACTGTGTAACAAGGTCGTTAAATGAGATAAAGTTGTTTCCTATAATTATATTTTTCATACAACTTATTCCTTTTTCGTGCCATGTTGGGAAATTTAATGGTTTCTTTTTAAGCAAGATGTCAGGATTATTCCAAACGGGAGTGTATTGGCAAGGAGTGAGCGAGAATTTTGTTATTTTTAAAAATTCCCACCAAGCTGTCAGAGTGTTGCTTATATTTATACTTTTAAAACAATTATTTTTTCGGAGGATTTGGCTAATGAAGGGCAGGTTACAAATTGGGATTTCGTGGCTAAGTGATTGTTCTATGTCTAGCCATAAATAATCCAATGGGTTAGGGTTGATCCATTTTAAGATATACTGTAACCTGTTTGCAAGGAAGTAGTTGGAGAAGTTTGGGAGTTCTAAGCCCCCATATTCTTTAGATTTTTGTAATGTTTTGAGACTTATTCGTGCTGGCTTATTTTTCCAAAGAAATTTATTTATATATGAGTCTAATGACTTGAACCAAATTATAGATGGTTTAGTGGGGATCATGGAAAATAGATAATTAACCTTGGGTAAAATCATCATTTTCACGGTGGATACTCTGCCTGTAAGTGAGATGGGCAAGGTTCTCCAACGTGCAAGATCATCTTCTATTGACTTCAATAGTGGAGTATAATTCAAGCGGATCAGGTCTGACAGGTTGGAGGAAATGTTAATACCCAAATACTTAATGTTCCCTGAACACAGTGGTATAGAGGGGGTGCTCTGGAAACCAAAGTTAATGGGCAGTACTGTGGATTTAGACCAGTTAATGGAGTAATCTGAGAAGGTGCTATAATTGTTAATGAGTGAGATAGATTCGTGAAGTGAAGAATGTGAATTATCCAGGAAGAGTAATACATCATCAGCATAAAGGCTTATCTTATGATGAACATTTGTGGTGTGGATCCCTTTAATATTTATATGTTGTCGAATTGCAGCTGCAAGAGGTTCGATAAAGATAGCAAATAGTGAGGGAGAGAGTGGACACCCTTGCCTAGTACCTCTTTGTAAAGTAAATTCTGGAGAGATGTGATTGTTGGTCCGAACAGAGGCCTTCGGGGTGTTGTATAGTATTTTAATCCATGTTCTGAATGAGTCTCCAAAGCCAAATTTATGTAGTGTTGCAAAGAGAAATTTCCAGTTTACTCTGTCAAATGCTTTTTCAGCATCCAATGAGACAATTGTGGTTTCTAAATTATGGATGATAGAGTAATCAATCAGATTGATTAGACGGCGTACATTGCTAGTTGAGTTTCTCCCCTTAATAAATCCTGATTGATCAGGGTGTATTATATGAGGGGTAACTTTTTCCAGCCTTATAGCTAACGCTTTGCATATTATTTTAAGATCTGCATTAATCAGTGAAATTGGACGATAACTGGAAGGTAGTGTTGGGTCCTTATCCGGTTTCAGCAGGAGACTGATTGTAGCTGAGTTCATGTATGGAGGCAAGCATGAACTGTCTTTAATTTCCAAAACCATTCTAAGAAATATTGGAGATAGTAATGGCCAGAATGTTTTATAAAACTCGGCAGGGAAACCGTCAGGTCCTGGTGCTTTATTATTCGGCAACCGGTGTAGAGCGTTATGGAGTTCTATTAATGAAATGGGTACATCTAAGTTGGTCACCTGTTCGTCATTTAATTTTGGTAATTCTATGTTGTTGAGAAATGTTTTGATATCTGGGAGAGATGGTTTAATCTGAGGTGTATATAGATTTTTATAAAAGCTCCTAAAGACAGAATTAATTTCTTCCGGGAGGTGAGTGATGTGACCTCCTGAGTTTCTAATGGAGGAGATAGAGCTTTTTTCTTTATTGACTTTTAGCTGGTTAGCTAAGTATTTTCCGTGTTTATTGCCATGCTCAAACTTTTCCAAACGTAGTCTCTGCAGTTGGAACTGAATTTTCTTGTCAGTAATTTCTTTTAAGTCTAGTTTCAGTTTCCTTAGGTTACTTAGGATATGCTCATCCTTTGAGTCAGCATGAGCGGTTTCGAGGAGTTGGATTTTTTTCTCCAACTCTGATTCTAGTAATCTCTCTTTCTTTTTCTTATATGATGAATATGAAATGGTTTTTCCGCGCATTACTGCTTTTGCTGCCTCCCACAGAATACTAGCCGAAACACCGGGTTGGTCATTGAAGTCTAAAAACATTGTCCACTCTCTTTCAAAGTATTTTAGGAAGTCTGAGTCTTTTAGTAATGATGTATTTAATCTCCAGCATCTAGTAGGAGTGCTCATTGTTTGGTTAGTGAGAAAAAGAGAGACTGGGGCGTGGTCACTAATGGTGATAGGGTGTATGTGAATGTTTGAGATGTCTGATATGACTGAGTTGCTTGTCAAAAAGTAGTCAATACGAGAGTAGGTGTGGTGCACTGGTGAGAAATAGGTATATTCCCTGTGAGTAGGGTGATAAGAGCGCCAAGCATCACAAAGACCAAAATCATTCATGTATTTCTTCAGTATCGATGTTGATTGAGACTCACGATGTCTCCCAGCTGGGCTAGACCTGTCCACTTCTGGGTTAAATACTAAGTTGAGGTCCCCTCCCAAGATCATATTTGTATCCAAATGTGCAGAGAGAGAAGAAAAGAAGGCATGAAAGAAGGAGGGGTCGTCAACATTCGGACCATATATGTTGGCAATGCAGAAATGTACATTATCAACAGATATGTTCATAATTATATATCTCCCTTCTGTGTCTGTAATAGTGTTGTGGAGTGTAAAATTCACCCTCCTGTTAATTAAAATAGCTACCCCTCTCTGTTTGGAGTTGTAACTTGCTAAATATGTGTGTGGGAACTGTGGTGAGTGAAGTGTATGGACAGCTGACTTGGACATGTGAGTCTCTTGTAATAAGACAATGTCTGCTTGGGTGTTCTTCAAATGATTAAAAATTTTTTGTCTTTTTTCTATCGACCCAACTCCCCTGACATTCCAAGTGACAAACTGCAGTGAGTTCATCCTACACTAGCTTTTGGTGATGTGTGTGTAAACAAGATCAAATGCAAAGTATGTGTACCTGGAAGTAAAATTAATGGGAGTATATACAGTACATAATGTATGCTTAATTTGTACATAGGCAAAGTGTAACATAGTAATCCTGAATGAACTAAGACAACTAAAGTGAGGACGTGATGTGGGTTTATGCATAAGTGAGATGAGCGTGCTTGTGAGTAGTTGTGATATCCGTATCAATAGTGGAATATGATGTGTATGTGTAGAAGAATGCGTGCACGTGTGTGTATTTGTGTGAATAGCTTGAATTTGGTTGGGATTGGACTTTGAGGGTGTATGATGTCACTGTGAGGAGATGCTGATGAAGGAGACAGCTGGCAGACAAGAGGATATGTGACAATATGAGGAGGGGAGAAAACGTGAGACAGAGGGGGGAATAGAAGAGGAAGAAATAGAAGAAGAAAAAAAAGGACAAAAAAAGAAGAAAGGCTGTGCATTTATACAGTGGGATAGAGAGAGAAAAAAAAACGGGGGGGAGGGGTAAAGTGGAAGCAGACAGTAACATTGTAAACGCTACAAGTGTGCGCGCTGCGAGATAGAAAGAAAAGTTACCTGTTTGAGATAGATCATTAGTTACCATATCAATACAGCCACGGTGTTACTTCCCGGTCGCGGTAAAGTTGTCCATTAACGAAGAGTTTATCCACCGTGATGACAGCTCGGCATCCCTCGTTGATGAACTTCCTCCGAACAGGGAATAGGCGTCGGCGCCTGTCGAGGATTTCTCGGGGGAATTGATCGTTGACGCTGAAGTCCGTCCCCTTCAGCTCCCGACCTCGGCCCTTCACCTGTTCCTTCTGCTTGAAATGTTCAAATTTCGCCACGATGGGTCTCGGCCTACGGTTCTCTGGCCTCTTGGCTCCCAAGCGGTGAACGCGGTGAAAAGTGATGTTTTGGATGGCGTCCGCTGGGAGTTTGAGTTGTTGCGCCATGAAGGCCCTCACCGCTTCTTCCGGGTCCTCCTCAGATTTTTCGGGAATTCCCGCGAAGACCAGATTGTCCCTCATGCTCCGGGCCTGGAGGTCTAGAATCGTCTCCTTCATGGTCTTGTTTTCCTGGACGAGTTGTGAAACTCCGTCGGTGAGGGACTTCACCGACTCGCGGAGGGTGGCGTTCTCCGTAACCAAGGAGACGATCTGGTTTTGGCTGAATTCCAGAGATTCACGGATGGCCTGGAATTCTTTGTGAAGTACCTCGACGAGAGCGAGGCGGCCGTCCAGGCAAATCAGCCTCTTGTCGATGGACTCAAGGATGTCTTTGATGTCAGTGCCTGGCGGAGATATTCCTCCAGGTGAGTCTTCTGGACGGCTCCGTTTGGGGTTTGGTGTCTTCGGTGATTTTCCCATAACTACACGTTCGAAGCACCCGTCGATGTACTCCTCCAGATCTTCCAGTTTGGGTTGGTTAGGCGTCTAAGGTGTTTAATTTGCTGGTTTTGTGTCGAGATACTTTGCGGATGTTTTAATAGTTGATTGTTTGTCTTTTTTTTTTCCGAGCGCTATGTTCCGCTTGTCTGTATTCCGCGCGTCACGCACACTCTCGCGAGATTACAGCATCACGTCAAGAATGTTGTTTTAAATTCCTGGCTGCAGATGGTGATCCGGCTCACCCCCAAGGTTTAATCAGTTCTTCCATATCCCGTTTACGACAATTCCTAACAATTTTATCCAAATCCATTAGTAACTTTTCAAGTTATTTTGACACAAACAAAGAAACAGATAAAGGCCGGCAAAAACATAATCCCCTTGGCGGAGGTAAAAATGATCACATGCTAACAGTAAGCATGCTAGCAACTAGCAACATAGGAATACGTACCGAATGTGCCAAGTTATTTTATAGAGTACCTACATCATGCCATGAATAAATTTGCAATTTGAGTAAAATAGCCAAAAATGATCCCATGCTAACAGTTAGGATGCTTGCAACTAGCAGCATAGGAATAAGTACCGAATGTGCCAAGTTATTTTTATAGTGTACCTACATCATGCAATGGATAAATTAACAACTTATGAGTAAAATAGCTCAAATTCTATCATGCCAACAGTCAGCGTGCTTAGTAGCAAAAGTACCAAGCAGTGCTATACTGTTGTGGGGGGGTTGCTGGCTCTGCCCGTGCAGGAGGAGTGGTATTAACTTTGCTGGTGGCAAGCTGTCCGCTTCAAAGAACGCAGGACTTGATTTATTTGTTCAGAGGTGAAGCGGACCTGCTAAGTTACCCGAGCCACGGCTCAACAGTGCTCCCCTCTTCCTGGAGGGCGGGGCAAGGGCTAGGGTTGCCGTGGACAGGAAAAGCTGTGCTACTATCTTTAACGTATAATAACCAGCATGCATGAAAATAGTCATCCCTGCTGCGTTGCTTTTGAAAGAATCTTTCTGCTTACTCATGTTTGATAAATGATCCGGCGTGGCTCTCCTCCATAAACCGCTCACACTACAATCTATTTACAGAAGCAACATGCACATTCTGAGGGCGGCTCTTGGGAGTCGAAAAGTCTTGTAGCCATAATTTGCTCTGCGGATGATATTATCCGTTCAAAAATACATGCTGGGATTGATGTGCATGTCCCTATTTTGGACATGTGGGGGGAAGACGAGCTGGCATTTTTTGGCACAACAGGTCAACAAGTGCCCGTTTAAAAAAAAGGAAAGGACTCAATGAAAACCGCGGAGAGCTAAATGCGTTTGGAAGATAATGACCACTGGCAGACACAAGACAGAAGTCATCTCAGCATGAATGAATTTAGCTAAATGCTAACATGCTTTCTGGCTCGTACTGTATTCAATTAGCGTTCAAGTTCAGCGCTCCCTGGGAATATTCTTATTCATTCATTCATTCATTCATCTTTGTATTCTCATGCCACTGAATCCATCGCAACTGGATCGTTCCGCCTCTCATCCGAGCTGGATTCACAGCTCGATTAAGGATGCTGGCAGCTGACCACTCACGATGCTTCAAATGGTGGCAGACTTTGGTGTATTAGTCAAACATATGAAAATACAAGTGATATGCAGTATTCTGGTCACTAGGTGGCAGTAATGACACAAAACAATGAGATATTAGCTTACATGACATTACCTTAACACTGCATGAAGTCCCACATGATAGAGTGAAAACAAGTTCTCCCATTCCGTGTGGAAGTGGTAGGTTTTAGGGTTAAAGACAAAATAAATTTGAGGCTAACTGGCTAGCTTGCTGGCTAGCAGCCATCTCGAGTCCCTGCAGCATAAGAGTTGCAATGTGGCGTAAACAAAGAATCGGTGTGTAAAGCTGACTATAGCGGCGTTACTTCATGTTAAAAACTGTTAAATACTTAGAAAGTCATAGAAAGGTTTTCTATGCTCTAACTACAAAAATATTCCATTTATTAACGTTGACATTCATTTAGCGCGGTCGGGTCGAGAACCAATGAACTTTTATAAAAGGTAAGGTCATTTATCTTTGGTATCAAAAAAATATCAAACCATGAATTTTGTGTATCGTTGCACGCCTATTAATTACCTTATAGGAAACTGCATTTGATTGAATAAAAGCTGTTAATCTGAGCATTTACAGTAGACAACACGCCAAATAGTGAATGACCTGAGGGAAGCTAAGGCATGACAAACTGCAAGATGATTTGATGTTAATATGAAAACTCACAGCTATAATAATAATAATAAGAAGAATAAGAATAAGAATAATAACGCATGTTGGCTTTGCCACTCAAAGCAAACAGTGACTGGCTATTTTCTTTAGAATGTTTCATTCTGTTTCGTTCCCAAAATAAATCCTCTGCTGAGCAGAATTTGAGAAGATTGCGTCCTTTTATGTCCTGTTTGCAAAAGACAAAGATCTGGGTTGGCCATCACACCCACCGGGGGCCTGCTGGTGTCTCCTTTCCTCGCAATCATTACAAACATATTGATCTAATTACCATATTATTAGCTTAAAGCCACGTCTTAGATAAAGCGCCTTGCCAAAGCTTTACCCACAATGCTGCTGTTTTTCTTGCCTAATCAATTTCCGAGGCGGCAGCCCGGGATTTAGTCCCAAGGCTGGTCCCGGGCGCCCGCGCCACCAACGCCATCCGCGCCGTGCTTATTTTACCTCGCTGTAACGTATTTAGTCGTGTTTGTTGATCTTGGTGGTGCTGCTCCTTTGGAAGCTCGCGCCGGGTTTGTCTGGCAGCTGGACTCGGGGATGAAGCCGGTCCAGAATAAGCAAGCGTCACTTGGTCAGGATCGTTACTATGCTAGTCGACGGAACTCTGGGGGAAAATGCATTCAGGTCAATGCTGCCGGCCTCGTTCTGTTTCCCCTCCTCAAAAGTGAAGAGGAAACGCTGCGAAACCTTCCCGGCGCTGTGTTTTTCCAGCAACTTCCGAGGCATACCAGAACACTGATTCACAACCGCAGGGGTCGCTTTAAATAAACATGCACACAAAAAAAAAGGGTTGAAGAAAGTGAGAAGAATGACTGCTGGTGAATAAAAACTTATTTGCGATTTAAAACACAGCTGCAGCCACTAGGGGGCACAGTTTAGGCCAAGCACGGCACGGCACGGCCAACTTTTACAAATTTGTATTTTTGCACTGCCATTTTTAAACTACCATCAATTTTGAACCATTTGATCAAAAAAAGAGTTCCAGTGAGGTACATGTCATTCCAGTAATCCCAGGAACTGTGTCACAGACACTCCGAGAAGGGATACAAAGCAGAGTGGGGGTTTGTTTACGAAGGAGCACGAGCCTGGATGACAAAGAGGGACGGAGAAGCCATCTTTTGATGACCACCTGTATGGACATTCTGCAGGGAGGTGATGATTCATTTTCTTGTTGCGCTTCAATTAATGAAGGTCATTAAATAACACTTGCACTGAAACTCCACAGGAAAATGACCTACATTTACCCTTAGATTGTTACACCTGCACTTGATCATTTATCAACTTTGCTTACATACATTATATAATACACTAAGTCCCCAACTTACGAACACAACTGGTTCCAGACGACCGTTCTTAAGTGGAATCGTTCTTAAGTAGGGGAAAAGGTAATATTACCAATGATATAGGTACTACATGTACGTGTATACATATACAGTATATGTGTATGTATGTAAATATGAGTTTGGATGCAGTAGTAATATTAAACCAGGATAATTAATGAAAAAAACAATAATAAAAGTGATATAATAATACGTAATGATAAATGTTATTTACCTTTGAAGAGGAGTGGTCGAGCATACATCGTTGTGGTGGAGTTGGAGGAGATATTGAAAAAAAAAGTACAAATGGTGGTGGTGGTTAGACTCTTCTAAAAGAGGTAGTGTTCTGTGGGTGGTGTAGAATTAAGCAGGCCTATTAACTCTTCATAAACTTTAATCACACGCTCTGTCGGGTTGTACAATTTAGCTTTCCATTTAGCTTTACACTGTATCTGTTGGTCCCATTAGCAATGTCACAGTGCCCTCTACTGGTCAAGCATGTACAGTAGCAGTAGAAATACTGATTGAGTGACTACAAGGCAAAATAAAATAAAATATAGACCAGTCGGCTTGTGTTCGTATTCGCGAGTGTTCGCTAGTCGGGTGTTCGTAAGTTGGGGACCTAGTGTATATTGTTTGTAATTATGTTCTACATTGCTCAATTTGTCGAAAGCCAACATTAAAAATTCACAAAGATTACATTTATAGTTCAGGGCACCAGCCGTGACAAACTAGTTGTCGCAGAGTAAACAAACTCTTCTCGAAGTAGTTGGTTGACTTGGTTCAGTACATTTTTCATCAAAATAGTAGTCATACCGAAATGACGTGTTGCTGCTGGATGTTTACAGTCTCGCAGTGACACTTAAGTTTTCTTTTCCAGAAGAGGAGGGTTTAAGAGAACAAGACACAGACACATCATTTCACTGACAACTGCTTCAAAGGAACACCTTTACAAGAAGTATTTGGCTTGAAAGTACGGTATGAACGCATTTTGAAAAAGGATGCTATTCCGCCAGTACACAGGAAAAAAACAAGACAAAGAAGAACCACAACGTCAAAGTTGGCACAAGAGAGTAAGTCATGCCTTGTTTACATGTCTTCTAAACACTATTCCACGATAGCGACAAGGCTGTAAAGGTATGTCATATAAACGTCTTTTCACAGCCATATGTTTACTGTGGTCCACGTGAGGCCACATGTGCAATAAAAAAAGGCTATAAAAAAACACTCATTAAGAAGCTTATTTAAAACAATTGGATTTTTGGGGCCGATACAAATATTGGGGGCTGAAAAAAAGCCAATATCAGATATATGTTCATTTATATACTCAACTGTGTTGTCTAATGTTGACTAATATTTGAAATTTTTGCAAAATAAATCAGGAAGGGGGCAAACACTTTCACACCATTGTACGTGTCATTGCAGTAATCCACGGGGATGCTTCACAGCAGCTCAGGGAATACAAAGCAGAGCGGGGGTTTGTTTACAAACATCGCAAGCCCGTGTGACAAAAGGGGACAGAGAACAAGCTTTATATGACAAAAGTCATTGTTTGCGTTCGTTTTTTCTATTTTTGCCATATTTTTGTTTGATTGCAAACGTGCCCCCCCCACTTTAAAGCAACTACTTTCACTCTTAGCTTGTTATACCTGCACTTGTACTTAAGTATAATAGTTTCACAAGCTTCCAATGATACACGTGTCATCACGGCAAGGGACCACCTCACGGCAGCTCAGAGAAGACGAGGCTTTGAAACAAAGCAGAGTGGGGGTTTGTTTACAAAGAAGCACAAGCCTGTGTGACGGGGGGGACGGACAGCAAGGCTTTATTTGACAAAGTTCTGCAGAAAACTCATTCTTTATGGGCTCAAACTAACGACTATTTTCTCAGTTGATGAATCTGAAGCGTGTTGTTTTGATTAATAGACAGACCAATCATGAAGCAAACATCAAGCGCCAATCGCTGTTTTCCAAAGTCAATGCTAACGTGTGAATATCTTGTTTTGCCTAAAACACAAACATAATAGGTCTGCTTTCGTGGATGACCAAGGAAATCAAACAACATTCACATGTGAGCATGTTTTACATTTTTAAAATCAAAAAACAATTAAGTGAATACCAAAATAGTTGTCGACGCCAACGATTCATCAACTGATTGTTGCGGCTCTAATGTTTACCTTTGGTTTCTACGTCTCACCATGGTTTTGTCGGACGGCAAACATGTCGATGAGGGCGGGTGGGAGGTGAACAATCAAACAATCATCTGAATTCCAGTAAATAGCAAACGCTGTACGCCAGTTTACTGTTTCCCTTTCTCTATTTTGCAACTCCACTAACAACTTTATTTCCAAATCAAATACAACGCAACACTTCTTTCAAATGAATATTGTCCAACCAATGCCGTGTGCCGTTTGTTTGTTTACTTGCTTACTTAAGTATCCTTTATTCTGACCAGCTGCCCACGAGTCACAAAGTGTGTCCCCCCCGGTTGAGGTCAAGCTTCCCCGAAAAACGTTCCTAAAAAGTGGGAATGTTGTAACGTCTCCATCTGTGTTGTCCTCAGCCAAACTTCCTGCTCCTACTTTGACCCTGTGACGTGCAAAACGCGCACAAGGTGGAAAGCAACTCATTTACTCGCATTAATGTAATGGAGTACATTTGGTGTATATTTGTACTTCCAAAAAAAAAAAAATCTGTACTCTCAAGTGTTTTTTCTTTAAAGCAGTGGTTCCCACGGACCAGCTTGTTTCTGTCAAACCTCTAACAGACCTGTGGAAAAAAATAAAGAAATATTTGAAAAAAAAAAAGGTAAAGATAAAGATATTCACTCCAGAATTCATAGTAATCTATTACTATTGACATGTAATGATAAGAGCGATGGATAGATAAACAGAATAAAATAAAAACATAACATGACTACTTACCACCTGAGACAAGAGACAAGATGACAATATCGTGCTATGTGGACCCCCACAAATAGATTTGGACACCATAGAGTCTACCATGAAAGAATGTATCGCTCTTCTCAACGAGCAGCAGGTCCTGCTGTGGTCGCCCTCATCTGCAAGCACTGACAGGGCTCCGTCTTGCTTGTGACATTAAAAACACACAGACGCACAAAGAAGCAACAGTAGAAAGTTCATTTGTATTTGTAAACACAGTTGTTTTGCTTTTCATGTTTTTTGCTCACTTTTGGTCTCCCCCAGAGTCCATAAATAAGCACATGCATCATGGCCAATTATGCAAATTAGACACCGACATCAGCTAAAGGTCAGAAATGCACCTGGAAAGAGTAGTGACTAGATGTACATTCAGCGGGGAGATGGTCATTTATTTTGTTATTGCACCGAGACTACACAGGAGACCCCCTTAAAAACTATCTAGGTTTACTATAGCTTGTATTTCTACTCGTACTTAATTATAGCTGTTTCGCAAGTTTATAGTTTTCCTATCAAACCACAGCACATGTGCAGTTTATCATCCCCACACACTGTGGCTTTACTTCTGCTGACTAATTTAGGGACTTCCGGTTGCGCACCCGCACGGTGCTGTGTGAGATTTGACGCTTCTCCAGCTCAAGATTCGAAGCATCTGCACAATTCTAAATAAATGACCATAAATCAGTCTTATTCTTCTAACTAGCACGTAGATAGACCGCATATATGTGCGAAGCATCATTTTAGTATGATTTCAGCATTACAGCATGTCACTTGCTAACAAATGAACATAAATGAAGCCATAAAGCTTAAAAACACACACAGGCAGCACAGCAGTGTTTGTATGTAAAGCTCACTCACCAAATTAATCCAATCCCACGTAATTGTGCTGCTTTTTGGACTTTTCGCCGAACAAATAAGTTTCTCCTCTCTCATCGTTTGCGCTTTACCCATTCACAACACAACAGGTGTTTCCCTTCCGCCATTAGCACCACGTGACCAAATTACCGTAAATGACAGACTAAAGGCACACGTTAATTAACCAAAAAAATCTGCTACTTTCACATCAAGGCTGTTTTACACCTCCCAAAAAGTGCAGCTGCAGAATTATATTTATATTAATGTTCTGCTAGCATACTTACAAGACTATATTCTTTTTGTACTTATAACTTCCATCCATCCATCCATTTTCTATGCCACTTCTCCTGGAGCCTATCCCAAAACTTATAACTTAAGTGATATAAAACGTTTGGACACCCCTGTTCTAGGGTTATTGTTACGTTTTCCACCCTGGTGGTTCCACTGCAGCATACTAACGCTAATGACGGGTTAGAAAGCAGACGTGGTTGATGAGACACGCAGGCACCCATGTTTTGCGTATGAAACATGTGCTCTACGCCGTGGGAACATTTCTCCAGCCTCCATTCGTGATGGGAACTCGATCGCAGCTCGTTTCTCCTGCTGGGCGCAAAGCCGTCTGGAAAAGTCCATCACGTCGTCGTTCATGTCTCCGTCCCCTTTGCCAGCGAGAGAACAATCACACAATCCGCTCGCTGGATTTGATTTGCTGCCGGTACGCGTCCACCCGCGTGCCAGCTGTTCCAACCTCGTCAGAACAACTTCATCCATCAGCTGGCAGTAAATTCAGACGTTTGGGCTTTTTAGTCGAGGTTTGGCGTAAGGAGGCATGGCTTGCATGGCCCGATTGAGTGACACATTCTTTACGGAGGTCGTATCATCTTGTTTTTTTGGGGGGGGGAGGGGCCGACGCCACCTTTCAACCCAATCCAATCCATTTTTCATCCACTTTGGCATAAAGAGTATTTGATATTTACTGGCCTGGCCTCAAACCACCACCGCAGTGTACCTCCAAAGCTTAGTGGAGATGATCTGTTGTTTGGAAGCACTTTGTTTCTTGGGGCAACTGTGCAAACAACGTGCACCGCCTTCAGATAAGCAGATGTGCACACCATTTGTTCAGCTGCCTTTCCAACATTTGTAATAGGAACACACATTCTGTTATGATTTCTGATCAAGAAACATAAAAATACACAGAAATATGTCCTAAATGCTCCAACTGACGGCCCTATTCAACAAATCTCCTAAAGTTGCCGGGTGCAAAGTGTACCAAAGCAAATAATAAACTGGCAGTGGATGTTTACAGTTTAGGTGTCAATAGGGCTCAAATAAAGTTCATTTTGCTGCCTCTTTCTGGCACATATTTCCTGCTTGCTTGCCATGTTGGTGTCAGAAAGGGGATTATATGCTATGTAAACACTGGGAGACATACATGCATTTTTTGGTTCTGATTAGGTGTTACAAGGTTACTGTTGACATGTTCCATCATTATTTAAACTAATAGGAACTAACTAACTAAAATTGGGGTTTACAAGGTTAAATATGAAAACTGGACCACTCTGGTACGTCGTCAGAAACTACCAGAACTACAGACATGGTGTACCTAAGTGTACCTTCTTTGCTGTGGAAATGCTACTTTATGCTGAAGTGATTAGCTCGATGGATTACGGGTGTTACGATATTACTGCCTCTTTCTTGTAAGAACACACTTTCCTGCAGTAAGCTATAGAGATCACCATGTTGGTGTCAGAAGTGGGATCGTACCGTACAGTATATAAACTCTGGGAGACATACACTCATTTTTTGGTTCTGTTGAGATGTTACAAGGTTACCATTGACATGTTGCACCAGCATGCAAAAAAAAAAAATCATGTACATTTTAGGAGCATAAATCTGAAATAATAAAGAAAAAGATAGAGAGACAAAAACATCTAAATAAAGGTGTAAATTTGTCAAATGCGGTTGGGGGTTAACTTTGTATCTGAGTGTGAAGCTTCTGGGGTGAGACTCAGCACCTCCAAATCCGAGGCCGTGGTTCTCAGTTGGAAAAGGGTGGATTGAACCCCCCGGGTTGGGAATGAGGTCCAGCCCCAGGTGGAGGAGTATTTTGGGGTCTTGTTCACAAGTGAGGGAAGGTTGGAGAGTGATGTCGAAGGCGGATCGGCGCAGCGTTTGCAGTAATGAGGTCGCTGTACCGGACCGTCGTGGTGAACAGAGAGCTGAGCCGGAAGGCAAATCTCTCGATTTACCCCCCCCCCCATCTATGTTCCCACCCTCACCTATGGTCATGAGCTTTGATTCGTGACCGAAAGAACGAAATCGCTGATACAAACGGCTGAAGTGAGTTTCCTCTGTAGGGTGGCTGGACTCACCCTGAGAGAGTAGAGCCGCTGCTCCTTCACATTAAGGGGAACCATCTTGTCCGGATGCCTCCTGAACGCCTCCCTGGTGAGGTGTTCCGGGCATGCCCAGCCGGGAGAAGGCCCCTGGGCAGACCTAGGACACGCTGGAGGGATCATGTCTCACAGCTGGCCTGGGAACGCCTTGGTGTCCTCCCGGTGGAGCTGGAGGAGGTGGCCGGGGACCGGGAAGTCTGGGCTTCCCTACTGAGACCCAGAAAATGGATGGATGGATGGATGGATGGAAGGATGGATGGATGGATGGATGGATGGATGGATGGGTGGATGGATGGATGGATGGATGGATGGATGGATGGGTGGATGGATGGATGGATGGATGGATGGATGGATGGATGGATGGGTTGGTGAAAGTTATAATATTACAGGAATTAAGTCATGATATTACGAAAAGATCATGAAGATTATTTAAGTCGAACGTGTGTTGCTTTACAAAATATCCAAGTGACAAAGTTGGAGAAGAAGTTAGGACGCCCCTGGTTTTAAGTTTTCATGTTAGAAGAGGGTGTTAGAAAAGCAGCTACCAACTGGTTGTTAGAAAAGCAGCTACCAAGTGGTCCCTAATGGTGCATCCAGTACAGTACGCCCATGGAAGGATCTCTTACAACATGCCTTGGAAAAACCTGCAAAGTGGATAATAGCACACTTTACGCCCCCACACTCCAAAAACCCGCATACCTTGCCCCGTCTTTCACAGCCAGACCCTGTCCCCCCCCAAAAAAAAACCCTGTCTGAGGTGTAGGACTCAACCGCCAACTCTTGACACGCAGCCATGCAGCCAAGCACCTTGACGTGAACACATGCTCTCTCACACACCTGAATATTGTTTCCTTTCAGGGAAGTGCTTAGCATCTCCACTTGTACGCAATACGACGCAGAAAGTATGTTTGGATGTCAGCCGCGCTCAACGCCGCGACACACGGGGCGACGTGCTTGGCGTAGACGCCCGCTCCCAGCCGGGACCAAGCACTTGCCCCGGCAATTTTCTGCAAATGAAGGAGGTGAGGCAGCCAGGAAACGTTGGAGCAGATTCATGACGCTGGACCTGAATCCACATGCTGACTACTGCATGTTTTACCCCAAAAACCCAATAAGTACACTATTGTTAAACACACAAACATTAAATGTAGAATTTGGCTGGGTAGAGCTCTGTAGAGGTTTATGGCTTACGGTTAGCGCTCCGCCATAATAACTACATTAAAATCATCTTCTTCAAACTTTTAGGGATGTTTTTTTAAACATTATTTAAGATAGAAGCAGAGAGATTTGAATTTCATTTGTCATGAAGTGTAAGAATGTGTTAGTCAGTGTTTATATCAAGAAACAACATCTTAGACGTTAAACAATAAATCTAAAAATGTATACTTGTTTCATTAATTCAGTTAATATTAATATTAGCAAACACGGTTTTAATTGAGTGGTTCTGATATTTCAAAAGTACAGTTTCATAAATTAAACAATAAATATGATGATGATGCAACTCAGCACCACCGCAGCGCAATTTTAAGCCACAAAAGCGGCCACGAGGTGGCAGAAGTGCATGTGGGAACTCATGACGACGCAGGAAACACGGAAGACAGGAAGGAGGAAGTTGGAGAGCATGGAGGAGTGTAGCGTGCACAAAGTCACCACAGTAGGGAAATTTTAACACATGCACACGCACACACAAAAGCACGCACGCGCGCACGCAAACAGTTGACTTCCAAATGTGAAAATTGTAAATAGCTGATGGTGTTATATTTGGAAATAAATTGCTGTTTTCATGTAAAACAACCCTTTTTGTGTTTTTATGTTGTGGTACAGTTGTGTAGATATTTGAGTTGTCACAAAGGCAAAAAATATTTGTGGCAAAGTGAAAGTTATGCTTGAAATGTATCGTTTCACAACAAGCTGTTTTTCTCCCTTTTCTAGTTGGGAACCGATATTTTCCTGAAACTTACCTACGTTCTACTGCTGGTTACTAAAAACGGAAAAAGGTCTGATGAAAGACGAGAGTCTAATGTTTCTTTTGGTAGGTTCCATGTTTATGCAGCCATAGAACACAATATTCTGTGTGCTTTGAAAGATCAGACAACATCGTCTACTGAAGGGAATGAGTTCATGTAAATCTACGGGTAAGGCTAGCACTTTTTCGGATCCGTGTCGCAAAGAAGCCAAAGAAAAAGCAAAAACCTCACGCCGAATGACTCCTTCCATGCTAACTGAGCTGACATCTCAGGCGATTTGCTGACGTCTCACAAAGTTTTGCGACACTTCAGAGGCGAGTGTTTTTTGCCAATATTCCAATGGAATTCCAAATTGTACAACCAGGTTGGACTAAGCTGTCAAAAAACAGAAAAAGCAAAATAAGCGTTTGTGACGGTTGCGGGGTGAAGCTCTGAAGCCAACGCCGGCTGAGGTTTGTTATGCGGTGCGAGCAGGAAACAGGAGGTGGAAACGTGAGCTTTCGGAGGGATTGACGAGCAAAAGAGAACATTTACATCTGCATTGGCTCACACCGCCTTCATTTTCCAGCCTGTCCTTCAAGCTTGTATAAGAGCGGTACCGTGCCTTTGGATCAGCTCTGGACCCGTCTTTTTCATTCCCAGACAGCCGGACCACGTTACTGCAGGACCAGCAGGGGAGATGCAGATGGTTCAGTTCCCATGTCACCCTTCTCTCTTCTTCTTCTTCTTCTTGGCAACCACGCATCAGCCATCAGTGCACAAGCATTCAGTCCTGCACACAAGTCCATACACGAAGTTGTTGGCTGTTTGTCTATATGTGCCCTGTGATTGGCTGGCGACCAGTCCAGGGTGTGCCCCGCCTCTCACCCAAAGCCAGCTGGGATAGGCTCTAGCATACCCGTGACCCTAGCATAGAAGATGCATGTAAAAAATAGATAACTATTTGAGAGAAATCTAAAATAAATGTAGATATAACACATAAAATATATATGATTTATTATAAAATATACAAATGTAAAAATAAATATAAATCAATAAAGTAATGTACTGTAAAATATTCATACATGAAATAATTCCATAATAATAACACGTTATGTCCCATCACGAACACGACTTTCATTTTGAAAAAACAAAAAAAAATGAAAAAAAATGAAATATATTTAAAAAATATTCAATAAATAAACAAACTTATAAATAAGTATGATTATTTCTAATATTTAATATTTTATTTTTATTTTATATAATTAATTTTTAGATAGATGTTAAAAATATAACATATTTAATGTAAATATAGAAATGATTATAACATATAACAAACTAAATATAAATATCAAAATATGAATCACTAAAAGAATGTGTTATTTAATAATATAAAAGTATGATCATTTCTTTGTAATGTCATTTACCATTTTAGTCCTTATTGTCACTGAAATGTTTCAAAAATAAAAATATATGTACATATAATGTACAGTGTGATCATTTATTATACAGTAATAAAAATATAGATATTGCCGTGTCACAAGATAGCACGGCTTCTATAACATAGATTGACTCTTTATGCTAACGTTACGTGAGATATCGTAACATAAATTCTATTCTATACTTGGTATAAATACGTAGAACGCTTTCAGTGCCCCAAAAACCCC
Source organism: Dunckerocampus dactyliophorus (assembly GCF_027744805.1). Taxonomy (NCBI): domain Eukaryota; kingdom Metazoa; phylum Chordata; class Actinopteri; order Syngnathiformes; family Syngnathidae; genus Dunckerocampus; species Dunckerocampus dactyliophorus. The sequence goes on along the minus strand of NC_072829.1, from coordinate 2,343,607 downwards.
AAAGAAAGGGCAAAAGAAGGTTGGCTTAGCGTATATCTTAAAGTGTTTCGAAGGGCTGCATGAAGAAGTTGATTTAGATGTGATCAAGTCATTATCAGAAGCCCGCAGCGGCGCTGCCAGGCAACGCGCACCAAGCGCACGACAACACTGACTCACAAACACTGAGTCACCCGCGCATTAATATTCCTTTTAATTGCTAACATATTCCTCGCCGTGGCGGCGGTAGCGCGTGTGCCACACACCCTTTTTTTCACTTTTTATTGAAAGCAGAATCTTTGGATGAAGGATGGGCAAAGAAAGAAATGACTGCAGAGTTTGTTTGCTCTTGGGTTTTTTTTGCTTGAGGGATTCCACTTTTTATTGTTTTAGAAGAAAAGCTGATAAGTTGAAGCCGTCCGGTCCAGAACAAGATGCTAAAGATCTGTTAGCTCATTTCAGAAGGCTGTTAGTGCCGCGATTGCTTTGTCGCGGCGTGTGTTAGCTTTGTGTCGCGTTGTTCCTCCGTTATCTGAATGTTTACAGAGTGTTAGCCTTTGCTTGTTGCGTGTTTGCTAGCCGTCAGCCTGTGTCAGCGGTGGTGATGGACATTTCGGCTCTTTTTAGAGAACCGGTTCACTCAGCTCCCAAGTGGCTCCTCAGATTTTTTTGTTGTTGTTGTCTTATATGAATTTATTAGCAAACGATGTGTATTGCGTAAAATGAATTACTAATGTAAAAACCACATAATATCAAATGTTTATTATTTAAATGGTTTATTTACACTTCAATGAGCAGCGACAAAATATATTATAATATAATATTACAAAAACAAAGACCCACCTCAATAGACAAATTAAGTCAAAATAGGTCAAATCTCTTCATGCAAATTTCTCACAAAACAATTGGATCTAAGAGCGGCACAGCGTGTGCTTAACCCCGCCCCTCCCCCTTTAGTGTGGACACAGAGACGTCGCCACACATCTTGACCAATGACATTCGCCTTTAACAGAAAAAAAGACAATAAACAAACTAAACGGCTCCCAATGATGCAAACCGGCTCCTGTTGTTCATTTCAAAGAGCCGGCTCTTACAACCGATTCAGTTGCGACCGACACATCACTAGTTAGCTCAATAGTGATGGCAATTTCGTCTCTTTTTGGAAAGCCAGTTCTTTTGACTCGTCTCACTAAAAGAATGAAAAAGCTAAGTGACTCCCAACGGCATGAGGGGGCTCTGTTGTTCATTTCAAAGAGCCGTCTCTTCCAGCCAATTCGTTCGCGACCGACACATCACTATTTATTGTTGTTAGCGCCGCGATTGCTTTGTCTCGGCATCTGTTAGCCTTGCGTCGCGTTGTTCCCTTGTTATCTGAATGTTTACAGAGTGTTAGCGTTTGCTTGTTGGGTGTTTGCTAGCCGTCAGCCTGTGTTAGCTGTGTCAACGGCGCATTAATCACCGTCAACAACACGTGCTTTTTCATGTATTAGCCGCTGTTAGTGATGTGTTAGCCTTGGTTGTGTGTGTGCTAACGGTAATATTGCCCACTATTGTTAGCGTTTTTATTCTAAATTGGCCTTTTACTTGCTGAAAAATGCTTCTTTTGGCAAATAACTAAGTGCTGCCTCCTCGCAGCTGTGGTTTTCACTACAGATATACTGTATAAAAAAAAGACAGCGATAACCCTTAAAATAATGGCACGAGTCACGATTTTAGCGTAGAACTTAATTCTAACAGCTTTGAGGGCTTTCCCACTGTGATCCAAATCTAATTGCGGTTGGAAACACCGAATTCCTGCCGTTTTTGCGCATTAGGATCATCACTTATGGACTTGGAATATCAGCACATTGGATCCATGACAACGCTCCAAGGCACTGACAGTGAAGAGTAAAAATGTGTTCCGTGCATGCAACAAGTAGTTAATTTTTTGACTGTTTGGTGATTAGAGGGGAGAGAAAGCGGAAAGAAAGCAAAGACTGCCCTGACATTCCGATTGAGGGGAAGGTGTTGACTGGGCTGCTAATTGAAGACACATTGAAGACGTGAGACTCCTCCGATTGGCTAATTGTGGTGCAATGGCGGCCTCCAGTGGTCGCTTTAGGTATAACACTGCAAGATGACCTCAGTGACGCCGGGAGTAAAATGTGTTAATAATGAATGCTGCTATTGCCTTTTAATTTTTTTTATATGTTTTGAATAAAAACAGGGAGTAAATAACAGATAGAAAATGATGGTAATTGCTATGATTTCAATGATAAATGTTAGTAAATAATTTCAATATCAAGAGACATCATGACTTTGTACAATGTAACAAACATTCACGTCTACAATTCCATGTTTTAAAATAAAACAGGAAAATATGAATGAAATAATTTGAATTAATATCAATAAATGTTAATATACATTGCAGCAATAATGTAGCTTATTTGAAATGATTACAAATGAAAAGATTGATATAATCATTACGCATTAACAAGCATCATTCATATAACAGTAATTGATCTGTTTGAAAAGCACTAAGCTTTTTAGGGAAAGGGAAAAAAAATTCAGAATTAAAGCCATTTATCCTTGTTTTATACGTATTTTGCTGCGACTTGTTAAAATCCGTAAAATTATATATACAGTACATATGAAAATGTTTTTCATTTATTTGGCATTTATTTTTAATTTTTCAAATTTTGCTGTGACTTGTTCAAATACTTCAAATTATATATACACTTTTCAAAAGTATTTGCCATTTCTATATGTTTTAATCACATTTTTTTTTTGACTTGTTAAACTAAATTATATACATTTTTACCGTTGGCATATTTGTAATTTTTTTTTCAAATTTTGCTGTGACTTGTTAAAATACTTCCAATTTAATATTCACACCCACATATACAAATATATATATTCATTGTTTTTATTTGCCACATATATTTTTATTTTCCAGTTACTAGTTAAAACACTTATAGACACATTTGTATAAATTATTTGTCATCTATTTTTTATTTTTACAAATTTAGCAGTGACTTGTTAAAATAATTGAAAGGATATATTCAGTTTTCATTTTTTTATTCATTTTCCATTTATATTTATATATTTATAGTTGTATAAGTATATTTTATAAGTTATATATTTATACGTTTTGCTGTGACAAGTTAAAATATTTGAAATTACAAATAAAAAAATTAATTTGCCATTTATATATTTTTAAAATATTTTTTTATTTTATTGTGACTAGTTAGAATACTTTGCCATTTCTATATATATATATATATATATATATATATATATATATATATATATATATATATACATATATATATATTTTTTTAACTAATTTTGCTGTGGCTTGTCAAAGTAATTTCAATAATATTTTCATTTTTGAATTTTTTTCAACTTTATTATTTGCCAATTATATATATTTTACAAATTTTGCTGACTCGTTAAAGTACTTTAAACTTTCTACACATTAGTTACTTATCATTTATAGTTAACATTTTTAATTTGAGTATTTAATAATAATAAGGTCTAAGTTGTGATTGGCTGTGAGAAATCACATGGTTGTACAGCCAAGCCAGTGAGAGGAATCGAGGAGTGCAGGACGTGCAGACGTTCTTTTAGGGCCACGATGGCGCCTGCAGGGCGTCGGCCTCTTACTTATTGGCTTCCTTGGGTGTAAGAAGAGAAGAAAGTGGTGTGAAAGAAATGTAAAAGTGCATGAAAACATTTGACGGCTCCGAGGATTCCTGCCTGACGAGTCCTTTGCTGTCTTTGAGACGCGTGTGAAAAGGAAGCAGACAAAGAGGAGAAAAGCTGCTCGAGTATTTCAGGTTTGACACAAAGTAGACCAACGCTCGCTGGTCTGAACGAAGCTTCTGATGAATCTTTTCAAGTCCACGGCCGGCGTGAACGCTCGTCACGGTTTGCGAGGGGAACGCGGGTGCGCCAGTGTAAACAGTCGGCAGACGGGAACGCCAAGTCCGGATGGAACACATCTGTCCTCCAGGCCGCTGATGTTGGCCCTCGTACGACAATAGCAAGACTTTTGCTAGCCCAGCGACTGGAACCGCCTTTGCCGCCGCCGCATTTCACCTGTGCACCCCACCGTCCAAGCGGCCGTCCGGGCCCCTGGCGTCACGCTCCGACAGCACGCCGCCGCGGGTCAGCAGCATGTTCAGGGTGGACTCGCACGACAACGTTGGCACCATGATGGACACCTGGCAACTTCCTCTTTACATTTTGTCCTAATTACGACTTTATTCCCGTAATATTGTTACCTCATTTTACAACAACGACCACTTTTATCCTACTAAAATGATGTTATTTTTTTCTTTTATTCTCTTAATATCACAGCTTTTTCTGGTTAGAACACGTCTTTTTCCCGGAATAGTTTGACGTCATTCTCATCAAATTACAGCTGTTTTTTCCAGCGTTTTTTAATTTTTATTTTCCAGCTATTTCAACTTTCTTCTTGAATATTTGACTCTCATAATTAGGACGTTATTCATGCAATATTTTGGCTTTATTTTTGAAATATTCGAACGTTTTCCCCAACCTACTTTTCCTAAAATTCCAACTTTACTTGTTTTGTTTGTTTCTCATAGCATTACAACTTTTAAATAACGTCTTTTTGTCTTTAGAAGTTCAACATTGTTATTTAACAATATTTCAACAATATTTCAATGCTATTCTGCTCAAATTAACAACTTTTCTCATCATATTTTGGCTTTATTGCTGCTGATTTTTCTATTTTTCTGCTGGATTTTCTTGCTAAATTCTATTGAACAAAAAAATGAAAATAATTAGCCGCGAGCCGCAAATGACCCCCAGGCGGCACTTTGGACACCCCCGATTTACGACAATGGTAACATTTTTATTCTGGGGTGTGAAAAATTGTTACATTGTGACTCGAACAGCAAAAATGTAAAACGACTTACTCAAAAAAAGGGGGAAATGCTAACTTTGTGTTTATTCGGTCGTTTGTCTGTTAGCAGGCTACTTCCTGGTTCACGGTAGCTGATGTAAAATGACCAGACGGCACCATTTTTGCTTCTGGGGTGAGAGGAAGTGGTCCAGTGTGACGGAAATGGCAAAAATAGGGGGAAAAAATTCGCAACAAAAGGAAAAGTGTAAAATTTGTGTTTGTTCATCCGTATGCTAACAGGCTACTTCCTGGTTCAAGGGGGACGACGTAAGACGACCAGACCGTGCAATTTTATTGAGAACATTTCCTTCACGAGGTCAACATCAAAAAGTCAATTTAGATTCCTCTCGCAAAAGTGATCAAATCGCGGCATTTCTGGTTTTTTCGTACGCTAGCAGGCTACTTGCTGGTTCACGGTAGCTAACCCAAGACGACTGGACGGTACCTTTTCCTTTTCTGGGGCGAGAGAAATTGTTTGATCTTAAACAAAAAAAAAAAGGGGAAATAAATTCCTCAACAAAAGGAGGGAAATGCTACATTTGTGTTTGTTAGTTTGTAAGTATGCTAGCAGGCTACTTCCTGGTTCACGGCCGATGACCCAAGATGACGGGGCATGGGGGGGGGGCGGTGTTATGGTTTCATTGGTACTTAAACAGCGAAAATAGGAATGAAATTCCTCAACAAAAGGAGAAAATGCTAAATTTGGGTTTGTTAGTTCGTACGTAGGCTGGCAGGCAACTTCCTGGTTCATGGTCGATGACGGGACGGTACCATTGTTGTTTCTGGGGCGAGTTTCTATCAAAAATAGGAAATAAATTCCTCAACAAAAAGAGGGAAATGCTACATTTGTGTTTGCTAGCAGGCTACTTCCTGGTTCGTAGTCGATGACCCAAGATGACGGGACAGGACCATTTCTTTTTCTGGACCAAGAGAATTGGTTTCATTGGGACTTAAACAGCGAAAATAGGAAATAAATTCCTCAACAAAAGGGAGAAGATGCTAAATTTGGGTTTGTCGGTTCATACGTATGCTAACAGGCTACTTCCTGGTTCACGATAGATGACCCAAGATGATGGGACTGTAGCATTTTTGTTTCTGGAGTGAAAGAAATGGTTTCATCTGGACTTTAAACAACACAAATAGGAAAAAAAAGGAAATAAATTCCTCAACATAAGGGGGGGAATTCTAAATTGAGTTTAGTTTGTGCGTATGCTAGCAGGCTACTTCCTGGTTCACGGTAGATGACATAAGACGTCAGGACTGTAGTGTTTTTGTTTCTGGGGCAAGAAGAATAGTTTCATTGGGTCTTAAACTTAAAAGTACTCATTTTTAAAAAGCATACTTGATGTATTTAGTGTGTACATTAGCTGGTATATTTGTTATTATGGTGCATTCCTGGCATTATTTACATCGTATTTTTGCTCAGACAGAATAAAAAGAATCCTGGTGTTTACAGAAGAGCAGCGAGAAGCAAAAGTAGTGAAGTATTTGTTCATATTTTCCTGTCACATCGCTGTCCAGCCTATATGATGGAATTTGCATCCATAAAAAATAGAAGCTATTCCACCTCTGCTTGTTGGACAGAAGCTTTTCAGCTCCCAAGAGTCCCATTGCGACATGGAAGACGTTTCATCCAAAATATTTGCATCATCTGTGAGTTGCTTCTGGGCCCTTTTTGTGTTTTTTTCAGCATGTGGATCACACATGACGACGAGTCTGCTTTCCATCTGGACAACCCGTTTACGTCTGGGACCCAAAGTGACCCAAAGAAAACCTTCTAAATACCTTTAATACCTTACAAAAACTAACCGTTCTAGTTTAGCATGCTAGCAGCACAATAGTATTATTTACTGACCATATTTCCACTACAGTGAACACAGCATCTCTCATCGTTAGCGAGCTAGCTTCCTCGATAGCTATATCCAATTAAAAATACACGAACTGTTTCATCTCGGTAGATAGTAGTGATGGGGAAACTCCATTCCTTTTACTGACTCGCACAGATTTCCGTTTTTAATTTAGCTAGGCGGTAGTAGGGGTGAGTATATGAACG